>NW_003852453.1:7694428-7744705 GCF_000181295.1 Otolemur garnettii
CGTGATTCAGGCTCAAACAATAAACACAGAATTCGTCCTTGGTTCAGTTCCCCACGGGCTGGTTCCATTCTCGGGGCATCTCTGGCAGTTTCAGGCTTCCCAAAGCCAGTTTAGAGAAGAGAGGTCCCTTGTCTAATCTCTCAAACAGGGGTTGGTCCCGGGGTTGAGTCAGCTTGGCTCTGATTGGTCTGACTTGGGTCCTTTGCTCATCCCTAAACCAAACACCGTGGCTAGAAGGACAGAAAGGGCTGGGTGGCTTAGCCTCAGTCACGGACGTCTCCCCGGGAATTCTGAAGCGTGTGAACCAAAAGTGAAGTTCCGTGAGCCTTGCTAGAGCTAAATCAGGGTGCTTTTGCCTCACGAAGAAAGTGTGAAAAGTAACAAGAACAACATAAAGCAACAATGATACTCCCCAGGCCTGGCCAGACTCCTTCCCTCCCCACCATCCTCTATGAGCAGGTGATTGGGCCTACAGAGGCTGCACATGCGCCTTCCTGTAGCCTCTCACAGTGGCCAGTAAGGAGAGGGGCCCTTGGGGATCATGTCACCATGATACGGGCGGATGCGTTTCCTGACCCCCTGGAGGTGGCATACAGCAGGATAAACAGAGTCTGCTTTTCCTTAACGCTCTGTCACCGTAATCCAGAAGCAAACACACCCCCAGATGCCCCCTCAATATCTTCCCAAAGCCGCTGTCAGTTACTTTATCTCCTCTTTGGGACTTCCTGCTCCATTGCTGAGCTGTGTGTGTGTGTGTGTGTGTGTGTGCACGTGTGCATGTGTGTGTGTGTTTGTTTTCTCTTGAAAGATCATGCTTATTCAGCAGCATTTTCCAAAGTGTAAGTTACACAGGACAGGTTGGGGTGGCACATACATGATACTTTTCAGTACAGGGATTTGTATCTATTTTTAAATATACTAGAAAAATTAATTTAGTGGTGTTCTAAAGATAGCTAGCATTTATATAGTGCTTACTATATCCCAGACACTGTACAAAGCACACACTGAATTTTCTATACATTGACTTATTCAATCCTCACAACGACTCTGTGGGGAAGATATTCTTGTTAGCCTCATTTAATAGATGAACAGAAGCACAGAGAGGTCAAGTAACTTGCTTAAGGTCACACAGCTGGGGGTGTGAACCATCATGAAACCAAGACACCAACCTAGGGAGTCCAGCTCAAAAAACATGCTCTTAACCATTACACCAACACTGTGATTTCACAGATATCATGGTAGTGATATCAAGTACTCTTTTTCAATTAAATTACAATATAAGAAGTCAACTTAAAGAAAATATTAAGCAAACGATGGAAAAGGTGGTGTGAAGGTGTGTTAAAACATTTGTTGGTGGTGAGTGGCATTTCTAGGTGGTGAGTGGCATTTGGGAATCACTTCGTGGTATCTAGTTATTAAGCTGAAGTCACTGGATCTCCAGAGGGTGTGGCAGTGGCCTTTAGGGGAACCTCTAAACTCCTAAAATTGTGACATAATTTCAGATTTTTCTCAAAGAGGGAGCAATTTGCTTCTATCCCATCTCAAAGGGGTTTCTGAGCAGAGCTACTGCTCATCTATACAACACTTTGAGAAATGAAGAAAGAGGTGCTCCCTTGAGAGAATGAATTAGAAAAGGGTGGCACGTCTCCTCTGGGAAGGCATGGCCCTGTGCCAAGGTGCACAGCTTAGCAAGCAGAGCTTGGGCTGATTTCAGTACATCCCTGCCCTCACCGTAAGTTCTTGTGCCAGGCAGAAATTGCATGGTGGCTACCACGGAGCCCTTCTTGACCAAAAACCAGTGGTTTAAGCACCACTGCTAAAGGTGACAATGGTCAAGGATTTTCATAAGGGAGTATGAAGACACTTGGACATCACAGGATCCTTTCAGAACCTGGAGGAATGTCTGGAAGGGGTCCCAGGCAGAAGGCTGTTGTCTTTGGGTTGGGTCTTGACTCCACGGACCAGCTCACCCTCCCCAAACTGAGCTGTGGCACAGATGGGGACCCGTGAGGTGGGGATGACATCTGTTGCCTCTCCTGCCCTCTCCTGGGGGTGGTGTTGAGCTCTGAGATTAGATAACCTAAGCAAACAGAATGTCCTAATGCCTGATTATTTGGGGTCTAATTCAGAAAATAGTCCCCGTCCCAGGTTTCTCCTGCTCTCCTAGCCTCAGCTCCATCAATGTCCCTCATTGGCTCACCCCATTGGGAATCCAGGTGGCAAAGGAGCCTGGGGAATATAGTTTTCCAGAGAAGACCAGACAGGGAAACAGACACGTGGCTAGCATGGCCCTGCTTAAACATCTCGAACCAGGGACAAGTTTGTAGTTGCCTAACTACACATGGAACTGAATTCTGGAGAGTTAAAGTTGATGATACAAAGCTGGTAGTTAGAGTAAGTCTTATAAGAATGGGTTCTTCTTTCAACAAATACCAGCTAAAAGCCTACTGTGTACAAGGCACAACCCTAATCCCTGAGATCTACAACTGTCTGGTTCCTGCAGCTCAGACAGGACAGAGTAGGTTGCCTTGTAAGATGACTCTCAACAATGTCCACCTCTTGGCGTTCACACTCTTGTGAAAGCCCTTCCCTTTCCACTTGGGCTGCACCTACTAACTTGCATGTAACAAGCGGAACATGCAAAAGTGATGGGCTAGCCCTTGAGATTAGGTTATAGATGCTGACTTCCATTCTGTGTGTGCTCCCTGGTTCTTCTCCTTTCTCCAATGGAGCCAGCTGCTGGGTTGCAAGCTGTCCTACAGGTCGGCCCACGTGGGAAGGAACTGGAAGCAGCCTCCATCTGACCATCTCTGAGGAACCAAATCCTCTCAACACACCGCATCAGTGAGTTTGGAAGTGGATTCCTCCCCAGCTGAGCCTTCAGGATAGCAAACACTTTGACAGTAGCCGTCGAGAACCCTTGAGCCAAAAGATCCAGTTAAGCCATGCCAGGGCTCCTGACCCACAGAAACTGTGAGATCATAAATGTTGGGTGGTGATGTGTTATAATTGCAGTCGATAATGAATACACAGGACAATGCCAATAAAATACAGTAGAATTTAATTAGTGCCTGTGGACAAGAGAAGCATATATCTTATGTTAAATATTTCACCTTATATGGGTACTTCACATGGCATTAAAAAGTCCACTGCATTGCAAGCTACTATCAGCCTTGCACGGAGTACCATGGGTAGAACCCCATTTCTCATAGAGGTCAAGTGCTGCACCAAAGAGGGTGAGTCACACAGCCTGTAAGGACGGAGCTGAGGAAATGGTCAGGTCTGTGTGCCACCCCCACCTCCCAAACAGGTGTTCTCTGCATTAAACAATGTCACCTTAACCTGCTACCCTGAACAATGTTTGAATGGACAGCTTGGGCTTTGGAAAACACCAATTTCTTTTTAAGTGTCAATGTTTCAGAAAAGCGTTGAGTCTTAAGACAATTCCAGGGAGGGAAGGCGAGTCTCTTTAGGAAATGGTGCTTAAACAACTGGATATCCACAGAAAAGGGGGTGAAGTTGTACCTTCCTTATACCATACAAAAGAACATTCACTCAAAATACGTCATAGGCCTAAATGTAAGGGCTAAAACTATAAAACCCTTAGACGAAATTATAGGGGTAAATCTCCATGACTTTTAATTAGGCAATGGTTTGTTTCTCAGATCTGACACCAAAAATATAAACAATAATAAAAATAAATTGGACACGTCGAAATCAAACTTTTGTGCTACAAGTCAAACTGTTAAGAAAGCGAAAACAGAATCCACGGATGGGAAAATACTTGCAAATCATCCCTCTGATAAAGTCCTGGTATCCAGAAAATATAAAGAACCCTTACAACTCAATAATAAAAAGATAAGCCAACTTTGCACATAGGTGAAGAATTTGAATGGATATTTCTCCAAATAAGATATGCAAATGGCCGATAAACACCTGAAATTATATTCAACATTAATGCCCATTAGAGAAACGCAAATCAAAACTGCAATGAGGTATCACTTCACCTCGCTCCACCCCCAGCAGGAGGGCTGTGATCAAAAAGGCAGATAACACAAGGATGTGGAGAAATCAGAACCTTGATACACTGTTAGGTGGAACGTAAAATGATAAAACCACTTTAGGAAACGGTTTGGCAGTTCCTCAAATGTTAAACAAAGAGTTATCTTATGACTCAGAAATAATTCTCCTAGATATACACTGAAGAGAAATTAAAACATATGTCCACCAAAAAACGTACAGGAATATTCACAGTAACATTATTTGTAATAGCCAAAAAGTAGAAACACCACAAACGCTCATCAATGGGTAACAAGTAAACAGAATGTGAAGTATCCATGCAATAGAATATCATTCCTCAATAAAAAGGGGTGAAGTGTGGACGCGTGCTACAACACGGATGAATTTCGAAAATACTGTGCTAAGTGAGAAGCCCACAGAAGACCACGTATTATATGACTCCAGAATAGGCAAATCTGGAGAGACACAAAGTCGATTAGTTGAAGCCAGGAGAAAAGAATGCACATAATTATTAATGGAGGCGACATTTCCTTTTGGGGTGATAAAAGTGTTCTAAACTTAGAGATAATGGTGCTACAAACCCGTGAATAAACCATCGATCCTTATGGTTTAAGCTGTAAGTGTTATGGTATATGAATTATATCTCAAAGCTATTTTTTAAATGCATTGAGGGAAGTATATATATAAAGTGGATAAGATGGGCGGTGCCTATGGCTCAGTGAGTAGGGTGCCAGCCACATACACTGAGGCCGGTGGGTTCGAACCCAGCCCGGGCCAGCAAAAACAACAATGATAACTGCAACCAAAAAATATCCGGGTGTTGTGGTGGATGCCTGTAGACCCAGCTACTTGGGAGGCTGAGGCAAGAGAATCTCTGAAGCCCAGGAGTTTGAGGTTGCTGTGAGCTGTGATGCCACAGCGCTCTACCCAGGGCAACAGCTTGAGACTTGTCTCAAAAAAAAAAAAAAAGAATTAAAATTAAAAAACATAAAGAAAAACAGTGGATAGGATGGTAAATTTCATGTTATGTATATTTTTGCCCCCCAAAATATTGAGAAATATATATAGATATTTCCCTCCTCTAAGTAGATCTTAAATCCCTTCCCTTTGGGTAAAAGTTGGACTTACAACTCCTTTCAAAGAATAGAGTATGAAACGAGACAAATATTAACTCTACGGTGGAGAAATCTGGCAGACACTACCTTAACCAAGTGGTGATTAGTATCACTAGTGAAAAATCATGGTGGTATCATGTACCCCGACATGTGAGAGGATGAGGACACCTCACTTCCGTAATATTTCCCCTCCCCAAAAGACCCACAACCCTAGTCTAAACGTCAGGCAAACTCCAAAGCAGAGCATTCTATAGAATACTTGACCAGTACTTCTCAAAACTGTCAAGGTCACACACAGAGGCATAAGAGACATGATAATTAAACGTGCTGCAATATCTTGTATTCCGAAGTGGTGGGAAAATGGTGAGACGCTGATAAAGTCTGAAGGTCAGTTAGTTGTAAGGCGCTGATGTTAGTTTCTCAGATGTAACAAATGTTCCACGGTTCTGGAAAATGTTAGCACAAAGGGGAAGCTGGATAAAGGGTATAGGAACTTTCTGGACTATCTTTGTAATTTTTCTATAAATCTAAAATTATCCCTAAATTCAAAGATTTTTTAAAAAATAAATTCATTATTTTTTATTGGATTATGGTCAGAGAACATTTTGAAAATATGTTGGGGTTTTTTTTGTATGTTTTTTTTTTTTTTTTTTGGCCAGGGCTGGGTTTGAACCCACCACCTCCGGCATATGGGGCCAGCACCCCACTCCTTTGAGCCACAGGAAAAACCATAATTTTATGAAACTTCTCTATATTTATTTTGAAGTTTAATGCATGTATACGGAATGTATGTGATACACTTGTGTTGTATATATCTATTAAATATGTGAATATAAAATCTCTTTACTTTTAATAACACATAGGGGTCACCAGTCTCCTTTTTGGACCTCATGGGGCAGGGTCTCGAGTTAATTTTCTCCTTGGTTCGTGACACATTGGTCTGGGCAAGATCCCCTTCCTTGTACTTATTTAGGTATCTGATTATTCCCATTAACTCCCAATTTCTTCCCATTTCCCTCCTTTCCATAGGTAACCCTTCCGAAATGTATCTTCCTGTGTCCTTACGGTATGTGTATCTACAAGTACTGTGTGTGTGTGTTTAATTTTCCTACATCGATGGCATCGAGTTACCTCTGTCATTGTGGTTCTTACATTTTCAACCTAACCCCCGACAGTGAACGTTCAGCCCGACACTGTGTGCACAGATGGACATCTCACCTGTTGCTTCTAACTGCTTCGAAGTTCATGGTGGGTGTTCTCAGTTTTACCGCTGATGCATCCCTGGATCATCTCCAAGTCCGCACCACCAGAAAATGAAATATTCTCTTGATAGGCCGTCATGATGGACCTACGTGGGAATTTCCCTGGGACATATCTAAAGGGACAGAATGGGTTAAATATAGTTAAAGTGGACCAAGTGCTGCCATATTGCTTTCACAATTATCTCACATCATACACAGCAGGAAACTTTCCCTCCGCCTGGTCCTCATGGCCATCAAGTTCTCAAGGCTTCTACAGATCGTAAGTGGCCCTGGTTTGAGGAGTGATGTGAATACAAATAGAGACCGGCATCTTTGTGTTTGCTGAGATGCACCCAGCACTTGCTTTGTACCATGTACTGTTCCCAGATTTATGTTGGGGGGAGTAATTTAGTTCTGGCAACATCCCTTTTTGCTGAGAGCTATTATTACCCCCATTTTGTTAACCAGAGAATGGAGGCTCAGTAAGGTAAGGTGACTTGCTGGGACTCATTTAGCTATAACCATAACGCTCTGGGTCTCCAGACAGCCTGACTCTGCCCTCCCCTCTCCATCCAGAACCAAGCCCACACTTGGTGAATCTCCCCCCCCTCCCCTCCCTTCTCCAACCGGGCCACGTGGGCTTGTGGTCTCCGAGCAGCATTTGTGTTAATTCTGAGGCTTAATTAAAACATAAACCATACTCAGAACAGTATTGGTAATTCAGCTCTTCCAGAATCCAATTAGAGCATCTTTTCCGTCCCAAGGAGGGACGTGCTGGATTTGGGAGTGGTCAGAAAGTTGTGGCAAGGTCCCTGAGACACCGCGTGTGCCCACCTGCTCTTGACACAATTTCCAGTGTGAAGACAGGGACCCCAGGAAGAGGTTGCTGGGGAAATCAGAGGGGCGGGACCACGGCGCGCTGGCCCCTGGTGCACCACCAGCCGATCAATAGCACTTTATTAGGAGGCATAATCGATGTGCAGCAGGCAGACCCAGCCAATTAGGCTTATCGGCTGCCAGAGAGGAGAGGAAGTCTTCTCTTCCTCCCGGTTGTTTTCCTGCTCAGTGGAAGAAGTCAGTTCCCGTTTTTTATCTCTGGGTTCCCACCAGGCCATCTCAGCGGGGAGGGAGTTCTGACAGAAAGCAGGTTTAAGCTATCTCGCTGGCCTCCAGCCTGGGGTCAGGCAGGATTGCCCTTAAGGCCAGGCTTGCAATCACAAGAAAAAAATAAATAAATAAAAAATCAGAAACAAAACCCATGGATTTCTCAGCAAAGGGGAAAGACCAGCCCCTGTTTCCTCTCCATCCCTCCCGTCCTCCCTACAGATTTGAGAAATTTCCCACCAGGCTCCTTAAGTGTCTCCCGGGCAGACAGGGGGGTTGTGGTGGGGGAGAGGAGTCCCCGTGGGGGTGGGGCAGTTCGAAATATCAGTTTCACAGCAAAAAGGCAGCCCCCGCCGGCAGCGCTCTGACATTTAACTGAGCCTGATTGTACACTGGAAAATGGTGTATGTATCAACTGCATCTGTCTATGCCGCTGCTCTCTCCTTCCAAAGAGATAAATTACTGGGGCAGATAAGGATCCGGCTTTCAGGGTGATCAAATGAATGCCAGGAGTCCTCAAGATAGGAACAGTTAGTGAAACCCGGCTCCTGCCCACTTGACTGAGCCAACCGAGCCAATGCTCTCTGCCAAGAATGTAATGGCCGCCTGGGCCGCCGGCCTCTCCTCCCCTCCTCTCTTGGTGCATTACACGGGCGTAAGGGAATTTGCTTTTAAAGTATCTTTTGCAGTCTCTTCTAATAAATCACTCAGCCATTCCTGGTGCTTGTTGTGGTCGCTGGTGTTGATCCATCGTGAAAGGACAGGCTGGTTTCTAGGCTGGATTTTCCACCAGCGTAGCCCGCGCCCGGCGGGTGAACTGCAAGTTGCCACAAAACAAGGTGGTGGCCTCGGAGCCAGGAGCGTGTGACCTGCCCCCTGGGATGGCTCAGGCTCCCGACCTTGGCCGGGATTTCATGGTAGGTTTCTGGAGCAACCACATGGACTCCCTGGCTCATAATTTAGAACCAGTCTTCAGGAGTTAAGCGTTTCAGTTAGCAAATTTTATTTAATGGTGTGTAACCCGGGGGCCCTTATTGTAAGATTTGTAGACGCAGAAATCAGAGCTTTGAGAAAACCTGCCCCACCCTGGGAAACCAGGAGGGCTTTTCAGTCTCTGTATAGTATTACCTGCCAGTGTTTAGGGAAGACTCAGGAAATGTCTCAAGGGCTAAAGTATATCATACTTCCACTTTAATTGAAGTATTAGCTCCCATCGCGTAATATGTTTGCCTTAAATGTTCCATTAAGAAAAAAAATTGGGTCATCTACTTAACTCTTATTTTGAACTTATCCTAGGGTGTAAATATTCCTTTCTTTCTTCCCAGGTCCTTGTACAGATTAGAAGGTAGTTATCAAATCACATCCCCTCTCTGTACCCCACCCTGTCCCAATCACCACTTAGCCAAACTATATACATATATATTTAGCACTTTTAATCTTTCTTTTTCTCATAAGGTTCTAATTTTACATTTTCCAGGCTATTTTAGATTTGGCAGAATAGCCTTCATCTGTGAAGAGTAGAACTTAATTATCAAAAGCTGGACCCTTGTGAGCAATCCATCATTGGGTGACACATCCTTGCCTGTGTTCATTTGAAAAACATTTTTTTGTGGCTCTTGGAAGAGGGAAAAAAAAATAAAGCTGTCAGAAGAAAAAAAAAAGAAAGGAAAAGAGAGAGAAAAGAAAGAAAAAGAAGAGGGGGAAAAAATTCATTCCGACATTTCTCATTCCACAACACGATCGCATAACAGATCAAAATATCACAGCTTAAGGGATGAAGGCTAAGGATGTTCATTTGATTTCTCTCTTGCTGTTCTCCTCTTTTTCTTCTTTTTTAAATTTGGTTTCACTGACTCTAGCCTGTGAAAGTTCGTCATGTAAAATGCCTCCTCCAGTAAACCTCGTCTTTTTGACAAGGTTTGCATTGTAATTAAGGCCCGCCTGAGCAGTTACCCAACTGTTGTCAGGTTCCACTGTTTTCCTTAAGAGACAGGGGTTTTTTAACAGCCAGATAAATGCTCCCCCTGACCCATCCCAGTGGCACAGCGACACCCTGTGGCCAGGTCCACTCATGGTCCCTCAGCGGGGCCACAAGAGGCTTAACTGGAGGAAGTTTCTGGGGTGAATCCTAGCATTAGCTTTCTATCTGAATGCTGAAAAGATTTGCCAGAAGGAGGCAAATCTTGGGGAGAGGAGCCTGTCCTATGTGGATTTAAATGAAATACAGCAGGCAAAAGTGCCCAGCACTGGGCTTTGTTGTTACTGACCGCAAGGCCATCCTGAATCAGAACCTTCTGTCTCATCAAGACTGGGAACTGGAAAATGTTCTTCTTAGCAAAGTATCACAGGAATGGAAGAAAAAGTATCCAATGTACACAGCCCTTTTATGAAACTAATTTATAGCTCTCAAATGGAAGCTACAACTTAATTCTAGCCTAAGAATATGGGGAGGGGGTAAGGAAGGGGAGGGGAGAAGGGCGGCTGGGTGGTGGGAGGGTGACTGGAAAGATCACCTATGTGGTCTGTCTAACAAGGGTACAAGTGAACTTTTCTAGAACTAGAGTATAAATGTTTTGACACAATGACTAAGCAAATGACATGAAGTCTATGTAACCAGCTTGATGAAAGTATTTCAGATTGTATATAAAAACACTACACTGTACCCCATGTTTGCATGAATGTATACAGCTATCATTTAATAAAAAAAAAAAAAAGACTGGAGACGAATCTAGTCAGTCACCCGGAGGTTTCCCAAAGACTTTGAACAATGAATTGAAATAGTTTCTCTTTGAATGGAAAGGTGGCTTTTGTCAGTCAGTTTGTATTTTATCCCTCCGTTTAAATAATCAACCAATACAATAAACATTTTGGTAACAACTGAAACCTGCAGACCCACACCCCTAACTGGTTACTCCATCACCATGTTTACCACTCATTTGTGGGTCAAAACACAACAAGATGGGGTGGCGGGCTTCCTCCTGCAGAAAGACTGTGGGTGTTTATGTCAGTGGTTGCAAGTTTTAGCTAATATTTTCCACAAACATCTATTTGCCGTCTCCCTCTCTAAGTTATTCCAGGTTCCTTCAAAACACACAAATTGAAATCACTTTGTCCAAATTTATTTATTTTTTTCCTTTTTTAGTTTGTTGTGTTTATTGGGCATAACCAAAAAGACATTTCCTTCTGGCTCGACAGTTCCTCAACTGCCCATGGCTGTTTCCACTGCGAGCTGATTGAGTCCTGGTGCTGCTCCTGGAATGCCAGATGCAGAAGGAGAGGTCAGCTCTTTCTTTTTTTAATTTCAGATTAATATATAGATACAAATGATCAGGGTGCATTGTTTGCATTCGTTAGGTCAAGCCCAAGTTGTACTTGAGCCGTTCACCCAAGAGACATGCCATATTGCACCGGCTGGGTGACAGCTTACCAAGCCCCCTCCCCTCTTCTCCCTCCCACTTCCCCTTCCCTCCACTTGAATTTTTTTTTTCTTGAATGGGCTTGGAGCAGTTCATCTACTAGTTTTATATTAGTATTGAGTACATCGGATGCTTTTTTTCCCCATTCTTGTGATACTTTACAGAGGAGGTTCTCCGAATCTATCCAGGTAAACATAAAAGATATAAAACCTCCATCATCCATGGTGTGCATAGGCCGTAGTTTATTATCCATTCATGAGTTGATGGGCACTTGAGTTGTTTCCACATCTTTGCAATTGTGAATTGAGCTACGATAACCATGCTGGTGCAAATGTCCTTATGGTAAAATGCTTTTTTTACTCTGGGTAGATACCTAGTAATGGGATTGTGGGATCAAAAGGAAGGTCTACTTTTATCTCTTCTTCGCAAAAAGGCTATGTTAGTTCTCAATCCCACCAACAGTGTGTAAATATTCACTTTTCTGATGGGTCCCATTCGGTGACACACTAACTCTTCCCTGTTCAACACTCAGAGAAGATACACAATAGTGATAACCAAAGTCACCAGAGAAATGGCCACCGCAGGAGACTGGGCCAGAATTATTTCTTGGTTTACTCTGACGAGTGCCTTTTACACAGAACATACCAATTGGTTTTGAAGGTCCACTCCTCAGATCCTGCAGCTTAAGGACAGAGAAGAGGCTAATGAAAATCAGGATGTGGTGATCAAAATCCCCAACAATCCCTGAGTGTTTACTTTCTGCCAGCTCCTGTGTAAGCACTTGACCTTCATTCACTCAATTTTCACTTGAACTCTATAAAGTGGTACTACTGTCACCACTGACATAAAGACTAGGAAACTGAGGCACACATAGCTTAACTCTTTAGCTGAAGGTCTCCTACTTAGAAGGACCAGAATTGAATTTCCAGCCAGGTGGGTGACTCCCGTGGCTACCCATATTATGCCTCGCTGCATAGAGGCAGAGCCTTTTAAATAACTGATAGATGAAATAAGCATTTAGTAGTAAATAAAACCAGCAGATCCTCACCCCATGATGAGTTAGTCCATCGCCACCTTGATCCATTATATATGAATAGAAATGCAGCAATCTGGAGATTAATCCATTCTACAGCTGGGGAGACTGGCAGCCTGGGTGTGGATGTTGAGTACCAGGGTAGTGCACCTGGCGCTGTGTGTCAGCCACCCAGGTGCTGGCCCAAAGGCTTCCATGCTGGGGTCCTTTCACCTCGACACCAAATGTCTAAGTCTCTGCTCTCTGGTCTTGCAGAGTAATCGTCATTAGATCTCCAGGAGGGCTTTAAGTCTACCATTTCTTCCTTTCTCTGGATCTCACTGTCACCACTAGTGAAAAACAATCATCGCATTGAAGAACAATTCTTTGTCAAATGATTCAACAATAGGGCCTCGAGGAAGACTGGACAAGCGGAAGATGACAATGGTCAGTTTCCAGGTAAAGCAGTTGGGAGGACGTTCCACCTGGGGGCGATTCAAGAGGGGCCTGGCAGTGGTGGCCCTGATTGCATGGACACTCTGGATTCCCTTTTCACCTGGTATTTCCCCACCACACCCTTAGTCTACGTTCCATGTTGCTGCCCGCTGAGTCCTTTCAAAGCAATGTTCAGAACTTTCTGACTCCTGCTCCAACGCTTTCAATGACTTCTCACTTCTTTCAGAGTGAGCTCCTGGACCTAACCCCAACTTTTCACTCCTTTCCAACAACCTCCAAGCCCTTTATATTCCAGACAAGCTCACAACACACACTGCTCTGCCTTCGAGCTTTGCTCATGCTTTTTTCTCTACTGGAGGTGCTGTTGCATTGCACGACTCCAAGAAGCTCTTCTTCCTCAGAGGCAACGTGGCCAGCACCCAGTGGAGTTGGTCAGTGTACAACCTGCACAACTAGACTTGGTCACCTAGCCATCCAGGCCATATATCCCACCGTATTCAAATCCCCCCATGTGAAGCGGGATTTCTCGGCAGCAGCACTATTGGAATTTTAGTTTCATTAAAATTATGGAGAAATTTTTGGAGAAACTGTCCTGTGCACTGTAGGATGCTTGGCTGCATCTCTGACATCACCCTTCTCCCAGTTATGACAACCAAAACTATCTCTAGACATCGTCAGAGGTCCAGTAGGAGGTAAAATCACCTCTGGGTGAATCACTGCTGTTAAGTCCTACCTGACCTTGACGCTTCATCCTCAAAGCTACCAATTCCACAAAGCTGAGGGCACATTTGCGTGCCAGGGAATGCCCCAGAACTGTGCCTCCTGGACCTCCATTAAGGCACTGAGTCCTTTCTACTTCAGACAACTCCAAGAGGCTTTTCTTCCTCAGAGGCAAGGATGCCAGCGCTCAGTGGGGTTGGTCAGTGCACAACCTGCACAACTAGACCTCGCCACCATCATACACCATCAGTGTATATGCGCAAACATAGATGTACGTGCAGATAAGGGTGTCCATAAATTCGTGTGCAATTTAATTAAATGTAATTAATTCAACCTAATAAATAAATAAATTAATTAATTAATTAATTTAATTGCACACGAATTTATGGACACCCTGTGTGTGTATTACATATATGCACACACACACACACTAGAATGTAATCTAGTACATGCATGTAATCTAGGGGTATAATACACCCCTACTAGAGTGTAATCTTTGGGGCATGCTTTTCAACTGCATATCTTCAAGGACTTACATATCATATAAGCTCAGAAAACACTTGTCAAATGACTGTGCTCAATGGACAAAAGAGCTTGCTGTGTAACCCTCCCAGATGCGTCTTGTGCCCACTGTTATACCAGCCGCATAGAAGTACAGCCTGTTGCTTGGGTAGCTGCAACAGAAACCTAATTTTACCCGAAACCCTGATTTATGTGTAACACTCTGCTCCTTGCTAAAACAGAGCTTGTTTTAGCAAATGGACCCAGATTTAGTCCATTAGCTTAGGATAAGTGAAAAACTCGGAGGTTTGGTGAAATCGCGCAATAAAATATCATTAAGCACTATAGCTTGTCAAGGCAGGCAGCAGGTTGAAGTTGAAAGAAGATCATCTGAAGTGAAGCGAAAGGCACAGTGGTTGGGATGGGGCAGCTGGCTTTCATTTAGGAAAGTCGTCGGAGGACTCTCGAGTCTGTGATGTAAATGAAGAACAGAGGCCCAGACAATTTAACTGTCATCGGTAGAAAAGCTTCCCCTGGCACGGCCACAGACTCTGGCCCTCACTCCATCTGGGCAGCTCCTGGCCAGCATTTCAAGATGGTACTGCAGGGCCGGAAGATGAAAGAACTCAGGCAGGCCCCCAAGAGCCCAAAAGGTCCTGCCAGTGTGTCAAGCTAGGGGTTCACAGGGAGCCGGTATCTGAGAGACAAGATGGGGCCACCACCCCTGTGCTGGTCCCTGAGTGCTGAGATCCAGATCTCCACGTCGGGTGGAGTGGACTCCACTCCCCCTTGCATCGGGCTTTGGGAAGTGTGGGTAGCCCTTGAACCGCGTCCTCTCCTCTCTCTGTCTCTCCACCTCTCTCCATCTGTCCTGGTCTATCTCTTAGTGTCCCCACTTCACCCTCCTCTGTGCATTTCTCTCTCTCTCCCCCACAACCTCCAGCTGTCTCTGTGTGTCTGGCCATCCTGATGTCTGTCCCTGCCCCACCTTCTCTGTGTCCGTCTCTGTCTCTCTGTCTCCCTCTGCCTCTGTGTGTCTCCTGACTCCTTGTTCCTTCCTCTTCCTCTTGTCCGCTTCTCTATCTGTCCTCCTTAATCCCTCTCTCTCTCTGCTATCTTTGTCTCTCTCTCTCTCATCCCCAGAGAATCCTCGGAACGTGGACCATTTCCCTGGGGATTGCCCAACACCTACGTGGAGACGCTGGCAGCCTGGTGGAATCCCAAACCCTGGGCAGCCCTGCCCGGCTTCCCCCCACCTCCTCCTTCACTCTCCGCATCTTCTCTCCCACCAGCAGAACGTGTGCAGGCAGCGGTTTTAATGTCTTTCCTAATAGACTCTAAAGTCAGATACACACTTGCACCCCACCTGTTGCTCCTCACCCCAGCAGAGAGCACCACTCTTTCTCAACTAGCCCCATGCAGCTCCCTCTGGACAACTGCTCCAGAAGGTTCCAGCCATACGATCTGAGCAAACACAAGGGACAGAGTAGCCGCGCCGTCCCAGACCTAGAAACTCATCAGGAGGTAGCCCGGCCACAGCCACTGTGGCATAATAACAACAGCAGTCACTGTGAGCACCTGACACTCCACTTTGTGCTGTACACCCAGTGACACGTGTTGTTTCATGGTCTGTTACTTGCTCCATTCTCTAAATTAAAAGACTGAGGCTCAGAGAGAGAGAGAAAAAAAATCTTTCCCAAATCACCCAGACACAAGTTTCTAAGCTGGATACACCCCAGGGCTGTCTAGTTCTTGCACCAAATGGGGTTGTTCTTCACATTTCAGAAAAAGGCTCTAATTTCTTCCATCTATTGAGCTCACGCCACGTACCAGTCCCCGCGCTAAGTACTTTATGCACGTCATCTCATTTCAAATTCATAATCCCATATGGTAGCTGCTACACCTATCACCTCTCATTGAGCAGATGGGAAAACAAAAGACCAGAGAGGTTAACTTATCTGCCCAAGGTCACACAGCCAGTTAAGCTGTAGAGCTAGGGTGATGGGCTGCAAGCAAATTAATAGATTCCAACTGGCATCTCTGAATTTCTATTTCCGCCTCTGCCGAGGTCCCTACCACGGCAAGTAATCCAGAAAATTCGTCATGAAGCTTTCAAAACAATTTATGCAAACAAACGTCAAGTGGGGCTATTTGTATTGGCAGCCCATTTCACTTAACCACCCACAACAAGGAACAGATGGCCGGAGTGCTGGAATCGCCTGCAAAGAAAACAGGAGGGGCAGAGGCATCAGGAGCTGCCTTCCCTCCCTCGTGCCTGCCCAACTTTGTGACGATTACAGGCTTGTTCTTGCTTATGTCTTTGATTCCATTGTTATTTTATGTACTTGTGAAACCGACCCAGCATTTCATGAGACAAGTTTGTTCAAAGATCATGTGCCAACCATCTTTGGTTACCAGGAGCCTGGCTTTCGACACCAAACTTGGAGTCTGTTCTTGATGGAGCCTTCTGGAAAGGGGCACAGGAGGAAGCACAAACAGCCTGCAGATGTTGGATTAGGGATTGGCAAAAACTTGAAGGCAAACATTGAGAGAGTTATGTTTACCTGCCTCTCTTTGCACCTTTGTTTCAATTGGGCCTTTGCCATTCTATGCGGGGACAAGTCCCGTATTGGTAGGCCAATCCCATGTTCAGATCTGTCCTTTACCAGCTGTGTTGACATTGGACAAGTCCCCTCTGAGGCCTCGTGAGCCCATGAACGAGGCTACCAACAGTGCCTTGGCAGGATTATGGTGCTACTTAAATTATATGAATGATGAATATATCGAAGTGATTTGTCAATTATAAAACGCTATTCAATTCCAACTGTATTAACCCATAATATTCGTGTGTCTGTCTCTGCTATAAGCCAGTTCATCAACCAATAAATATTACTGCGCAGGCATTACTTTCAAGATACCGTGTGACGGGTTTGGAAAAAATTCAAAGAGAAATAAGTCATAGTCTCTGTCCTGGAGGGAAATTTTCTAGGACTGTGGCAAATGGTATTTTCCAAAGATGGCTGCAATAATATCTTCCATTCCGAATGCCTGTACAGCGTGTCTCTGATACTCCTACTCAGAGGTGAGCTCTCAACTCACCTGAGAATTTGGGCAGGCTTGGGATTGAAAGTGGAAGTAGTGATAGGTAACATCCAAGGCTAACTCATAATGGGCAAGAGAGTTCACTTGGGACATTTGTCTTTGGAGCCCTTAAACCACCATGTAAGTCCAAGGACGCCATGATGGGAGGAAGCCCAGTCCACATGAAGAGGCCATGTGTAGATATGCCAGCCAACAGTCAGCATCAAATGCTAAGCATATGAATAAAAACATCTCAAACAATTCCTGCCCCAGCCATCAGGTCACCCTCACCATCGAGGTTGTCTCCAAAAAAGGCCCCAACATCGTGGCATAGAACCTAACCATCTCAGCTCTCCCGTTTTATAGTTTCTGACCCCTAAACTCCACAAAAATAATAAAATGATTGCGTGAAGTGCTAATTTGGGGGATAATTTGTGTGTAGCAATAGATAACATGAGAAAGAAAGCACAGTGAGATGTATACACATGACAAGTCCATATAAAATATATATTGTTGGCCAGGTGTGGTGGCTCATGCCGGTAATCCAAGCACTCTGGAAGGCTGAGGTGAGTGGATTGCTTGAGTTCACGAGTTCAAGACCAGCCTGAGCAAAAACGAGAACCCCTGTCTATTAAAAACAGAAAAAAAAAGAAAAAAAAAAACTGGGGCAAGGGGATCATTTGAGCCTAAGAGTTGGAGGTTGTTGTGAGCTATGACACCATGCCACTCTACCCAGGGGGACATATTGAGACTCAGTCTAAATAAATAAAATGTGTATGGTTGTGCATAGAGAGTACCCAAGCAGGAGCTGAGAGGAGAGACGACAAGTGTTGGCTGGATGCCATGAAATATTTTTTGACTCAGTAAGGCCAGTGTTGAGCTTTAATTATATGGGTATTATTTGGATAGGGGGGCCCAAGGTGAAAGAAGTGAACATTCTAATGAAGGGACCCATAACTCACTATGTCAGTAATAATTAGAATAACAACAATTATATAATAGCTGATGATGTGGGGTGGTCATTTTAAATACTTAGTTATTGCTTTTCCCGGGTACTTCCTGTTACATTGTGACCTCCTCCGCTCACCTTTTTGGCAGCTGCACCATTTGGCATCCATTGCCTCCAGGAAAGGATGTGACAGAAACCGCGGACAAGAATATTTGTGGGCTGAGATTTGTAGGCCCCTGAATCTTCTTAGAAAGGACATGATGAACCAGGTCGATATTTACCTGAGATTAGAATAGCTCCTTGGGGGTGGAGGAGAATCAGAAGAAATTAGAAGGAACATTTAGACACCCCTAGGTCTGGGTGAAGATCCTTAAAATTTGACCCACCCCTAGCAACCCCCAGCAGGTAGGTTTATGGACTTCCAGAGCTGAAGATGACAGCGTCCCTGTTTCCACCAAAGGAGCAAGACCCCCACTGTGGTGGGAGAGAAGCAGCAAGAGGTATGTCCAGCCAGAGAGAAGCACTCCCTCACACACAGGTTCTCCTTGGCTTCCCTCTGGGAAGGGTTTGCCCCCACTGGGAGGGTTTCCTGCAGCCAGGAGACAGGAGGCAGGTGTCTCAGACCTTCTGAGTGGCCCCCCTGCAGCCTGGGAAGCTGACAAGTGGTGTAGGCCTAACTCAGGAAGGAAGGAGGTCACAGCAGTGGCCAGTATAGACAGAGGACTGGAGGCCAGATGGGAATGAGGATGACTCAGCAGATGCCAGCAGAGATGAAGGTGGCCACCCTTCTCCCCAAGCACCCTGCTGGAATGAGGACATATCCCCAGGGAAAACGGACAAGACTAAATTGGCTGGTTTCTCCCTCTTGGCTGAAAATAGAGATTGAGGTGTTTAATGAAACAATAAAAGTTATACTGGTTGTACTTTATAGAATGCATTTCACTCTGGCTTATCAACATTTATTAAATATTTACTAACTGGGAGGCACCTTGCTTGGCCCCCAGTATTTTCTCATTCACACCTTACAATAATCCTATGAAATGGGTCCTAGTCCCTTTTTTTCAGAGAAGGAAAATGAGACCCAGAGACTTAAAGTAGCTTGTTTCAGGTCACCCCGCCTACAAGTAGCATAGCAGAGATCCAAACTCAGGAGTGCCTGATGCCAGAGGTTCTGCTCTTTCTGCATGCTCCACAGTGCCTCCTGCTGGTCATCCACACAGGGACTCACCTTCACTCAAGTTCCTAAATCAGTATTGTAACCTGTGTTCTAAAATAACCACACATAGTAGGCAGGATAGACTAGGAAATGTGTTACAGAAAATGGCTGAAAATCTCAGTGTCTGAATGTAACAAAGGCATCGTTTTTGCTCACACTACATATCCACTGCGTATCAGCTGGAGGGTCACGCCCATTCGGGGGTCTAGGCTACTGAGGCTTCTTTTATTTGGAGAGTCACCGATTGGGTGGCAGCAGAATAGAGCAAAGACTGAATCTGACTCTTAAAGTTTCTGCTCAGGAGTGAAACAGTTCATTGGCCAAAGCACGTCAATGGCAACACTGTCAGATGAGGAGAGGTAGTTGTACCATGTGCCCAGATGGAGGAGAATTTGAATATAGTCATGGCATTGCTAATGACCATTGCTGTTATTGTGACAACTCCATTTATTGTAAGAATACATTTGACAACAGAGAGGAAGTATATGATGTGGCCGCTGATGCAACTAACCTACACAGCAGATCAACCCAGCAACAAGAGTGCTGGCTATTGATTTCTCATAGTGTCAGAGCTATGAGGCAAGTAGTTTCAGTGAAGCTCCAGGTGGTATTGAAGACAATCTGTGGTCCCAAGAAGAAAAGAGATTTCAAGGATCAGCATCTCTTTCCTCCTCCTTCAGAGCCCCCTTCCACATATTGCAAAGCCATCTCTGTCCTGCAGAGCACAGCAGATGACTCCTCGGTTATCCTGAAAGTAAATCCAAGTCAACGCTGCACACTCTTTCAGATGCACATTTTCAGCTGATGTCCCAAACGTGCCCTTTGTTTCGTTGATCCCATCCATGCACAATGATTAGGAGTCAGGGATTGCTGTTCTAACAGGGCTGAGACAAGGAGCATACTCCTGTCAGCAGCATCAACCCTTTCATCACCCTTCCTGGTCATGGAGAGGACCAGCAGGTCAGCAAGGTGGGGTGGAGGAGAGAAGTGGGGCCTCAATTCTGAGATTACAACTTCTCTCAAGGATTTTGGTTGGATCTTTAACACCAAACAACAATTAATCCTTTGAAAGTTCTCAGAGGTTAATCCTTTAGGAAATATTAATTAAATTGTATTAGGATTATGCTAGCTCTGAAACTTGGGAGAAAACAACAGACATGTCTAAGTAATGCTGAATTGTGAACGCAAAGGATTCACTATCCTTTAATTCATCCAATCATCTCTCTATCCATTATCTTCCTATTCATCCATCAATCAATCCATCTGTCCACCCATCCACCCATCTATCCATCCACCCACCCATACATACCTACATATATACATACATTTGTGCAGCTATCAATCCATCCATCTTTCTATTCATTCATCCATAATCTGTTTATGTATCCATCTACTCATCCACCTGTTTGTCCATCCATCCGTCTATCTATCCACCCATCTGTTCATCCATCCATCTATCCATCCATGTGTCCATCCATCCATTTAGTCATCCACTTATCTATCCATTCATTCACCTTTTTATCCATCCATTCATCCATTTAACAATAAGACAATACAGACATGGTTTCCACCTCATAGAAGTTACATTCTTATGGAGATTAGGGGAAGGATAGACATTTATCATATAATCACACAAATACATAATTACAAACTGAGGTGTAAATAAAGTACATGATAATGTGAAGACAATAAGAAGAATTTTGAAAAACTTGACTAGTGTTCACTCACATCCAGTTCTCTTCTTCTGCCCGGGCCTTCAAACAGCTAATGTCCCAATCCTTTGGGGTTGTGTGATTGTTTCCAACCAATGAAAAATGAGCATATGTGAGCCACTGAATCCTGTGCCTCAATTCACCAGGCCCTCATTTCCCTTTGAAGCAAATGTGTTGAGAAGGTCAACCTACAAGATGGAAATAGCCTGGAGTTATGGAGGAGCAAGGCCCTGGAGAGCAGCCAGGATCTGCAGGGATCATAGTATGATTGAAAGATAAACTTTAGCTATGATAAACAATTGAGATTCTGACGTTGCTTGTTATTGTAGCATAGCCTAGCTTAACCTGACTCATACACCTACAGAGCAGTGGGTTAAGTAAGACTTCCCAAGTGGTAATTCAATTGAAATCCACCAGGAGAAATTCACTCTACCAAGGAAGACAGGTCTGTTGCACAGTCATCCACAATCTCTCCCCTGGCCTCCTGTGACCCAGGTCAGGTCTTGGCACTGGCTGATGCCAGGTGGAAGAGAACACCCATAGAGATTAACCTTGAAGTCCTGATCCCAAGTCTGACAAAATATAAGCCCATGTATGTAGGTGGGTTGTGATGGGGGAGGTATTCATTTCCCAGTAAAACCCTATCTGATTACCAGAAAGACATTAAAAACAGAAGCTTTCGTTTTTAAAAAAGAGGCAGTGTGGCTTCAGTAGTTCAGAGCATGGGTTTTAGAACCACACTGCCTGGCTTCAGATCTTGATGCACCACTGGCTAGCTGTATGCATGACCTTGGCCAAGCTCCTTAACCTCTCTGTCCTCAGTTTCTTCATCTGTAAGATGGAGATAATAGTAGCATCTACCATTTAGGGTTTTTCTGAGATTACTCAACTTAATGTTTGAAAGAGACTTTGAACAGTGCCCTGTGCACAGGAAGTGCTGTGTGAGAATTTGATAAATAAATAAAATAGAAGAGAGAGAACAGATAACCAAGTCAACCCTGGGCTTCAATGACCCTTTTTCTACCCTGGGGAGAACAATGTGCCAGAGAGTGGGGAAAGTCTGCCTGAGTGCCCTGTGACTCTGCCCATTGTTCCGTAGCCTGGCAAGGTCCTGAATCTGCCTCAATTTAGATTAGTAGTCCCCACTTTGGGGGAAGATTAAGGAGGCAGGTGGAAGAACTTCTAACACCTATAAGCAAGATATTTCAAACATAGAATAATAATTAAAATGGACATTGAATTTTTAGAACCTCCTCCTTTAAAGTTTTAATTTCTAAACTATTCCTATCAGGCAGTCACCCACCCTTAGTTTACATACATCCAACAACAGGGAACTACTGTAGGAGACAGTCAATTCTTAAGTGCAAAAGTTTTGCCCAGTAGTTTCTATCCATTGGGTTTAATTCACCCCCCAAGGTTCCAGATGAAATGTCTTCTCTTATCTACTCTACACTGGCATGGGGGAAAGTTAGCCAGGAGCCAGAGTTGGTAGCATAGGCCACAATGAGAAGGTGGGACATGTTGAAAAAAACGCAATGACCTCTCAGCTTTCCACTTTAAAGGATCTCTTTGAAACCAACCAAGGTGTCCTTCCATGGGTTAATAGATAAATACACTGTGGTACATTCAGACAATACAATATCATTTAGCTCTAAAAAAAAAAAAAATGAGCTATCAAGCCATGAAAAGAATAGAAGAAAGTTGAACATATGTTACCAAGGGAAAGAAGCCAGTCTGAGAAGGCTCCGTAGTGTTCGATTCCAAATATATGACACTGTGGAAAATTGAAAACTGCAGAGACAGTGAGATGAGTGGTTGCTGGGAGTTTGAAAGGATGGCGCCATGAATAGCTAGAGGACAGAGGATTTGAGGGGCAGTGAGATAATTTGGTATGATGGTGGATACATATCATTATACATTAGATCAAACCCATAGAATGTACAACCCCAGGGTGAAATCTAATGTGAACTGTAGGCTTTGGGTGACCATGTGTCCAGGTATGTTCATCAGTGGTAATTACACCTGCTACTCTAGGGAGCCATATTGATAACAAGGGAAGACTGCGGGGGCGGGGGGGGGGCAGGAAGAAGACAGGAAGTCTCTGTGGCTTCCTCTCAGTTTTGCTGTGAAGCTAAAACAGTTCCAAAAAAGAATAGGATCTCTTTTTTATACAAAAAGGATCTCTGTTGATGGCCGTGTAGGGATGGAGTGCAGAGGGACAGCAGGGAGACCAGGTACTCAATTACTGTACATTAATTAAAACTGAACCCTGTAGAAAGACTTGCCTGTAGCAGTGGCCAGTGATAAAAAGACACTTCTTGGTGGGGCTCTCTGAGCCCTGGGCATACTTCTCTCAAAGCTCTGGTCACGCTTTGCTGTAATTACCTGCCTACTTGTCCATACTCTCAACACAGTTCCCAGAAGCTTTGCCTATTCATCACTACAGCTTCCCCTCATCCCTGTACCCAGAACAACATTTGGCATCGGTGTGACTGATGTCGGGACCCTGAGAGCAGGCTGTAATTGAAGTTGGAAGTGTGGAATTTAGATGCTAACCAGTCTTTCCCAATGTTGAGGGATATGCTGACAGCTCAGACACAACCTGCCCAAAGATAGAGATGTCAATACAGTTAGTCATCTACATTGGTACATTTTTGTTAGGGACAAAGTCCAAACCAAGTAGGACACCGACACAACAAGATGATCACCACCCTACTGAGGACTGACCTGTTAATAGTCATCCTTTAAACCAGTTTTTTGGCTTGAAATAATACTGTCAATGACACCACCAGAGTTCCACCACAGACCTTGGACTCCACAACTGCAGCTCAGACCTTTTACCTCTCCTCTAACTGCCTGCACCAAACACTCAGCAAGGTGGCTCCAGTTGTCTGACGGCCTCCCTCCTGGCTGTTTCAGTGGTACCCTCAGCAGGGCTTCTGCTAATTTTCTCTTAAACAACCACAGCACACAACTAACGAAACTGTTGTGTCCATAATCGTGGTGTTAATTTTATATGTCACCTTGACTGGGCCACATGGTGCCCAGATATTCGGTGAAATGTTATTCTGGGTGTGTCTGTGAGGATATTTCTGGATGAGAGCAACATTGGAGTCTACAGACAGCTCGTTCTGATATGGGTGGCCTCCTCCCTTCAGCTGAAGGTCTAAATAAACAGCTGACTGTCTTGCAAGTTGGTGTCCTACTTACTCTTGCAAGTAAGAGGGAACTTCTCTTGCCTGAGTGCCGTCAAGCTGGGACATGAGTTTTTCCCTGCCTTTGAACATAAACTGAAATGGCTCTTCATGGGGTCATGAGCCTCCTGGCCTTTGGACTGGCACTGCCCCATTGCCTCTCCTGGGCTTTCAGTTTGCACATCTTGGGGCTTGTAAGACTCCATAATTGTGTCAGGCAATTCTTTCGTGTTGTAAAGATAGAGACAGATATGGGGATAAAGATAGAGAAAGAGAGAGAGAGATGCAGAGGGAAAGAGATACAGTTCAGGATAGAGATACCCTGTTGGCTATGTGTTTCCAGAGAACCCTGACTCACAACACCCATATCCTAGTACCTAGCACCATTCTTGGCACTTAGAGCTCTACTAATCCTTGCTGAATGTGGAACAAGATTGAGGTCCAGAGCCTTGAAAAAATAATGGCGTCCCCAACTCTATATATGTAATTCAAAACAATAGTAAACAATAAAACTATATGTATGCTCAATTTTTAAAAGCTTATTTCTAGATTTTTGGACTTCAAAATTCAGTAGAAGTCTATTGAGGCTGAGTCTTGAGGGGGGTACCCCCCTACTTTGTGCATGCCCTGAGCATGTGTTTGGCCTCCTGTCAGTGACTAGGACCCAAGTGCCTTTAAGAATGGATGAATGGGCATACCAATGGCTCAGATAATAAAGAGAAATTGACCAGTAAATTATACTTATTCTTTCACCTCAATTAATTTTAGCATTAGCCCATATCCAGCAGGGATTTTTTTTTTCTTTTTGGTGCTGGTTACTTGAAACTCGCCCTTTAATCCCTGTGATATAGCAGTTTAAACTAATTAGTTTCTGGATATGGCTCCTTCCCAGCTCACTATCTGACCCTGAAACTCAAGCTCTCTCCTAAAGCCTTCTCCAGGCTTCAGTATAGCTCAGTCCACGTGCCAGCTTTGGCAATGCAGAGGACAGTGCCCCATGACACCCACATGCCTTTCTGAGACAGCTTAGAAATCGCAGAGAGCTCCCTCCTCAAATCAGGCCTCTGCCTTTGCCATCTGCTCCTTCCAACTCAGCCTTTGTCTCTTCCAGAGAGACACAATGTCCATTCTCTATGAAATGATCTCTCAAACCCACCATAGAGCTAGAGAGGGGACCGACATTTGTGCCCCATGACCCCAGGCAGTCACCTCAATAGTGGACCAACCCACTCAGAACCAGCCAGCACTCTACTGACTTGGCTTTGAGAAACCAGGGCTGATGTCAGCACTTGTATTTATTTTTGCCTATTGGGGACATTCATAATTACAGATGATGGAAGCTCCTTGGGTCATTCTGCCATTCTTGACTATTAAAAAAAAAAAATGAATGGAACAAAAGTCCACCCAAGCCAAACTCCTCCCTGTCATACTGGTACGGATGACACCAAAGGCTGTGGGATGGGTGGAGTGTCCCCAGGTGGTTTTGATTCGTGTTATTTGGGTCCTTTCCTAGGAGGCCTGCGACCTCACCTTGACTCAGTAACTCCTTGTGACCATTTGGCTTGGCCCTCTGTGAGGTGGACCACATGGGGGAGTGGTGAGGAACCCTTGCTCCCAGACCCCCCCCACCCCAGCATTTGCTAGTTGTGCAAACCCTCAGTAAGTCACTTAACATCTCTAAGCCTCAGTTTTTCCCCCTGTCAAATGGACACGCTAATAATTAATGACCCATTCCATGGAGCCCTTGCAAACAAAGAGCTTAAAATAGGGCCTGATCTTTGGTAAGAACTCAGTACCTCTAAGCTTCTATTCTCCCATTTTATACTTAAGGATAAAGGAGGAGGCCCAGGGAGACAAGGTCATCTTTCCAAGGTCACAGTGTTGGGGGGGGTGAAAGACTCCAGATTCAACCCCAAGCCTATCTGACTTCAGAAAGCTCGAAACTGCTACTGCTCCATATTTTAAAAATCACAGAGGGAGCCCTGCCTTTGGTGATACAAGGTCTGTGAGATCAAAAGGGAATAACAGATTAACATGTCACAGCATTAGACTCGTCAGACGAGACATTTTCTACATGACTATTTGCCGGAACCTAATATTCGTTCACAAGTTCACCCCTTGATTTCCAAATGTCTCTCTCCAGTTGTTTTTGTTTGCGTTTTGCTCTGCTTGTGGTGTAAGCTTCACATTTCTACTTGCTATCCTTTCTCAATATAAAGTTATGCATCCTCTCTTTCCAAGACCTCACACACCTGGAACTGCACACGTGTCCGGGCTGGAGAGATTCATTCACACGCCTCACTTCATGACTAAGAAAACAGAGGCCCACGGAAAGTGAGGGGCTTGTGTGCAGTCACCTGACCTTGTAACAGGCAGGGCTGGGACTACAGTTCAAGGTGAGGGGCCAAGTCCATGGGGCCTTTCAGTGCTGAGATGCCAACTAATTTCATTTGCCACCTAATTTCATCCATGGAGTCCCTTACAGAGCCTAGGGTCACTAAACATGACAAAGAGGGACAGCCAAGCTTTCCTTTCAGTCCCTTCCTGCCATAATAATGTGGAATGACCAATAATCACAGCCTGTCAGAGACGTCCCACAATAAGGAATTATTTCCTGCGTGACTGTGGCTCGGCTGGGGATGGGTTGGTCTTGCTGGCCTCAGCAGGCAGTCCTGCATCAAGCTACTAGTCATGCTCAAATCTGCGGCTCGCACGCTTACTCTGGGGCTCACACCAAGGCGGGTAGCAAGCCCCTGGGGAAGCCTGGTTTTGGCAGAGCACGAAGGAGCCAAGTGCAGACACCTAAGACTGGCTTCCCTGGCTCCCTGGCACGCTCACCCCCTTCCACAGGGTAAAATCAGTCACGTGCTTCCCAAAGTCGAGGGCTGGGGCATTACACCTATAAGGAGAGAAGCCAAATAATAATAATAATAATAAAACACCTGGCAAAAGGTGTGGGTGCAGACAGAAGGAAGGAACTGAGGTCAATAATTCAATCTACCATATCAACCCAGGACACAGAGTCCGGGAAGCAGATATGTAACAGGGGGAAGATTACTGAAATATCACACAATCTGTTCTCTGCACCATTTCAGCTCCAGGATCTACCTGAAAACTGGAGGAGAAAGGTGGGGGGTGGGGGGCAGAAAGAGAGAGAGAGAGAGAGAGAAATGGGAAGACAGAGAGAATCTTTGGGCTAGAAACAGGAGGTCCAGGCTCCATCTCAGCAATCCAATTGGTTGTGTGATTTCACAAAATGTTCTTCCCTTTTGGTCTTAATTTCTCCCTTTATAAAAAGAGAGGTATAAATCGCTCACAAGGAGGAATTCTGAGCTTCAAGAGATAGGGGGAAAACTTTGGAAATAGACCCTTTTCTAGTTTGTTGGGCAATGAGGAAAAGGCCTGAGGTCTATTTCTTATACTTTGGACAGAACTGTAACTGGACATGGCTGAATAGGGTTTTTGTCCAAAACCTCATTTGCTCACCAGCAAACATGAATTGCATCCCTACTATGTGCAGGGCACTGGAGTGGGCACCAGGACACAGTGAAGTGCCATAGAAACAGTTCTGGAGGAGAAGCTCGGTCTCTGTCTCCCCTGGCTTTGTGTTCAAAGACATGGTCAATAATGAGAAGTATGAATGTGGCCCTACTATGCGCCAGGCCCCCTTTGAAGCACTTTGTGTGTAATAACTCCTTGAGGCCTCATGGCAACTCTGGGGTGCACATGGATGCATATGTGTTACCCTGTCTTCCTCACTTTGCAGGTAGAGAAACTGAGGCGCCAGGCATTAAAGTGACTTGCCTATGGCCACCAAGCGAGAAAGTGACCAAATTGGAAATGGAACCTGGACACTTTGGTTTCTAAGTCTTTCCATGAACTACTCTGCGGTTCCACCCCTAAGAATGCCAGCGTGGAATGAGAGTGCTGAGAAGGGGTGTGGGGTGACAGAGGGATATGAGGCCACCTGCACAGTAGCAGGTCCCCAGAAAGGCTTCCTGCAAGAGTGGCTGTGAGCTGTTGTATGAAGCAGACGTCCCCTGGGAGAAGTAGTGGGAAGATGGTGTCAGGTGGAGGGAACAGCAGGAATAAAGGCCTGGAGGGAAGAGAGGCAGGAAGCAATAGAGCGGTTGAAGGCCGCTTGCAGGTGGGAGTGTCTGGGAAGGGATGAGGACCGTCACACTCAGAGCAGGGACAGACGGAGAGGGACTGCCTTCCTCCAGACCCACAGGCTCAAAAGCCTCAGCTGGAAGGGATAGCAAACTTACCCATAGTCATCCTCTGGATCAATGACCAAAACTGTGGAGAAGCCACAGTTCACACCAAGCATAAGCTCACGGGTGGTCAGAGAACAGCACCTGTGACACGCCCGGCCTCCCCTTCCAGCCATAGACTCCTCCTCTTGCATCCCAAGGGGAAGGAGAGCAAGGTGGGTATGGCCTGCATTATGGACTCGTGCAGCCCACATCTGAGCTCTCCCACTGAGCAGCTCTGTGACCTTGGGCACATTACTTCACCTCTCTGGCCTCAGTCTCCTTGTGGGAAATCAATACCCATTCCACTAACAATAGCGTCTACTTCATAGGTCACTCAGAGGGTCAAGTGAGGCAACACAGAAAATGCTCTGAAGGCTTCTTGGTATCTACAAGTGCTGCTGCTGGCTGATGGGAACGCCTTGGTTCTTGTCTCCCCACCGTAGAAGAAAGAAAGCGGGGGACTCGAAGATTATCCTAAGCAAGCAAAAAGTTTAATCGGCAAGTGATAGCATACTCCCAAGGGGATAGGAGCGGGCACACCTCCCAGCAGGCAGTGGCGGTGGGGTCTGTGCCGTCCCCTCTTCTCCTGTCTGGACTTTCCTCCTTGAGAAGGTCTCATCTTTTTTCTCAACCAGTGTTGCTGTCTCCTCCCTGCTGTGGGACGGGGGAGTTTTTCACTGTACATGGTTAAGCCTGGATGTGTTCTGGGGCCCTACGCCCCTTGGACGGGGGCCTGTCATGTGCATTGCGTCCTGTGTTGCCTCTGCCGTGTTGCTTGTGACAGCTGTGGTTACCCTATCTTGTTATTGTTTCAACGCGTTCTCCGACTTGGCCCCCCGTGTGTTGACGCTGCCCGCTTTCACATTTTCTCTGCCGCCGGCTCACTTTTCCTCCGCTAACATGCTGTGACACTTGTGGTCACCCTTATCTGGTTATTGTTACAGTCTGTTCTTACTTAGCCTCCCGGTGGTTCACGCTGCCCGTTCCCTGTTTCCTCTGTTCGAGTCTTCCTTTCCCACCTACTCCCTGAAGGTTGGTCATTTTTAGCATTCTCGGGGGATCTGGCTTGCCATTTTGTCCCCACCCCACCCCCAGCCAAGACAATTCGAAACCCTAAGAGGTTTACAAGCTGAAATAGTCCTTCTCCTGGAGTCCTCTGCTTAGCAAAGCATTTCAAAGAAAGAAGGCAATACTCCCCCCGTGGAGCAGCTTCCAAATGGCTGAAATGTTCAGAAGTTACCTTGGGAGTGTCTGTGTGTGTTTGTATCAGGGTAGGGTACAATGTCCATTTTCTTGTACTCCCAGAGCTATCCGTGGACGCACAATGCCTCTAGTGAAACATAAATCTGGCTCCTATGGTTAGAGGAAGCCTGACGCTTCGGGACACCTGATATTTCTAAAAACCCAGAGTGAGGGAAGCACAGGTCCAAAGCAGCATCCTCCAGGGAGCCCGGCTTTAGGTGGAAAGAAGATGATCCCAGCTACATGGCTCCACCAAGGACCAGACATGCTTCATTACGTTTTAGATAAACTTGGCTACTTCCAGCTTTCGCAATGGCTCAGGAGCTTGTTACGAGGCCTCCTGCCCTAGACCTGTTGAATCACAATCTGCACTTTAGCCAAATCCTTGGTGATTCACAAATTCAGCACAATTTCAAAAGGTCTTGTTTTAGAAAGTTGGGCCAAGGTAAAACGTGCCATGAGCCCTCTAAGAGGAGGCTATAAGATTCCGAAGTTAGGTTGTGCGAAGTTACCAGTGGTAGCGATAAGCATTTCATGAGCCAATGGAAGAAAACCAGGAGCCCCATCAGGGTCTGTTTCTGGGACAAAGAGAATGTGACGGGGGAATGTGAGGGGCTGAAGGCTGTGATGCTCCATTTAGGTGGGACGTGGCTGGGGTTTCCAGAAGCCGCTCAGCTAGAGTCACCAACCTCCTGCATTTTCATTCAGACCTAAGCACAGAATGTCTCCCTCAAGCAATATGAAACTGAAGGTGCCATGCAGACCAGTCAAGGGCAAGCCAGGGACCCCTCACCCCACAGGAGGGGAAAGTTCCAGGGGAAATTGACCTGCCTACACCACTGCATGGGAGAGAGGACGTCTAAGCCAGCTGGGCTGCTTTCTCTCCGCCAGGCAGCTCAGCCTCTCTGAGCTGTTTCCAGAGCCAGTGAGCATGCTGGGAATTCTGTGATGATCAAATGAGCGTTCTGTCAGGAGCTATGGAGAGTTTAAAAGCACAGCCGCTCCCACCTGCAGTTGAACTTATAAAACTCTGCCCTTGCATTCAAGAGCACACTCAAGAGTCTGCCCGGTGCCCACAGGAGGGGGAATCTGTGTGTCAGGGATGGTTCATCATGGTGTGTCACCATATGGTGCATCATTTATGCACCCGCACCACCAAGAGAGAGCAACGATGAGTTAGGAGAGTCAACATGTGGTACACCACACAGTTCTGTTGTGAGATAAAACTGCTAGAAAATTTTAAGGATCGGCTCAGCACCCGCAGCACAGTGGTTATGGCGCCAGCTACATACACAGAGACTGGTGGGTGTGAACCCAGCCCGGGCTTGCTAAACAACAATGACAACTGCAACAACAATAACAACAACAACAACAAAATACCAGCCAGGAGTTGTGGTGGGCTCCTGTAGTCCCAGCTACCTGGGAGGCTAAGGCAACAGAATCATTAAGCCCAAGAGTTTGAGGTTGCTGTGAGCTGTGATACCCCAGTACTCTAACAAGAGTGACATAGTAAGACTCTGTCTCCAAAAAAAAAAAAAAAAAAAGAAAGAAAAGAAAGAAAATTTTAAGGATCTTCTGGAAGGAGGCACACAGAGCCAAGTGTTACCCTGAGAGAGGGATCAGAATAGTATTTCAATCTTTTCTGTTATATTGCCCCTTAATTGCCCCATCCATGAAAGTTTAAAACCACACTATACTGTGCATCTGTTGATATACTGTCTAGATAGCTATGCTCTTACATGCATCTAAAAAATATTTTTTTTACCTCCTCCAAGCACCAACTCTTCCCCCATTGGGAATCCAATGATGAGGGAGGGCAGGGGCCAGACTTTTCCCTTTTATCACTATTTGCTCCTTAATTATTTAAATTTTTAGTTTTTTTTTTTTTTGAGACAGAGCCTCAAGCTGTCCCCCTGGGTAGAGTACCATGGCATTACAGCTCACAGCAACCTCAACTCCTGGGCTCAAGCGAGTCTCTTGCCTCTGCCTCCCAAGTAGCTGGGACCACAGGCTCCCGCCACAACGCCCGGCTATTTTTTGGTTGCAGCCGTCATTGTTGTTTGGCGGGTCTGGGCTGGGGATTCGAACCTGCCACTTTAGGTGTACATGGCTGGCGCCTTAGCCGGTTGAGCTATAGGCGCCAAGCCAAATTTTTAGTTATTAAAAAAAGTAGTAAATGCGTATAGCACTAACACATGCCAGGCACTATTCTAAGCACCTTACACATTTTAAAGTATTCAAGCTTAACAATAGCCTATGACATGAGTGCTGTGTTATCCCCTTTTTACAGATTTGGAAGCTGAGGTTCAGAGAGGATAAATGAGTTGCTTTAGGTTTGTAAGTGATAAAGCCAAGATTCAAATCACGGCAGCCCAGGTCCAAAGTTACTTGTTTTAATAAACTACGACTGCAATTAAAGAAAACATTAAAAAAGGAAAGACAGAATGGGGACGGGTTCTCTGTCTGTAAATAGCTTAATGTAAGCAAAAGTACTTTTAAAACATGAAGTGGTTTGTAAACACAAAGCTATATTCATTATTATGATTAATACGTGAATACTACCCCTGCTATTCCACTAATAAAATGAAGTCCAAATAAAACCAGAAGTGAGCCACAGCCACATATATCAAGTTGGGTGGAAGGGTGAACCCACAAGGCCAGAGCTGGAGGGAGAGCTTCCCTTTAATTAAAGATGAACCAGAGCAGTGGCCGGTGAGGAAAGGAAACTGGAGGCAAATATATAGGCAGCTGCCCGGTGTACAGATGGCAGCACTGCCACTGCAGCAGCCCCCAGCCCACTCCCTCCTCTGCTCAGCCCCCCAGCATGTGCTGCAGCTGTGAACGGACCCTTCAATAAGGTGTGCCCTAGCTGGGGGGGTGGGGAGCTGGAAAGGGATCACTGGAACACCACACTTTTGTCCATGTATGGAGGAGACATGGAAAGGTCACTCTTGTGGAAACGAGGGAGGGACCCCAGGACCCCACACACTCAGCCCACCCTCCTCCCACCCTGTACATCATCTCTGAATCTTTGGAATCCAGGCAACACAGTTCAAAACTCATTTGCGTAGTCTAAAACCTGATTTTACGGATGAGGAAACTAAGGCTCAGAGAAGGAATGTCAGTTGTCTAAGGCCACACAGCAAATTGACAACAAGGTTGGAATGGGTGCCCTGCCTCCTGGCTCTCTGGTCACCAAGCTTAACTGCATGATAATAATGCTTGCGGGTTTTAAGAAGATGAGTTAGTTGCCCTCCTCTGGGGCTCCTTGGTGGAATGTCTTATATTTCCAAGTTGTGTCAAAATTATTTGCTCACTCCAGGGCTTCTGGCCACATCATGCCAATATTGTTTTTTTAAAAAAGATCTTTGAGTGAATCAATCTGACCTGGTTAACACCCAGTTAGAACCTTTTCCAAATGTTAAATTCCCTTGTATTTATTTTTACTGAGCTCTTTTGCAAAAACCTAGAACAAAGTGGAAAATGAAAAGCTGGATAGAATTTCTATGCATACCAATGGCAGACAGTTTGGTATCTTTGAAGTTAAAACTGCTAAACTAAAGCCATTACTAAAGACAGATTGTCCTCCACCTGTCTGTCTCTGAGGTCACCCTCAGCTGGACACATCTGCCATGCCAGCCCTAAAGGAAGCTTAAAGATGTCGCTGTGGCAGCCCTTGGTGTATGAACTCCTTGTGTGTCTCCCTGCACCTATACTGTTAATTGGCTATGGTGCTCCTTCCTACAGATCCAGTAACCATCCTCAGAATCCATCTCAACACAGTGCTCTAATAGCCCAATCTACCAGTGTTGAAGCTCAAGACAAAACCCACTTGCTATTCGTGATCTTGTCCATTCCCATTTTACAGATGAGAAAACAAAGCCCAGGCAAGCTAATTGTCCCAAGCAACCTCTGGCTCGTAAAAATGCCCAAAGTTTAACAAAGACTGGCCATGGGGCCTTCACAATTTTGTCCTCATCTCACACTCATCATTGACCTATATGCCACTAGAGGGGATCGTTTGGACCCCATCACAACTCTGGGCTCTCAGTACCAATCCTGCCTCAAGCTCTTTAGGGTGATGTTGATTCTGCATTTGTTAGGCAGGCTGTGTAACAAACAGACCCAAAATGCGGTGCCTCAAGCACAATTGACCTTTACTTACCATATGTGATAGCCACAAGCAGATGGTCCTGACTAGCCAGGGCCTCCCTCCAGGTGGTGATTCAGGCACCTTGTCTCATTCTGCTGTGTGCCTCCACCACCTCCTCAGGTCTTATCATCTGTATTCAGCCAGAGGAAGAGGAAGAGAGCATGGAACAACATAGTGCTTCCACAAATCCTTGGACCACAAACAGCACGAATCACTTCTACCCACATTGAGTTGGCTGAGACAGTCATTAAAGCCACAGATAACAGTAGGGGAAACTGAGGAATGGGTACAGCTTTGTGATCAGCAAGAAGCAGAAGGAATTGGGGGAAGGAAGGGAGAGGAGGAGAAGGAGGAAGAAGAGAAAGGGGGACTTTTGGTAAACCGCAAGCAATCCTGCTACAGATTCGTAGCCATCCCTAACGACTTAGTCTAACTCTCTTGTCTGTCTATTTTCCTATTTGGACACCCCTATTCCTTGTTCTAGCTCTAGGAACCTAATTCCAACCATTAAGCCAATGTCCACCCACAACTTAAAGGGATTTGCCCAAATTTTAATTAATTAATTAGTTAATTTTTTATTTTTTTGGAGACAGAGCCTCAAGCTGTTGTCCTGGGTAGAGTGCCATGGCATCACAGCTCACAGCAACCTCAAACTCCTGGGCTTAAGCGATTGTCTTGCCTCAGCCTCCCAAGTAGCTGGGACCACAGGTGTCTGCCACACACCTGGCTATTTTTTGGTTATAGTTGTCATTGTTGTTGGACAGGCCCGAGCTGGATTAGAACCCTCCAGCTCTGGTGTATGTTTGCCCAAATTTACATAGCAAGATGGACAACATCATGGCTCCAGGATCATTATTCTCCAAAGTTTCATTTCAATAAACTTATTTTTAGGGGCAGTATCTCTTGAATATTATATTAAAAAGACACAATAATAGCCTGTATTTACATGAGGGAGGAAAGGCTTTTTTATTTTCCTAATTTTCTGTGTACCGTTCAACCCAGTCTCCCATAGCCAGCTTATAGGTGGCACCAAGGACTCCTCAGAAAGATTCACTTGTAAAAGGAGAAAGAAGGGTAACTACTGGAGACTTAAGAATCGCCCCATTCCAACACTTCCTACGTCCTCAGTAAAAGCGTATTTACTAATCTGAATTGAGTTGAGGTTGCATCTACATAAAACCTGTGGCCACAAGCGAATTAAAAAGGCAAAACTATTGGTGAGTCTTCACTTTTCTTTGCATTTCATCTATCCTATTTTTCTTATTTCCAAAGCCACATTCTTCTGTTGTAGAAAATTCAGAAAATACGTAAACAAGGGAACAAAACTTAAACTCTTTCATAACTCACTTACCCGGGAATGGTAACTTTTAACGTATTGATGGGCATTCTGCCTGGTTTTATATACATAATACTTAAAAAAAAAAAAACAGAGTGTGGGGCTTTTAAGCGATTTTTCATAATTAACCAAAAGTGACCAAGTCCCATCCTGCTACTCAGGAACCCACTGATGTTTTGCAAGCTACGCCTGATGAAATCTTTGAACACCGGGGCAAACGCGTGACCTGCATATATTCTTAATATGCTAATTTTTGTTTGGGTTTCTGAACAAAACCCGTCTTTTAAAGAAAAATTTAACAGATTTGAAACCAGAAACCCTGTCCTCCCTGGGGGCATTAAAAAATGCAAACTGAAGGCTTCCCATGTGTGGAGGCTATTACTGATTTCCTTCCAAAAACAGGGGAAGTGTTGCCCTGGCTGTAACGCTTGAGGTCCCAGACCCAGAAACTGTTTGCTTTCTGCGCACTCATTAACCATGGTGTGGGATCCAATAACTGCTCTAATTTCCTACTTTAAATGTTTTTCTTTCCCCCCTCGCTTTTCAAAAATGTCTTTTTATGTTGTACATTTACATACTCGTATTCAGCCACTTATGCCGATAGGCTGGTCGCTGTCAGACACAATAAAAAGAGACAGAAACCACTGTGAATTACAGTAGCATTAGTGTTGAAAATGGAAATTTAATTTCCAGAAATGAATCTCAGCAATAAAAGCTCCCTTTGTTGCTCTTCAGATCAGAAATGAATCAAGTCTGAAAGGAAGCGCGCATGCAATTAAAAACATCTCAAAGAGGTATTTGTTATGTGTTAGAACAGATGCCTTGGAAGGGTGTTTAGGACACAGGGGGCCCCGTGAATGTTTTTGATGAGTGTAAAGATAATAGTAATGCCCTACGTGTTATAGTCCTTTTGCATTTACAAAGTGCCTTTGCCATCGTGTCCAATTTGGATCATTCCAGGGAGCACAGCAGCGCAAATGTAGGAAGCAAGGCTGGAGAGGGGAAGTCACACAGTCTCCCCAAGGTGACCCAGAAAGACCAGACTAGATGAGGCCTTCCGACTGCAATTCTAGTGTAAGTGAGGGAAGAGCATCTCAAACTTCCAGCCAGCGCTGCCAGAGCGCCATGTTCCCTGACATTGTGGTGTGGTGACACTCTATTTTGAAATATCGACCCAGGCCTCTTTGGCCAATATTTGCTGCTGGTTCTGCTCCTCCCAAACTGTGACAGCGTTCTAGTCCTTGGGGTTCAGAAGGGACATAGAAATGGAACATTTTCAGTTTTTTGAGTTTCAAAGTAGACTTTGGAAATTCAAGGCATAAGCAATGGATTGAAGGAAAAGGTTCTTGAAGCCCTAAAACCTGAGATTCTGAGGTTTCGCCACTCAAAAGTACAGCCCTAAATGTCATGTATGAAAGGTATAAAAGCAAACAAGAACAGCCAGGGCCACCCCCAGCCCGCTGCAAGCCCACAGAACTCCCTCTCTATGCAGGGAGCCTGGGAAGAATCTCTGTGGCTTTGCTCCTGAACTCAGGCCTAGGAATCAGCAAGCTGTTTATTGTCACCTGGGGAAAAGATGAATTGGCTAAAATTACCCTAAACTGACCAGTTGTTGCTACCACACCTCAAATCAACAGAGAAACGATGGATGATCCAACTTGTAAAGTTGAAACAACTACGCAACCAATGGGAAGAAAAAAATCATAAAGTCGAACCATCCTTCACACCTGGAATCAAACTTCAGCAAATTAAAATTGTAAAATTAAGGCACAGAAGTTGTAGAAAAAAACATCAGAAAATGTCTTCATCACATTAGAAGGGCAAAGATTTCTAATTATGGCTCAAAACCAAGATGTCAGAAAAGAAAGGATTGATATGTTTGATGAAATAAAAATTTTACGAAATTTCTGCAAGACTCCTCCCCCCAAAAAAAGATGAAAAGAGGGGTGGCACCTGTGGCTCAAGAAGTAGAGCACCAGCCCCGTATACCAGAGGTGGTGGGTTCAAATCCAGCCCCGACCAAAAATTGCAACAACAACAACAACAACAAAAAAAAAATGAAAAGCGGAAATAAAATACAAATAAAAACTATCTATAGGAATAGATAGGAAAAAGACCAGCCCAGCCATTCAAGAGAAAAATAGACATGGTACCTATAACTGATGTTTATTGAAAATGCATTGAGCTACTGTTTTTCACCTCAGATGGGCAAAATTCCAAAGTTATATAAGTATATTCTTCTATTGTTGGGGCCTCCAGGTAATGGGCATGCCCCATTATTCATAGGAAAATAAATTGCACAATCCTTATAGAGGCTAAATTAGCAATATTTATCAGAATTATAAATGCAGATACCCTTCAACCTAGTCATTGTAATTCTGAGAACTTACCCTACAGATAAAGTCATGGAGATAGATAACATACACATAGGCTACCTGCTGCCATATGGTGAGTAACCCCACAAGAGTGGAAACAACTCAAATGGTCACAATACAAGGATCACTATGCAGTCATAAACAAACAAAGCAAAACTGAGAAATTGTCCTAGGTAGTAATATGGAGAACATTTTCAAATATTTTAAGTGAAAAAAGTCAAGAAGTTTGTTGATCAGGAGAGGGTAATAAAAAGGAAATGTATACTTATTTGAATGACAGAAGACATTGTGGGGGACACATGAAAAAACAATCCAAGTCACTGCCTAGGGAAATGTTGAGAACTGGGCAGACAGGGGACAGGATGAGTGAAATACTTTTAATGTATTAAAAAAAAAATATATATATATATATATATACTCTATGAGTGTGTCACTATATAAATGCAGTGTTACTCAATGCATTAAAAAATTAGTAAAAAAAATTAGTGAAAAATCTTCTAGGGAAAAGTAAAGTTTTATATCATTATGAGGATGGAGAATAAAGATAGAAATTAGATTAAATTAAACAAGACATTTTGAGAAGTACCATTTCTGGGCAACCTGAGTTTTTGGCAAGTAAAATTTTGTATCTTATACAGTAGTATGTAAAAGAACAAAGGGATTCCGCCAGTCAAATATAATTGGAAGATATTGAATTAAACAAAAATAGATTTCATTAGGCCAAACTTTCCAAAATATTAAGGAGGCTCATGGGTATTGTGAGTCCCAAATATGTTTGACCAAAATACCTTTAGCCACAGACTATCTGGTGGAAGAATCTGAGATCTATATTTGTTCAGTTTGGGCTAAAGATTATCACTTTCTTCAAGCATTCTGTAATGGGTAAGTTCCCATTCCCATTCCATCTCCCAGATCCTCCTCTAATCCCCCAGGGTCTATTCCAAGAAAAGGCTCCAGAATGAGGAAGCACAGAAAGTCCCCAAGTTCACAAAAACCCCCTAGTCCCTGGTGAACAAACAATAGTGGGAACCTACCTAAGCTGTGTTACCCAAGCTGTATCCATTGTTACCCAGGCTGTATCCCTACCCTGAGCTAACTGCAATATTTTCCTTCTTATAAAAGACAACCTACCCTCCACTTCAGGGCCGCCTGTCTCTCAGAGCAGCAGTCCCCTGTGCAGGTGTAAATAAATCTCTAATTAATTGCATCTAAGTGGGGTCCGAGTCTATCTTTTCAGATCACAGGGGTTACAACAATTCATATATCTGCCTTTAAAACGAGGTATGAAGCTTCCACTTCCAACCATGACAGAATAACTGGTACCAAACTTTACTAGAATTTTCCAGCCGTCAACTAGAAAACTGGAAGGAAATAAAAACGTTTATATCAACTGGTTTCAGGTAGTGGACAACTGACAGTCCAGAACTTTGTGATCCCTAAATAGCATTGCCAGATTTGGCAAATAAAAACACTGGGTGCCCAGTCAAATATGAATTTTAGATTAACAATGACTAATTTTTTTAGTATAAATATATTCCATGCAATACCTGAGACATATTTATACTACACAGTTTTCATTGTTTCTCTGAAATTCAAGTCAAAGTGAACGTTCTGTATTCTATCAGACAGCACAGTCCCTGAGACAAGAGAAATGTGGTGAGAACCCACTCGCGCCAGCTCTCTGTCTGAAGGTACTTTCTGGCCATAAAGCAGAAAGAGGTAACAAATCAGTAACAAACTATACCTGTCAAACCTTTAACTACATGGGACTGAAACACACAACAAATAACCTATGGGTCAAGACCTAGGAGAAACATTAAATAGCAGATTTAATTAAATGATAATGAGCACACAACATATAAAACTTGTGGCCTGCAGATAAAGCAGAAATTAGAGAAAAGTTCTAGTGCTATATCCTTACTTAAAAAAAAGAAAGGTTTATAGTTTATATGTTAAGAAATGAGGGAAATAAGATATGAATCTCAAAGTAAATAGAAAGAAGAGAAAAAAGATCAGTGTCCACATCAGTGAATTAAGAAACACGTGAATAAAAAAGAAAATGACACCAAAATTTGCTTTTCTGAAAAGATCAAAAAAAGTGATAAATTTCAAGCAAGACTGTTTAAAGAGAAGAGGTTATGGGGATAAAGAGAAGGAAAAAAGAAAGACAAAGAAATAATATAAATTACTAAATGACTAAGGGTATATCACTATAATTCCTGTAAACATTAAAAGAATAATAATGGAATATTTTAATAACTTTATGCTAACACTTTTGTCAATTTCGATGGAATGGACAAATTCCTTGAAACATATCACCTAAAATCGACATAAGATGAAATAATATCTACACATCACTGTATCTATCAAAAAAATTGAATTTATAAATTAAAATCTCCTCATAAAAGAACTTTTGGCCCAAGCAGCTTCAGTGATAAATTCTACCAAATATTTAAGGAGGAAGTGATACAAATTCCATATAAACTCTTTCAGAAAACAGAAAAGGAGGGAATATTCTGTAGCTCATTTTATGAGGCCAGCATAACTCTAATACTAGAGCCAGTCATAAACATTCTAGAAATGAAAATGACATAAAATCATCCTAATGAGTATGGCCACATAAATCCTTTTTTAAAATGTTAGCAATTAAATTCACTAAGCCATATGAAGAAATAATACAACGTGAGCAAATAGAGCTTATCCTAGGAATGCAAGGTTGGTTTACCTCAATAAAGGGGAAAAAAGATGTTCATTTCCTAGATTCAGAGAAAACATTTAAGAAGATTCAACATTCATTCATAACAAAATTTTTCAGTAAACCAGGCATAGAAGGAAACTTCTTAAGGGAATCTAGGAAAGGTACTTAAACAAAAAAATATACAGCTAAAATTATCATTAATAGTGAAATACCAAACATATTCCCTCTGAGATTGGGAACAAGATAAATTCTCACTCGCATTCAACCTTGTACTGACTGTTCTAACTATTGTACTAGTACAAGAAAATGGAATAAGATGTATAAAGATTGGAAAGGAAGAAGTAAACCAGCTCGGTGCCCTTAGCTCAGTACTTAGGGCACCAGCCACATGCACTGGGGCTGGTGGATTCAAATCCAGCCAGGGCCTGCTAAACAACAATGACAACAATAAGAAAAAAAAAATAGCCAGGTGTTGAGGCAGGTGCCTGTAGTCTCAATTACTTGGGACGCTGAGGCAAGAGAATCACTTTAGACCAAGAGTTTGAGATTGCTGTGAGCTGTGACGCCACAGCACTCTACTGAGAGCAACATAGTGAGACTTTGTCTCAAAAAGAAAAAAAAGTAAAACTGTATTTATTCCCAGGAAATGCAAGTAGAAAATCTAAAGGAATCTACAAAGGAAAAAGTACTAGAAGGAACTAATGTCACTTCAGGAAGGTAAAATCAGCACAGCAGGGTCCAAGAGTATGTCTGAATTACTTAGGAGAGATGATTGGAGCCAGGAGGCAAATGAATGACATCCCCTGCAGGCACCATCCACACACCCTCTAAGTGCTCCACACACACCCCAGAGTGCTCCAACTTCAAGGAGTTGCTCAATTCTCTATTCCCCAGGCTCTTGTCCAGCCAGATCACAGATACCTTACTAGAGAGGATAACCGGCACCTGTAACATTGCACATCTGTGCTGATAATGGCTGAAGCTGTGGATGGGTCACTTCTCCACATTATGCTACCACTTTTGACAATTTTGATGAAATGGACAAATTCCTTGAAGCCTATCAGTTAATATTGCCATGAGATGAAATAATATCTTATAATAATAAGATATTAAATAATAGTGAAATATTTCTTAATAATAAGATACTTTTTGTTTGTATTTAGTGAAATTTTTCTTAATAAAAATACACTTTTTGTTTTGACGTCTCTTTCTACTTGACTGCCAAAGCACTGGCCTATTGAGAGTGCTAGATTGGTCAGTCGAATTTAAGAACCAGCCACATTGTGAACTTGCTGTGTGACCTTTGGCAAGTCTGTTTCTCTGTCTGGGTTTCAGCATCAGGAGTTAAAAGAAGAGGATTATGTTACTAGTTTTGAAAGTTTCACATGGGGCCTTTTGTTCTCATGAGGTTGTGTCATCGGCAGTGCTAACATAGGTTGGGGTGAGGTTGGATGCAGGATGGGAGCTGTGAGAGTGCACCCCACAACGACCCTGGTTTTATATGCTGTGTCTGCTTACTTACACCTCCAAGTATTATCTTTTGTTTGTTTTATTTGATTTTCTTGCCTGAGAACCCTTCTGTGGTCCATGTTTTACTCTTAGTTGATACTAGAGCAGAAATAGATTCCTGGTTGCAGAATAGGTTTGCTCCAAAGACTAAAAAAAGGGCTGAGGGAGAGAAAAGAGGAACTCAGAGGATGACTTAGGGGAAAGAGGTTGTTCAGGGAGCACCCTCGTCTGAAGTGGGAAGGAGATGAAGGCCTTTCTGACCATGGAGTGGAGCAGAGAGAGAGGATCCAGCATGTGGGCACTCCCCCCAGTGCCTACCACCAGAGACACCTGGTGCCGAGTCGGGGGTGCTTCAAACAGTTCCTGGATGAGGGTGGAGAATGCAGACTCCCATGTGGGCACAAGGACATGGAGGGGAAGCCTCATCCCAGACCAAAGTGGCCCTGACCTGAACCAGTTGGAAATTCACCGGTGAATTCAGATAAAAGTCTAGCACATGTTCATATTAGGGTTTCCTATAAGATCTGATTTTCAAAGGGATTCCACTATACCAGATGATCTAGAATGTGCAGCTTTGATGTTCTGTGAAATGAGCTAATTGAATCATTAACATTCCCTTGACAAAGGAAATGTAGAAACAAAAATCAGACTCTGTTTTTGAAGTTTTATTTGTTAGCTGGCTCATGTCTTTTCTGTACCCATAAGGTACATAAAACAACATGTAATTTTTCCTAAAAGAGAACAGGTACCTTATTCTTCGCAAAAACATTAAATAGGCATTAATCTCAAAAGTTCTTTCCAGCTCTGAAGTTCTGCATATGCTGAGAATATTGCTACTTGTCACTTTACTATACTGTATCTTTAATTTTTTTAATTTATAAGTAATAGAAAAGTAGCATATACAAAATAAAAGATTAAAATAAAAGACCAAGAGAAAATTGAGCAACAGAAATGAAAAGCTAAAGCCCTTGATATATAAAGAGCATCTACAAATAAACAATTAAAATATGCACATAATACAAACACATTGTTAAAAAGAAGATATGAACAGGTAATTTATGAAAGGAGCCATTGAAATGGATTTGTGGGCATGGAAAAACATGTGGCTACGTGTTGTATCAGAAAAGCACAACTTTTTAAAATAACACTTCTTTGAGACTTAAACAGAAGCATATTGGAGGAATTAAAAGTGTAGAGTTAGTTAGGCCTGGCTTCAAATCCACGTATGACCCTAGGAAAATAATTTAGCCTTTCTAAGTCTTAGTTTCCTTCTTCATGAGTCAGGCCTGATAATTACATTTACTTTATAGAGTTGTTGGTAGTTAGTACAGTGCTTGACAATACCAGAAAAAAATGGTAGGTAAAAATATTTTAAAATAAGAACACCAGTAATGGAAAAGTTATTAGTAAATTGTTATTTCAAATACTGCTAGTCCACAGAGCAATTTCCCAATGTCCAAGGGCCAAAAAAAAAAAAAAGTATATAAACTTTATACCTAACAATATCATTTGCAACATCATCCTAAAAAATGATCAGAGATAGGAACTAATGATTATGAACAAAGCTTGACTGCAACAACATTTGTAATATGGAAAATTTTGAATACACAGTAAATATGAAACAATATAAAACTGGTTACGTAAGACACAGTGTAACTATAACACAAATTTTCTGTACAGCCATTAGAAATCATAAACTTTCAACACATGGGGAAATGTTCACGATGTGCTAAGTGATAAAAAGAGATTACACAGCTGTAAACCCACTGATTCCAATTCTGTAAAAAAAAAAAAAAGTAGAAGGGGATAAATATTACTGGTGACAATCTTTAGATAGAAGGTTAATTTTTTTCTTGTGCTCCTCTGCATTCTAGATTTACTATATTGACCTTAATATACTTATTTAAATAAGAATAAAATAAATAATAACTTCATTCAGAAATTTCCTATGCCAGGTGTCCTCAAACTACGGCCCGTGGGCCACATGCGGCCCGCCTAGGACATTTATCCAGCCCGCCTGGTGTTTTTGCCACTGCCACCTGTCCTGCTTAGCAGCCAACTCATCCCGGGGCCCACAGTCCAGCCCTACAATGGTCTGAGGGACAGTGAACTGGCCCCCTGTTTAAAAAGTTTGAGGATCCCCGTTAAGAATTGCAGTTATCTATGTGACACACGTCCCTGCAATTTAATGGCTTAGAACAATAAGCACATTATCATTTAAAGTTATTTAAAGTCATGGTTTTATGTGCCAGGAATGTGGGGCAGAGTTCAGATGGAAGATGCCATTGACTGGGGTCCCCAGAGGGGACAGTTGGCAGCCAGGGGGTCTGCAGGGGCCAAGATGGTTCACTCATTCTCTGGACCCTTGGTAGGGGGGTTGGAAGGCTGGCTCAGCCGGACCTGTCCCCTTCCCATGTGGTCTCTCTAGCTTCCAATTCCCTTAAAGTCATCCCACAATGGGATGGGTCATGTTGTTCCTTTCACTCCACTTTATTAGTCAAGTCGAGTTCCAAGCCAGCCAAGACACAAGGTAAAGGGTAATAAAACGACCCTGGATGGGAGAAGCGTCTAAGAACTTGCCGCCATTTGTAATGCACCATGATTGCTTGTTCAGACAGCGGGGAGGAGACCGAAGCATGCTACTTGGAGAAAAATCACAGATGTAAGATTCCCACCCCACCTCTTACAGCAGACAAATACCCCTAAATTATTTTATCCTCGTCTGCAAAATGGGGCCTATCATTGCTACGGAATTGCTCCGAGCAGTGCCAAATACTGCACCCCTGTGAAGGATCCTTATGTCACAAGGCCTGGCACTCACCTAACTTAACAAAGCAGAAGACGCCTAGGTGCAAATGCCACTTGTGTTTCTGGGTACCAAGTACCATAACCAAGCTTTTCAATGTCCCTTTTACTAATACATAAAGTGCCAGCAAACTGCAGCCTCTGGAGTTTCACCCAGCTGTTAACATCACAGGAAAATCCAGACTCCTGCCTGTCCCTGAGCACTCCTGCCTGGCAGCCAGTGACCAGAGCTGGATGGTGGTTCTCTGCAGGTCTTTCTGCTTTTGGGACACCCCCACCACCCCACTCACCAAATGCATGTGTGTACTAAACCCATTTTACTCAGTCCCATTACTTGACTGCCCCGTGGGCATTTTTATTTGTGACAACTGAAATAGCACATGCCAACGCTTAATGAGTCTCAGTAAAGGACAAAAGCTTCCTTTCTGCCGTATCCATAGTTATTTTCAGTGTTTGCACTAAAATCTAATGGCGGGTCCATTATACCTAACGATCTGAGATTTGTTTGACAAAATGAAGCTGTGGATGCAGGCCTAATGGAACACAACAAAATGAGGTCGAAAAATTGCTGGCCCACCGAAGGTCAACAACCTTTGGAATCTAGAAACCATGTCGAGGCAAACCCAGATCCCAAGAAATCCCCTCCAAGAGGCTTTTGTGGGGGCAGGGGCATGGGACACCTCGGCTGGCTTGGACCTCAGTCACGCGGGAAGTGACCAGCCCTGTCTGCGATTCTCATCACAAACCTACAGTGCACGTCTTCATTTGCTGTGAAAGGTTTGGGACATTATCCCTCCAGATGTTAAACATTAAGTGGCAGCGCTGATAGAAAAAGGCCCAGTGTGACTTTGATTTTTGCACATGCCATGACGCTGTGCTGGAAGGAGGGGATGCGGGGGGCGGGGGGGAGGGCTGGGACTGGATCCTCAAAGACGTTTCACACATCCCACATCCTCCCAGAAATAGCCCGTTCCCCTGTCCACCCTCGGCCAGCACAACTGCTTTTAATTCCAGTGAGTTGTTTTCTTTTATCATTAATTTTGGCAGTAGAAAAATAACCCTTTGATACCAAAGAAGGCAGGCCTACTAGAAATTATTATTTTTATTAGATTAGTAATAGTGGTGGTGATAAATTGGACCGAGCAAGGGTTGATGTAACGCTCCCCTGCTGGCCCCAAGCACAAGGCTGTCAGCTGTGCTTACCTTGCCCCCCATGCTGGCCTGGGTTATAAGTGCCCGTGTGTCTTTTTCTCCCTGCTGGATTTATTGGTCAGCACCTGGAGGGCACAGGCCTCGTCTTACTCACTTTTGTACTCCAGGGCACTGAGCACAGAGAGAGGCTTAATCAACACACCACATGGGATATTGAGTAAAACTTCAATTCACTGGAAACTTCCCTGGACTGTATTTATAACTGTCTGTCTACTGGGAGGACAAGGTGAACTGGAGGGAAGAGCTCAAGGATTAGACAGTTTCTGTTGTGTTTTCGCCCTTGTCTTTAGAGCGTTATAAAGAGATGGGGTCTCACTGTGTTGTCCAGGCAGAAGTGCAGTGGCTACTCAGAGGATCTCACTGCTGATCTGATCAGCTGGGAGTTTTGCCTGCTGAATTTCCGACCACCCCTCCTTAGCAACCTGGTAGTCCCCTGCTCCTGGGAGGTTACCACAATGATACCAAATTCAGTACCAACTGACACCACTTGGCATAGCACACTACAGCCCCAGACTAGTGGGCTCAAAGATTCTCCTGCCTCAGTCTCTCCAGAAGGGGGGAACTACGGGCACCTGCCACCACACCTGGCTTCAAAGCATTCTTAAAAGTGAGCCTGGAGTCTGTACACAGCGAAATAGTCACACAATGTACTCACCCTGCCCAAGCCTATTTGAAACAAGTCCCTCTTTGTCCTTGAACCATGATGGGGGATACAGGAATAGTCTTAGATGTTGAATAAAGCTTATTGTGGGGCTCATTCATTCATTCATTCATTCAAGAAGATTAGAGCACTTTCTTTTCAGGCAGTGAGGCTTGGACACCCCCACTTTAAGTGGGGCAGAAAGACAGACAGTGAACAAGGAACAGACAGACAGGTGCTGTGTCAAGTGATCCTGAGAGCTTCCAAGAGGAAGGAAGCAAGGGGTTGAGCAGTGGAGGGAGAGGAGCATTGCTGAGGTGAGAGCTGGGAAGGCTTCAGGGAGGGAGGGAAATGCACTAAGGGAGGGGGGAGTTATGGGCAGAGGGAAAGGAGAGCACCAGCCAGAGAGCCTGCAGGACTGGGGGCAGCCGATCCATGTGTCTGCAGCCAGGGAGGCAGAGGGCGAGTGGGAAGGGAGGGCAGAGAGGGAGCCAGGGTGCCCCTTGCTATAAGATTTAGAATTTTACTCTGAGTAAAATGGGTTTTGAGCAGAGGCATAACACAATCTGATTTGCATTTTAGAGGCTCATTCTGGCTCCTGCCTGGGTAAGGTGGCAGGAAGCCAGGTCGGAGGCTGCGGCCAGTCTGATCCGAGGACCATGTGATGGCGACCTATAGTGATGGGGAGGGACGGGCCAGATTCCAAGTGGATTTTGATGGTGGAGGCAGCAGGATCTGCTGGTGCAGGGAGGGTGAGGGTTAAGGGAGGGGAGAGACAGAGCAGGGACAGATGACCCCAGGGCTTGGACCTGAGCCCCTGGGGAGTCAGAGTGGGAGATGCAGACATAAGGAGGGACAGGGGAGTTCACCTGTGACTCAGAACATCTTCCCATATTTAAAAAAAATGAGGTTATCAACCATCTTCATCCTCATCTGCTGTGATGAGGACAAGGATGTACGTGAAGGCGGATTCCAACCTACCAGCACTGGGTAAAGGTTAATCTTTGCTGCCTTGCCACTTCTGTTGGGAATCCCTGCCACGTTCTTTCAGGGTTTCTTACCCTTTCTCAGAACCTTGGTTTTTCCCCAGGGGACAAGGCAGAATAAGCAGGGCAGTGTCGTCCTCACACAGATGTCTGGGCCCACCCCTCACCTAGGAACAAGAGGCCCACCCGAGAGCTGTGGGCTTGGGTCCTCCTGAAGTTCCCCAGGTGTGTCTGCTGTGAGTTCTGGTCAGGATCTGGGTCTGCTGCGGGAACAGGTGGAGATGAGACGCTTACAGAAGACAGCGCCCAGGGAAAGGATCTCTGATGGTGGGGGCAACAGATCTGAATTTAAAGAAATAGTATTAGATTTGTTATGAACTTAAGAATATTCCAAACTGCACCCCCGTATTAGAAGAAAATTTGAAGGAAGAGGAAGAAATTGAATATTTTTATTGTCCTTAAAAATGATGGCAAAGTGATTTTACTTGGGAAAGAATATTGTTTTATTATTGTACACACGGTAGATCAAGTACAAAATCTCAATTTCCAGATATTTGGTAATAATTGACTAACTCTTCAAAGAGTAGAACATGACATGGCTTTAAAAATTGTGTGTGTGTATTATATATACATATGTGTATCGCTGAATATAGAAAATGGCACAAATAACTTGACTCCAATCAGTCATATGGGCTATGGTTTTTTAATTTTTATTTTAAAAGTTTTCAAAGTAAAAATTTACCAACCACCAGTACAGAGAGATGATGATACTTACCAGCCTTTGCAGTGTAGTTTTGAATTACCCAACTCCACCACTGGGGGGTAGCATCTCTCATTATTTCTCTCTTTGACGCTTGTTTCCACCTGGAATATGGGCACATTGGATACAGTAATTTTGGGTGTTGGAGGAAAGAAGAGGAGGATGGGCCTCATATGGCACTAAATTTACCGGGTCATCATTCATTTGAAAGAGGAAGAAATCGATGCTCAGAGAGGTCAAGTGACTTGCAGGAGGTCACACAGCTAAAACAGCCCAGAGCTAGTGCTGAGACCCAATTTTAACTGCAGGCACCAATGTGCTAACTAGAAAGCTAAATACTCTCTGTAGCCAGTGAAATTATTTCATATACCATCAAAAGAGTCCTAAGGGATCAGCTAGTTACTTACATGATTCTTAAAAGGTTTTTGGAAAACTACGAAATACTAGACAGATAGAAGATATTTTATTGGTAACAAAATAACCTGGCTGTTTCATTACTGCCCGACCACCATTACAGACTCCCTGAGAATAAAGAACCACTCATAGTTCTTTCCCTTTTCTTAAGGACCCTCTTCTGGTGCCCAGCACCCAGTGGGTGCCCCAAACACGCTCACCGAGTTGTTCATCTGAATGAACCCCCCTTGTGAAATCAGGGGAGCCAGAATTAATTCGGTCATGCTGCATTATTAATGCTGCTCAGATTGATATCAATGTCAAGTGCCAGAGCAGTGTGCCAGCTGCCTGTCCTCTTGAATAGGAAAGGAAAGTGAGATGAAACAGTTTGGAGTTTCCCTAGCGAGGCCCTGCCTCGCTCTGATGCACTGACTTCTGTTCAGACTCCGCCGTGGAGTATCCTGCAGATTCCAGGCCCAGCTTCTCCCCAGCACCACCTAAGCCAACAGCTGACATGACGGGGTGCTTAACAGAGGCCAGACGTTGGGCGAGGGACGTTACATTACATGCCTGGGCCTATTTAATTTTCCCCATCCCCTCCGGAGGCAAAAACTACAAAGAATGATCCTTATTTTACAGCTGAAGTTCAGAGAGGTGAAGGAACATGCCGGTGTTTAACAGTTGCAAGGCATAGATGTGTGTTTCAAAGCCTGAAGTGCCAGCCAGTGCCCCTGCTGACCTCCACATACCAAAGATGAATCCGTCTCTGACAAGTTCCCCAAACTCTGGATACTCAAGCAAGAAGCCCCAAATCCAAAGAAATATATAACCCAGAAACAATGCCCTCGGAAGGAAGAATTAATACCGCCATCTCCATCTTTCCCTCTCTCCCTCTCTCTCTAGGATATTTCTTCTGTAGTTGATAGAATTCATTTTGGGTATTCTGTTTGTGTGCCAGGGCATTAAAATGGAGAGGCAGGAGATCACTCTTACCTCAACAAATAACTAATTATAAAAAGCAAGAGACGTCATTTGAGTTATTGAACTTCAAAAGTATCTCAGGACGCATTTACCAGTGAGCTAGTCCTCGGCACTCTTGGGAAACAATGCCCAGGTAATTATTTTAAATGAGCATTAATTATGTCATTATTAGAAATGAGGAGAAAATGCAATTTCCTTCTGTCACTTCTTGATATCTTAACTAGAGGAATATTTGCCATGCTATTATAATAAGTCACTGTTCGCAGAATGGTGCCCAGGCAATAATACAGAGACATGTACATTTTCATATGAATATATCATGCCTAACTAATGAGATTGCTCATTTCATAACTTCAGTTCCATTTTTATTATTTCATAAAACTGGAAGTCCTTATCCATTTTATGAAAAACACCAAACCTTTGTGAAATTCATTAAATAAGCATAAAAAATTCATTAAACAAGTGAATTGCATTCAGGGCTGCTTTGATGCAAATGCCCTTTAAGCAATGTAAAACTCCGTATTGATTTAACCTTTCATGTTCTGATATTTCCATGTGGATATAAAAAAAAAATTCTTTATTCAGGGAATGAAATTAAGTGCTGATCCCTTGATCTCCAGCTGGGCAAGATAGATTGGTCAATTTAAGTAGCTGCAGCTGATCAGCAAACAACAGAATTTAAAAGTATTAAGGCATGTCGATATTTTAAGTATTGTCACCTGCACATCAAGGAAAGGGGAAAAAATTATTATTCCAGCTCAATTAAGTTTGTGTTTGCCATCAAGCTGACCTTGAAAGGGCTAGCCCGTTGGGCCGTGGCTTCATGCCCTTGGAAGTTGACAAGGGCAACAGTGGCAAGATGTAAAACACCAACAATAGCCTGAATATTTTGAATTGTGTGGCCAGAGCAGCCGCAAAATAATTAGCCTGGAGACATGGTCCCCTTGGGCTGTGTCCCCTCATTAGTGGGGCACAGTCAGCGAAGCCAGCGTTAGCTCAGAGGAGAAGAAAGGGGCTTGCCCTTCACCCAAGAAATGCTTCTGGGAACCCTCATTAGGCCAAGAGTGTAAGGCAGATTTCAGAGGATTCCAGAGCGAGATGGGCACTTGGAGGTCAGCTAGCTACTCATTCATTCACTGATTCATTCATTCATTCAACGGATAGGTGTGAGGTGCCCACTCTTAGCTGGGTAGC
>NW_003852453.1:7744962-7746095 GCF_000181295.1 Otolemur garnettii
GGCCGAGAGTGGGCAGGAAGCGCCTGATAAGTGGCAATCATCATCATCACTGCCACTATTATGCCAATCAGACCTCACTTTATAGACAAAGAAACTGAGGCACGGAGAATTGAGGTCCCACAAAGACTGAGCAGCAAACTGGGACGCAGAGGACCTTTTCTCAGGCCAGCAGTGGCCACCACAGCCTCCCCAGCTGTGAGCTTTGGATTTCTGATGCAAACTGGCTTCTGTGACCATAAAATCCCCCCGTCTGCTACGGCTTCGAGTGAGGCCTTATCCACGACCTGCAGAGGCCACCAGGATTCAGCTTCTCTGTCTTGCGATTTCTCTGCTCCTTTTGCTTGGTAACGACTCCACCCTCAGCAAGCTTTTCCTCTCCTGGTGCCAAGGCAGTTTCAGTAGCTAGAGGGCTTCCTTTTCTTTGTTCGTCTCCCGAAGGACATTTCCAGACAAAGACCTGCCAACGAATATGATCAGGGCAGATGAAGTCATGCAGCTACTACTGAACCAAGTAAATGGGGCCGGTAGTAAATGGGGCCGGTAGATGGACTGTGCTGATTGGTCCAGGCTGGTAGATGGAATGTGCTGATTGGTCCAGGCTGGTAGATGGAATATGCTGATTGGTCCAGGCTGGTCGATGGAATATGCTGATTGGTCCAGGCTGTTACCTCTCAAATTCCACCTTACAGGATCAGCCTGCCCAGAATCACAAAAATCAGAGGCTACTGGGGAAGTAGGAAATGGTGGGAATGCGTGTTTAAGATGTAACCACAGACATCCTCACACACATTTAAAAGCCACATAACGATAGGGCATGAAAGATTCCACCATATTTAACCAGTATTCATAAAAGCAAGGACATGAGAAAGAGCTGAGTGTGGACTCTTACCAAGACACACCCCTGTGAGCCCCAGGAGGATGAAGACCACGCTTATCCTATTCACCGGCATCTCTCAGGGCCTGGCACTGGGCACATGGGGCCCTTAAGTAGTAATTATCAGTGTCAGACTACTCAGTAGGAGTCTGAATCCCAGCCCTACCTCTTACACATGTGAACTTTGATGTGAAGGGGAATAATTCAGGATCTAGCCAAAGGGTATATGATGGGATATCTGTAAAGCAGGCAAGGGATA
>NW_003852453.1:7746883-7784814 GCF_000181295.1 Otolemur garnettii
CCCCTGCACTAGGGCTTTAGAGTTCCCCAGGTATGGAGAACACCACCTGCTGGAGGGGGGAGGACCACTTGTGGGAAGCTCTGTGTGCCATTTTCATAGAGAGTGAGGAAAATGATTAATCCCCCAAATGGTCCCCATCTTCCCTGACTCCTCTTTAGCCTCTGACCTCTTCCCTGCTCATCCCAAACACATGCTTGAATTGAGAGATTGAATGAGCTGAAGATTGATTTCCCAGGACCAAGTTCTAGAGGGGCTCTCCTGGAATTGAGTTAACTATCAAGTATGCAGCTGAAGCAGCTTTCCGAGATAGGTACCCCTCCCCTCCCATTCTGCAGATGAAGAAACTGAGACACAGCAGCAATTAAATGAGCTGAACTAGGCTAAGAGTAGGTGTCTGTATCTGTGTGATTTCGCACTCCCAACCCTCCGCCTCTAACTGCAGTGCGCTCTGCTGATTGCGTGTGATGGAAGGAAGGATGGACCAGGGTCTAGTTTCTCTACCTGGGACTTAGCCGCAGTAAGTAGCACTCATTTTCTCTCAGTGCACACGAGACTCTCTCTTGGTAGGGATCATGGCTGAGTGACAACTTCTGCATTCCGTAACTTCTGGATCCATTCAGTCTGTGATGCTGATAACTGAGGCAAGGAGGGCTGGGGCTCTGTAATAACCGGGCAGCTCTCACTGGAGCCACATGGCTGGTGTGGGTGGAGGACTGATGGGAGGCCTTGGGCCAATAGTACCACAGACGCCCTAACTGTAGCTAAAGTCCCAGCTTCTCTCTAGAGTTGTTTGGTCAACTAAAATGGTGACATGTTCATGGTAGGCAGCCAATGTTCAAAAGCAAAATAATGAGATAGAACTAGTCACCAGGGTTATCCAGCACCTTTACATCCACTTGAGGGTAAGTATTTTTGCTCAGAATAAAGCAAGCCATGGGAAAGACAGAACAGCAAACACACACAGCTTCTGAGGCCAGTGAGGGTGTTGTGGACCAGTCAGGGCAACGATGCAAGTTATCTGCTTTTCAATCTTTGGTCTATAGCATGCAAAGCCCCTGCCAGCGTCACCATCCTTCTCTGTCCTTAGCAAGTTGTGTGACTTTGGACAAGAGACTTGCCCTCTCTGAGTCTTGGCTTCTTCATCTGTGAAGGGCACTGAGTGAGGCTAATCAGCAGTGGTTTTAAAATTATGTTCTGCTGAGCCCTTAGCATTCCACAGAAGCCATCGTAGGAGGAGGGCCGGGGGCTCAGTGGGTGGGATTCTGATTCACCCCTCCAGCCCCACCACGACCCCAGCCCCACCACGATCGGAGCATTCTTCTTTTATCTCTTTTATAATCAGGGTTCTGCATGATATTGTGGGGGGGGGGAAGAACGCTGAGGCTAAACAGAAAATGAAAACCACTCTGCAGACAGCTCTCGGGGCCCTTCCAGGCCTCACAGTCTAGCAGGCAGGGGAGATCATTGTTTTCTAGTCAGGCCTCTAATCTCTTAGAAAAGATCTAGGCACCCAAAAGGAACCGCACCCACACGCCTGCTGGCTGCCCCCTGCGGTCGTGGGATAGCTCTGTTATCGGATGACAAGAAAGACCCACTTTCCAAGTAGGAAACCCCTGGTGAAGAAAGGGCTTTCTCCTCTCCCGCTGCACTTGGCCTGAAGCTGCCCACCGTGGGCATCTTTCTTTTGGTCTTGCTCTTACGCTCCCTCCAGAAACCCCCGAGCTTTTGCGGTAAGATGGGGAGTAATTTTCCCTCTTGGCTAAATGGTTTCATGTGCAGTTCGTTGGTGTCCATGAGATTGAAACGGAGCTTTTAGAGGCCTGGGAAACCCATCTATTCATTTGAGTTAATCACAACTGCCGACGAACGCTATCTCTTCCAGCTTGCTGATAAATTATGCCTTTTATGATGGACATCTGATTGTAAAGGCCTTTGGCAGTACTTGAAGGCATTTAACTTAAAACCATTATTAGATTTTAGTTTAGTTCTCCCTTGATACCCCAATCCAAAAATAAGGCCTTGAGGTACCTCTGAGATATTTAAGTATACGTTGTCTTAGGAGACCACCCTGGCACCAAAGGCAAATACTTTAAAAGTTGCTTTGTAATATTCAAAAAGAGAGAGAAATGGGGAGAGAGAGAGAAAGAGAGAGAGAAGTGGGGAGGATTTTCATGGTTACTAATTTAGCAGTCTCCCAGTTATGTTTTATTGATAACTCTAAACATAAATTTGCCTTTGGTATACTTTGCTGCTGATGCCTAAAATAAGATGTGTAAGAACACATAATCCTATGCCTAGGGCTTTTCAGAATAATGTACAAAGGCTCTTTGTGGCAACCCAAGCAAGAGATATTTAAATGGAGAGGCACAAGCTGAGGCAATGCTTCAAATCTGGAAGAAAAGAAAAGTCACCTGCTCCTCACCGGGGCGGCCTGCGGTCCCAGCGTTCATGCAGTTTTAAACATGACATTTCTTCGAGTTTATTCTTGAATTAGAAATACTAATGTTGCCCACATTTTATTATTTGTAATTGGAGGATCGTGTGTTCACAGGAGAAAAATAACACATACTGCATCGCTTAAGAAACTGGTTACTTAGGACCAAAGCCTTTTGAGAATACTACTGTAATACGTATCATGAGAAGCCCTTATAGACTCAGAGAAACGCAAAACTGCACACAGAGCCCCCCCCCCCCAAAGCAACCCCTTCAGGTGTGGTGGCTCACACTTGTAGTCCCAGCAATCTGGGAGTTTGAGGCAGGTAGATTGCTGGAGCTCAAGAGTGAGACCCCCATCTCTAAAAATAGAAAAACTAACCAGGTATTGTGGCGAGGACTTGTATCTTGAGCCTACACAGGAGGCTGAAGCAAGGGGATCGCTTGAGCCCAAGAGTTGGAGGTTGCTGTGAGCTATGATGATGTCACGAATTCTATCTGCGGTGACAGAGTAAGAGTCCATCTCAAAGAAAAAAAATGCAATCACTTTAAAGATTTGCTGTCTGTCAAGTTTCGATTTTTCTTCTTCCTTTTTTAATCATGGGGTGCCAAGGGATAATCAAATGAATATATATATTTTATCTCCCCAAAACTAATGGGCTTCAGCTCAGTGTGAAAGCCGAAGATCTGATTAGCAAGGAATGTCATGACATCATGATGGGCTCTATTTTCTTTATAAATAAATGATTTCGATAGAATCATTCACCTGTGAGGGACACCACGAGGAACGCTGTGCTAGCATTTGTTTTAGTCGGGGCTGGAGGCAAGCTCTTCGTCCTGGTGGAGAACACCATCTTTTCACCTATGATGTGTTAAAAATTAAACCTGCTCAATTCTCCAGCTTGCCCATGGCGGGGGACTCAAGCCGTCTGGTAGAGCTCGGTTTACAGTCCATGGAGGCCCTTCCCAGAGGAGCAAATGGCCTCCTCTCCTCTCCAGATGGCCCCATTTCTGCAGGCAGCAATATACAGCAGAGCGACAGAAAGCCCATCTCTTAGTATTATTTTAAGGGAGACAAAGTATCTAATAGTGTGCTCTAGGCAAACATACTCTCCGAGACAGATCAGCTTAACTCCCTGGTATCCTGGAGCACAAAGCATTTTAATAAAAAAAAGATTTTGGCTGCTACACACACAGGTCTGAATCACAGGCCTCCTGCACAGATATATGTCCTCAAAGAGAGTCAGCCGGGGCGTGTCTGACGTCAGGCCCCCGGCCATCTCCACAAGCCCCTCTCCTCTCCCCCACCCCAAACCCTATCCCAGACCCTAGAAGCCAACTGGGAAGGAAAGAAGAGACCTCCTTTCTCTCTTCCCCCTGGCCTCGTCAGACCAGAGGCGCATCCCCACCCCTTTCCCCACTTGGCTGCCTGGCTCTCAGACCACAGCCTCGTCCCTGCCTTCCCCACATGTGTCCAGCAGGGGGCAGGCTCCTGCACCAGGGTTTTCTTGGTTTTGACTGAGGAGCCATTGTTAGCACCTGTCTTGTGGGGTTCTTGAAGATCCTTGTAGGCTGACAGCAACTACCACCAGCTCCAAGGCCACTGAATGTTTTGCCTTATTGTAATAATATTTCTTGTGCTCTTGCTGTGTGCTGACAGTTGGTCCCTGCCCTTAGGTTGCTCAAAAAATGGGAGATTGTAAACTTGGAGCACTAAGTTCAAGGGGGAAGATCCAACAGATTTTCTGGCTCTATCTAAACAGAGACCCATTCATTCATTCACTCATTGTTGAAAGTGCCTCGTACACACCGAGCCTTTGACTCCTATGAGATGGGTGCCATAACAATGAACAAATGGGATCGGTTTTCCCAGGAAACACCGGACATAACCAATCTAGCCCCCATCAGGGGCTATGATATCAAGAGTTGCCTTTTTGGTTTTTGGGTTGGTTTTTGTTTGTTTGTTTTTTAAAACAGACCCTTCTTGTGGAAGCTCAGGCCAGTGTTATTTGGAAGGCAACTTGTTATTTATCACTGGGGCCCAGAGGCGTGGGGGGGATCCATCAAGTAAAGTCAAGGGGAAAAAAATGAATTAAACTATACACTTAAGAGAGTGAGTCCTTTTGCTAGGAGATCTTTTTCTGCTAAATACTATAATAATTTGAAATTTTGGGAGCTAAATAGTTGATTCTGCTTGTCAGAGAGGGAGGGCCAGGCAAACAGGAGGAAAGAGAGAGAGAAGACAGGAGGGCAGATGGAGCCAGGCCACTTGGAGGCCTACAGGCACATTATGTACGTTCATAATTTCAATGATTGCTGAAACTTGGGAATTATCTAGGGAGCACATCCAGGACCAGAGTGAGCCAGTGAGATGCCTGGGGTTCAGCATTTAAGGAGGTACTTGTTCTCTAGAAGGTGCAAGTGCAGGGTTGCCACCTGAGAATGAGCACCCCCTTAAATTTGGCAAACTAGGCAGTTCATGCATCTGAACCTAGTCCCAACCTGTTAGGGAGCTTTTAATAATAGTGACTTCTACTCACATTTTCTTATGAAAGGTAGAACACAACTATAGCCCAGGATGAAGGAGAGAAATGGAGTGGGAAGGGAGGGGAGGGGGGAAGTTTGACAGAGGGAGGGTAACAGGCGAGGCCACACCTATGGACCATATGACAAGGGTACAAGTCAAAGCTGTGTAGTGTAGAACACAGATGTTTTGGCACAATAATCAAGCAAATGAGGTGAAAGCTATGTTGATTGGTTTAATGTAACCCCGTCAGATTGTATATAAAAAAACCCAGCACCTTGTACCCCATATATGCATGAATGTATTCATGATCTATGTGTATTTGACTTAATAAAATAACAAGACCAAAAAAATATTGACTTCTGAGCACATCCCCCCAGAGGTTTTGATTTAATTGGACTAGAGATGGGCCTGGGCACTGGGATATTTTAAGGCGGCTCCCTAAGTGACTCTGCTGTGCAGTCAGGTTGGAGACCTGCAGATACAGTGGGTCTCCCCACACAGGGCACGGCAGCAGTGGATTGGCCTGTTAATTGGGGAATATTGGGCTTGCAGCAGCGATGGTCAGGTTTTTTGGAGGCATTTGCTTTTTCCTAGCAGCTTTGCAGACTTTGAATTTCACTTTTCCAGTGATACAGCCCTGTTCTTGATCAGAGTAGCTATAGGGAGGGTTTCCGTATACTTGCTCACCCAATTCTGTTAACAACTGTGAAAAGTAGATATTGTCATCTTCATTTTGCCAGAAGAAAACTCTGGCCTATAGTGTTTAAGTCCCTTGACCAATGAGCCACCCAGGGAGGAAGTGGGGTGAAGGTACCCCTAACCTCTAATATGCGACATCAGATTCTCCTGGGCACGTAGCCACCTTCAATCAATAGTAATGGTAACCATGGCTCTGCATGTGTGATCTGTGAGTACCTTGACTTAGAAAGTCCCCTTGCTCTTGACCTAGGATGGAATCAAACCATTATGTGCCTTTTTACATTCAGTCACTTGATTTAGCAGATGCGCAGCTCTGCAGCCCAGGTCTGTTTAAGGTTGGAGCTCAGGTTTGCTTCTGGCTCTAGGAAGCGGCCCAGACATCCTACTGATGGCAGGGAAGGTGTCTGTGGATTTCAGGTGCACACTCATTATCTGCAGCCCCCAGAACCTGCAGCACTCAGCCAATGGTAGCCGTCATGCAGGGATGCTGCCCTGACTACCTACATGAGTCCTGGGATTGACAAACCCCTCAGCTTACAGATGCCAAAGGATCATAAGACATGCTGAGAATGGTCCCCGAAAGGACGGGCTTGTTTTCCTGAAAAGCACAGATGATTAAAGGCCTGCAGGGCAGCCCCAGTAAAGGTGTCTTTCAAAAGACCACACAGAACCACGGCGCTGTGAAGACAAGGCAAGGTTCCAAGGCCTTAGTACACTTGTGACAAGAATACAACACGCTGATACCAGAATGATCAGATTTGCATTATCTGTGGTGCCATCACTTGGCCATGGAAACATCCCTCGTTTCTTTTTCTATCGAGAGTGTCATGCTTGGACTCAAGATCCTTACTGGCTCCCCACTACCTATGAAGCCAAGTGCAAGTCCTGGTTCTTCACTTGCCAGTTACGTGGACTTGGGCAAGACCCCCAACCACCGAGAGCCACAGTTTCCTCATCTGTAATGTGGAGATAATAGTAGCAGCTACGACTTGTGGTAGACTGATTTCAGTGTGATTTTACAGCAGATTCCCTCAAGAAGCAGAGACTATTGTCCCATTCCTTGAATCTGGCCGGCCATGTGAGTCAAACAGGATGAAAGAGAAATGACTATGTGCCCAGTCCAAGTCTGAACTTCAAGAGGTCTTGCGTGCTTGCTCTCTCTGTCTCCAAATCCTGCCACTGGCATATGAAGAAGCCCCAGCTAGCCTACTGAAAGGATGTGGAACAGTCAGCAGCCGGTATAGCGCACCTACGAGCAACCAGACCCACGGGGACCCATCAGTTGGACCCAGATGAATGGGTGAGCCTGAGATCAGCCAAGCTCAGTCTAAATATATGTTTTTCAATTGTTTCTCACTTTATGGCACACTTGAACCTATAGTTAAACTTCCATGGCCCACTTAAATTATGTTGATTTAAAAAAAAAAGTAAAGACTACATTTATTGTGCTTTGAACTTCTTTCAAATATAAGTTAATGATCTTTAAACATTTTCGCAGCAAACCTAAGGTCCTCTCAGGTACACTAGTGTGCCACCGCACCCTGGCCGAAAATCCCTGCTCTGGCCTGATCGTTACATCATCTCAGCCTCATGAAAACCCCATATTTATTATTCTCCACTTAACAGAAGAGGCTAAATGGCTTGGCTGAAATCACTCCGCTGACCAGCAACAAAACTCAAACTTGAATATACATCTCCTGCCTCGAAACTCAAGGCTGATTTTACCGTAGGGGACGAATTGTTCTAATTGGCTTCATAGCCCTGAGTTTATCTTTTCATGCACCATGGAAATTCACTTCAATTATGTAAATGGGAATATTTATTTAAAACACCAGAAAGCACAATGTAGCTGAAAGGACAGATGATGCTCATGTCCACACAGCAGAGAAAGATGAAAGCAGAGAACTTCATTCTGGTTCTTTCCTACGCTCAGTTTTGATGTGGGCAAGTGGGCATGTGCCGTCATCATTGCTGTAACCACGTTTTAAGGCCACAATTTCGTGACCGATTTTCCCAGTGTACAAAATGAAGACAACATTTTAGCCTTGGATGGGGAATAGAGGTATCCTAGTGATTCTAATGTTCTGGTTAATAAAAGTGACTTCCTGGAATATTATACAATAGTGAGGAACAACAAGCCTGATATAGAGAGAGGGACGTGGACAGGTGACACAAATACAATTTTTCGTGAGAAAAGTAGAAAACAGAGCAAAATTTTCAGAACAACCAACGCACTTAAATTACAAACACAGAAAACGGCCCCACGTATTTTATTATACGTACGTATATCACCCCTCTGCATATCGTGGGAAGGGAGCTGGGGGTAGAAACTAAGAAAGAAGATTGGAAATAAAGATGTAACAAGGGACCTCACCCAAACAATGACACTAATTGGCTAAGGACGGAAGGATATGGGTACCCTAATTCCATGACAGAGGTCCACAATTTTTAATTGAGAAAAATCGGACTAAATGGAAGTTGGTGCATCACCCAAGACTGGCTTCAAGATCTAAAATAGTATCTAAAATACCACCATTAGTGCACTCCCTAAACCTACTTTCCTGAGGGATATAATTTTCTCTGCCTACCACGTCATGAATATGGATGGGCCTCTTTCTATAATCCAAGCATTGGGAATCTGGAAGAGTGTAGAATCTCTGTCCTCCAGAAACTTAACAACTGCTGGTGTTTACTGAACACTCACTGAATGCCTCAGCTCTGCCCAGAGTGTGTCACCTATATTGCAATTAATTCTTACAACACAGTGGCAATTATCAGACCTTCTTTAAAGATAAGGAATCTAAGATCAACAAAAGTCAAGAATTTTATCCAAGGCCGGGCACAGTGGCTCACACCTGTAATCCTAGCCCTCTGGGAGCCCAAGATGGGTGTATTGTCTGAGCTCATGTGTTCAAAACCAGCCCGAGCCAGAGTGAGACCCCCGTCTCTAAAAATAGCCAGGTGTCGTGGCGGGCATCTATAGTCCCAGCTGCTTGGGAGGCTGAGGCAAAGGGATCACTTGAGCCCAAGAGTTTGAGGTTGTTGTGAGCTATGACGCCACAGCACTCTACCAAGGTTGACAAAGTCTGTCTCAAAAAAATAAAAAATAAAAAAATGAAAATTGAAACATTTACAAGAAAGTACCAATGTACTCGATACTAAAATACTAATATGAAGCCAGTAAAGAAACTAATACATCCCCACACAAGAGAAAAACTGGATTTAAATTCAAGTTTGGGGGAGAAAGGAGGGGGAGGAGGGAGGGAGGGGGATTGGTGTGCTCCCACCTAATGGCCACACCTCCTGGGGGCAGGACACAACTACAACAGGGACTTCACCTAACAAATGCAAACATCGTAATCTAATCATGTGTGCCCTCGTATTAATCTGAAATTTAAAAAAAAACCTAGAAATAAATGAAAATGTAAAAAAAAAAAAAAACTACAAAAACAAAAATAAAAAAAAGAAAAGAAAAACTAGCTGGGCATCATGGCCAATACACATAGTCCCAGCTACTCAGGAGGCTGAGGCAGGAGGGTCGCGTGAACCCAGGAGTTTGAGTTTGCTGTGAGCTATGATGCCACTGTACTCTAGCTGGGGCAACAGAGAGAGACTCTGCCAGAAAGAAAAAAAGGAAGGAAAGAAAGAAGGAATGGAGGGAGAGAGGGATGGAAAGAAACTTATCCAGTGGTGTAGCTACAAGGTGGCAGAGCTGGAATCCAGAATCAAGTCCCTCTGTCCACGAAGCTCAAGTTCTTTTTTTTTTTTTTTTTGCAGTTTTTGGCCAGGGCACCCAACTCCTTTGAGCCACAGGCGCTGCCCAAAGCTCAAGTTCTTTCCTGGAACGCTCTGGGTACAATCTAGCACTGGACAAGTTACAGGTGGAATAACCCATACCACATCTCAGGGTAATTATTACTCACACCGCATGGGGCACGAGCCCCTTGAGGCACAGGTCAGTTCTCACTCATTCCTACAGTGGCCCTGTGATGCCTGACTTCACATTCTTGTTAAATACAAAAAGTACTTAATAACTCTAAGAATAGAGTACAAATTGCCGGCCAAACTTTCTGGTTAATAGCTTTCCAAATGAGGTCACATTTATTGCACTTATCCTTTTATAGAGAGACTAGAACGTTGTATAGACGACCATAGACATTGGTACTTAATTAGTGTGGATCACTCAGCTAATGATAAACCATGTACCAGCATGAGGAAGAGAAGGTTCTTTCTCATCCACTGCAGGGGTGGAAACCGCCTGGGTTCTTCTGCCTAAGTAGAAGGGGTTTAGTCAGTGATTACATCCAGCTTTGAAATTGTTATCGTCATCGTCATCATCATCACCCCACGAGCATTATTTCTGTCGCCATCCACTAAGCACACACTGTACACCAAACCCGGTGCTACGCGCATCATCTCATTGCCAACCCAGGGAATGCTGTGATGGACCCCATTTTACACGTAAGCAAAGTGAGGCTTCGAAGAGTTAAATTACTTCCCCAGGATCACACAGGTAGTAAGTGTATTCGTCTGAATGGACTAGGACACGCTGCAATCACAGATATCTCCCAAATCTCGGGGGCTTAATGTATGCAAAGTTTGCTGCAGCTCTGAGCATCTCAAGGCCAACTGTCCTCTATCCAGTGACTGTGGGAACTAACAGCTCTGCCCTGTGAACCCAAAGCCTGCACATGTGCAGGAGCATGAGAAGAAAGTGTTGGGCGTTGTGCAAGGACACTTCTCCCTTCTTCGGCCTGGAAGTGATTCACATTGCTCCTACTTCTGTGGCCCAAACTGGTAACATGACTTGTCCAACTGCAAGGAGGTTTGGGAGTGTAGTCTCCGCATGGCCAGAAAGAAAAGAAGAGGATGTAAGCGAACACTATGATTACCCACCACAGATGGGGTCTCTAGAGGCCTCTTAATCCCTGGAGACACCCCCATCCACCATGAATCATGGGTTTGGCTTCTTGAACTCTTCCACAGGGTGTGGGGATGTGCATTGAGCCTGTGGTCGATCCTTACACGGCCACTTACATGGTCTACCCCTTAGTCCTTGTAATACCATCATAAGCAATACTGTCCATGTCATAGATGAGGAAACTGAGGCTCAGAGCGATTAGATGACTTCTCTAAGCCAGAGCGGAGGCTCAAAGCAAGAGTTTTCTACCTGAAAAACCAAACTTGCAAGATCACAAACTACAGTAGCCCCTCCATGCGTGACTGCCTCCCTACATTGACCACCTCCTTACGTTGACCTAACTTTCACAGACTGGACATGTACCACGTGCAGTCCATGGAAATTTCTGATGGTGACCACCTCCGTATGTTGACCAGTTTGTTACAGTCCCTGGAGTGGTCCACTGACAGAGGTCCTACTCAATTGCATTCACTCATTTGTGAATTTACAAAGTGATCGCAGATATGTTGTGGACTTGGTGTTGATGACAGTCCTAGGAGGTTGGTAGGGCACCCCCTTTTCACGGGTGGAGATGTTGCAGCTAAGTAAGGTTAAGCACCTCACCCCAGAGGCCATGGAGCCAAGTCCATCTACAGTGTAAGTACCGGGAATGGAAGGCAGAAGGCCTCCCAGCCTCATCCTGGCAGCCCGATCCCAGGAGGAAGAAGGCGAGAGAAATTCCAACCTCTACAGAGTTCATGCTCTTAAACACTTATAAAAGCTTTAATATCCAGACAAAATCCAGACCTAAGTGCAAAGGTTACTGGAGCTGGGATTTTATTGCCAGATGTAAATCCATCTCTCTAAGACCTGTTCCAGTTCCCCAGTGCCTCACTTGAAATATTTCATGTGTGCTGAATGGATTTGCTGGCTCCCTGTTGCCTTCATAAATTATAAAGTCTAAATTTCTTAGAGCCTCGATCCAGCAAGGGTAATTGTAACTGCCCCACCCCAAGCTTTAAATGGAGGCTGGCGTTGCCTCATTCCTAGAGATCGAGTTTATTTACTCTTTCCAAGGATTAACAAATTAGGAGCCACCATTTTGGATGGGGGTGGGGAGGGGTGGGGAGGTGCTGCTTGGCTCACAACAGCTCCCCCCAACCCTTCAGTGCCATCACGTCCACTGTTCTGGGGACACAATTGATTGGCTCAGTGACAAAGATACTGCCCCCAAACTGGACCAATCAGAGTCTCTCAGGAATTAGGATACTTATTAAAAGGGGCATACTTATGAGAAGCCAACTGTCCTTAATGGCAGCCCCTGAAGAGAAAGTTCCAAGCCTCTTGCTGAGATCTCTGGATCTGGATTCCCAAGGTGGGGCACCTAACTCACCCTTTCATTCCACTGCCTTTGAGATACAGCCTTTCCATTTCCCTTAAGTGAGCCAAGGTCCATCTCTTAACTGAGATCTGTGTCGACCCATTCATTGTCAAGGCAGAGACACGACACTCTAAGCTTCCCCAGCGCTCAGGGCCCACTTTTCTCTGCTTCTCCGCAAAACTCAGCAGCTATACCTACTTCCTCCTGGAGTCCCCACAGAATGGCAGAGCTGGGTGGTGAGACAGAGAAGAATCCCGGAGTACGCACCTGGGCAAGAGCTGGGATTCTAGAAGCCACTGCATCTCATGGAGTTATTAGGCATAACAGCCTCCTACGGCCCAGAGCTGCCGCTGTGCAGTGACTCAGTGGGACGCCCCACGCTTCTCAGCCACCTGACAACCTTCCCTGGCTCTATCCCACTCCCCTGTAGCCATTCGTCCTACTATTAGGAACCCTGAGCATCTCCTTCCTTGGCTTTGTGTATGCCATTTCCTCTCCTACCTGGAGGGCCTCTCTTCTTGGATTAAAAACCCAACTGGTCTGTCACAAGATTGTTCCTTTGCCTGCGTCCACCAGGCAGTATCAGTCCAGCTCACTTATTCCCTGACCCTTTATGCTTATTCCCCTTCACTGTTGCGTCATCCCGATCATCTGATTGATTTCACGACCCTGTGCCTCGCTGGACTAGTTACTATTTAAATACCTCTTCCTGCTTGAGATGACTGCCCCTAATTAGCTATCATACGCCTCTGTACAAAAAGGGCTGCTGTTCTTCTTTTTCTTTCTTTTTGTTTTGTTTTGTTTTTTAAAGTGCATCCCCAACCAGGAAGGAGATGTGGCCTTGTGGAAGAGAAGTCGGGACTCAGTTATTAAAGACTGAAGGACAGTATATCATCAGTGCTGCCCCGTCCTGAGCGTAATTAAAGGGGAAACTGTGCAGTGTGGGGGTGGGGAGAGAAGCGGGGAAGGGTGTAAGGTGAAGGCCAAGAAATAAGGAAGAAAGAAAGAAAGGCCGGTCTCAGCAGATTCTCCTCTCTTGTATGGCCAGCTTCTGTGTGGGCGCAAATCCTTTTAAAATACGGTCCTCCATCCCTGCTGCCCTCCCAAATGTCCCATGGGTATTAAAAGAAAAAAAAACAGTATTTTCTGTATAAGTGAGGCAGAGTACACAAAAATGGGGATATATGTTGTAAAGATACACAAATAGATTAGGTGAAAAGGAAAAGCAGTGGCATGCTACTCATTTTATATAAAATAGGGAACATTTCTGAGTGGTTACAGTGGACCCGGGAAAGATGGATGTACTTTTATTTCTTTTTCTGTTCTGTTTTGGTTTTTTTTGAGCAGGGTCTCACTCTGGCACCCTGGGTAGAGTGCTGTGGCATCATAGCTCACAGCAACCTCAAAGACCTGGGCTCCAGCAATCCTCGTGCCTCAGCCTCCTGAGGCGCTGAGACTACAGGCACCTGCCACCACGTCTGACTAGTTTTTCTATTTTTAGTAGAGATGAGATCTTGCTCTTGCTCAAGCTGGTCTCCAACTCCCTAGCTTAGGTGATCCACCTGCTCAGCCTCCTAGAGTGCTAGGACCGCAGACATGAGCCACTGTACCCAGCCCTTATGTGTTTTACGTGGTGACTTATTAATCGTCAGAAAAACTTGTGCGGCAGGCTTATTATTTCCATTTTACCAAGGAGGACATTGACAAACAGAGGCTAAGCAACCTGTTGAAGATAACAGTTAGTAAATGGTGGAGCTGCTATTTGGGCTGTTCGTATACTATGCTATCTGTCTGTCACCTAGGCTCCCAGCCACCATGCTGACTGCCACTGTGTGTGTGTGTGCGTGTACGTGAGAGAGAGAGAGGGACAGATGGAGAGAGAGACATAGCGAGGGAGAGCTTGCATGTATAGCTTATATTTATATGGCTTGTGTTATCATAGAAAATTCTGGAAGGCAGCCAAGAAAGTGTTAGGAGTCCATGCCTCTGGAGAGTGGGGATGAAATAATCAGATGACTTATTTGTCTTTTGCACACAGACACCCCCCTGCACCCCACAGTCTCAGGAATTCATTCAGCTGTAAGTAATAGAAAACCAAATTCACAGTGACTTAAACCACACCAGTTAATTTGTCTGACGTAACCAGAAGCCCCAAAGTCATGCTTTATTGATTCCCCAGGATCCGGGCTACTTTTCTGCCCTGATTTCGGCCTCACCCTCATGGTAACTCCCCTTTCTGTCTTTCTTTTCTACGGCGTTTATCTTCGTCCAAGATCTGTGGATTTCACCTACACACTTTGTTTCTGCTCTAGAGCACCAGCTCCAGAGGACAAGGGCTTGGGTTAGTTCCCGGCATATCCCAGCACCTGAAAACCCCACCTGGTGTGGAGTTAGGGCTCAGTAAACAGGTGTTGAACTGATGGGCGAATGAATCGAGGCTACCACTTCCATCTGGGTGTCCATGAGCAAAAGAAGAGGGAGGTGAGCCCACCGCCTCTTTCCTCCTTTATAAGGAAAACAAATGCTTTCCAGAATCTCCCACGCAGATGTCCTCTGAGTCTTACTGGGCAGAAATGGGTTGTCAGGTATAATCCTCTCCCCACAGCAAAAGATGCCAAAAAAAACAGGAGCCAGTAGCCTTGACTACACATGGCTACTCCAGACAAGGTCAAGGTGTTCTTAGCAAAGAAGGCGCAGGGAGCCGGGATCAGTTAGGCAACAACCATACAGCTTCCAGGCAGTTTGGCTTTTTACCACGTGCACATTCTACTTCTATATTTTTCTTGAATAAGATGAACAGATGTCCTGCTGCAGGCGTGGTCAGAATCTGAGTCTGGGTATCTGTACTTTTTAAAGATTCTCGACCAGTGGTAAAACAGGAAGGGCTTTTAAGAGTCCTGGAAAAGGAAGTGTCATCTGGCCCCGTAAAGACGGAGGCAGCTTTGTAGATCATTGAACTTAACAACTCCATTTTGCAGATGAGTTGGCTGAGGCTCCCACAGGTTAGAGAGCCTTGTCCAAAGCTTCCCAGGTGATCTTGGCAGAGCCAAGCCTGGATCCCAGAGTCCTGGCTCCCAAACCAGTGCTTGGCTCCCTTCAACAGTTGGCTGGCTCATTTCTCACCATTATGTGTTTATAGCCAAGGGCAGGACCCTCCCATTACTCATGTTTAACTTTTACAGAGAAACAACCAAGTATCAATTTTCCCCTTCTCCGTTAACTGCATAATCTAGAGTAATAAATTAGCCCCCAAAGCAAAAAAGAGGCCCTTAATCCCCACACTACTTTTCCATATCCCCACGGTGTTTATAATGTAAAAGGAGTTTCAGTGGTTAACATCCCTCTCTCAGGCTTCCCTTTATATATGTATAAATTTATATTTTATAATTATAGTTGCAGGTTCCCCCTCTGCTCTGCCCCTGCCCCGGAGCCTAAGAGTGACACGGGAAATGGTTTATATTCTCTGGCCTACACTGACAGTCTAATCCCACTGGTGTATTTCATGCTGTCTCTGCTGAGTCCATTTTCTCCGAGCCACGAGACAGGTATGATTCTCGATGCCGCCACCTTTGCAGATGCCGGCTGGCATAGCACTGGAGAAAACCTAGGCCTTTGGTCTGAAAGGGGCCAGCTTCGGGGCAGAGGGCTCGGAATGTAAGCATGAAGACCCACACCAACGTCCTCTTGGTGAGTGTTTACTGCTGATTCGACGTTTAGAATTGTGCCTATGAGATTGCTGTGAATGCAGCAAACTTTCTTCCTCTTTTGGCCTCCTGGTTGGAGCCAACCTGAACAGCCAGACACCAAAGGCACATGTGGCATTAAAAGGGCCAAGGGCGATCCAGCCTCAAAACCAACAGGCAAAGGCAAGGCCACCCCTTCCCTGAGACAGCAGGGCTGCTGAGCTACCACCTGACACCTGTGTGCAACTCCAAGGTCAGACATTTCTTCAGGTCATTGTACTTTCTTGCTGAAGGTACAGAAACCTGCAAAGGGACCAGAGAGGGATTCAAGCACCCAATGTTTCCTGGGTTGTCTCGAGGCTAATCAGCTATGTGACCTGAGCCAGTGGCTTAACCCTTCTGAACCTCAGTTGCTCCTCTGTGAAAAGAGGGTGAGAAAACCAATCCTATTTAACCCCTCGTGCGACTGGGAGAATGAAAGAAGTAAGTTATAAAAGTGTTACATGTGTGAGTCGATCACAGGCTGCAGAGGCTCAGATGTCCTGAAATCCCAGCCCGGCTGGACTCCCTCCTCCAGCCCCAGCAATTCCATAGTCATTGGACATCGCCTGTGGCACTAGCCATCAGTTGAAGGCCAAAGTGCCAAATATCATTGCAGCATCCAAAGATGTAGGCATCGAAGATGCTAGAACATCATTTGCCGCCCCAAATGCTGCACTGTCTGTACAGATATTTGCTGTTCCACAGACAGAAAAGGGTAAGGGAGGCCAAGCCCATGCTATAAAAGGAACAAGCCAGCTCAGATCAGCTACATATTGGGTGAGATAGTTATTTCTCAAAAACAGGTCATCTTGGTCATTAAACATTTAAACTGAAATATGTTATTTTTCGAAGACTTTGAAGACAGCAGCTTGAGTTCAAACCCCAGATTGTCAGTGTTAGCTCTGTGTCTCATGCTGGGCAAGTTCAGCTCTCTTAGGCTCCAATTTCTATAAAATAAAACAAATAATAACTACTTTTCACTATAAATGATATAGCGTGACAGTGAAGTCCACAGGGGCAGAGGTTTTTATTATCTTGCTGACACTTAATCTCCAGTCTCTAACTTAGGGCTCTTGAATAACAAGTGCTCAATAAATGCTTGGTGAATGAACGGATGAAGGTAACATAAAAGGACCTTAACCTTGTGGTTCATATCTTTTGAGAATTCAGTAAACATTGAGCCTTTTTCCCCAAATTATTATGGTGCTAGGTAAGTGATTCTAGAATGATCTGAAAATATTTAACTCATTAAAATGTACCCTACTTGAGGGCAGGATTGAGATTTTGTTCAGTGTTGAATCCTCACCTCCTAGAACCAAACTTGGCATTTAGTAGACACTCAATAAATGTCTGTTGAGAGCCAACTGTAATGGCTCATGACGGTAATCCCAGCACTCTGGGAGGCCCAAGTGGGTGGATTGCTCAAGCTCATGAGTTTGAGACCAGCCTGAGCAAGAGCAAGACTCCATCTCTAAAAATAGCCATGCATTGTGATGGGCACTTGTAGTCCCAGCTACTCTGGAGGCTGACTCAAAAGAATCACGTGAGTCCAAGAGTTTGAAGTTGCTGTGAGCTATGATGCCACAGCACTCTATTGAGAGCAACAAAGTGAGATTCTGTCTCAAAAAAAATATATCTGTTAAACAGTATGAATCTTTCTTTTCAGATATGCTGTGTGCTACTTGAAGAGAAAAAGGACCAGCACCCTTAGATTCTCTTATATTCTTTCTTCCTTTTTTTTTTTTTATGAGACAGAGTCTTATTATGTAGAGTGCTATAGCATCACAGCTCACAGCAAGCTCCAACTCTTGGGCTTAAGTGATTCTTTTGACTCAGTCTCCCAAGTAGCTGGGACTACAAGCTCCTGCCACAATGCCCGGCTATTTTTTTGTTGCAGTTGTCCTTGTTGTTTTAGCAGGCCCGGGCCAGGTTTGAACCCACCACCCTGGTATATGTGTCCGGCGCCCTAACCACTGAGCTACAGGTGCTGAGCCAATTCTCTTATATTCTTATTAATACCACATACTATGGGACATTGAGCAATTAAGTTTCAAATTCATCCTAGAAAAAGTGCTACATACCTCATTGCCAAATATCACTAGGTCACCAGATGGCCAACGGGAGTACTTTGAAGGTGTACGTATTCTGTCAGGGGTGGGAGATTGCCCACAGCCACCAGTCTGTCAGTAGCAAACAAGGATGATGGTGACTATACAATATTTTGAATCCAAAGTATAGAAACATCTTCTATATCCCCTGAAATTCTTTTCCCAGTTAAAATTTCAACAGACAATTGCAATAGAAAATACTCACTGTGCAATTCCACAACCTCTGTCACTTTGAAAAATTTCATGGAAAGGGCTTTCTCTTAGAAAACAGCAACATGCAAAAGTAATCAGCGCTGGAAAACTCAAAGATAGATGAATAAAACAAGAGGATCAGATCGAAGCGCTCCAGTTTTATGAATAGACTCCTCCACCACCCCGCTCATCTGCAAGAGCCTCATGAGATCTTTTTATACAGCAGGTTATGAATCATTTTCATGATGTCTTTAAATGAATGATCAATACTATATTTTCCCATAAAATGTTTGGTTTGAAATCCGATTTTAAGTGCATTAGAGTTTTTGTGCACCGAATAGGTGAATGCCATAATAAATTGTCATCAAATATGAAAGAAATATAGCATAGATTAATTGCCGTATTTATTTATGAGTCTATAAAATACCTTGTGAATGTCCTGGCACATTTTTGGGATACCAATTTGAACCCTCAGGAAAGTTAAAAGCATTAAAAGAGACTGGAAGAAGATTTATTATCGGAATGTTTTTAATTGCAGACCCAAGCAGACATGCAGGTATTAGAACGGCTGTGCCCTTAATGGGCATGCCTCGTGTGTTCCTCTTTCGCCTTTTTTTTTCTTTAAAAATGATATACTTTGCATATTTTTATTGATTGGGGAAGATTTGTCGTAAATTACCAGGACCAGCTTGTGACATCACAAATGGTCCCAGCTTCCCTAAAGTAGTGGGCCCCAAGTGGTACAAAGAAGAAGGCTCCTGGCCAGTTCTGGTGCTCAGCTTTAAAAATAGCAAGAACCACAGGGAAAGGGAACACCGGGGAACGCTAATGATAAGATGAAAATGTATGCGGCTCGAAGCTGCTCCTATTTTAATTGAAGCCTTAATGTCTGTGGCAGGGAAATCCTTTAGGGGGAAGAATGACTAAGTATCAACCTTATAAACCGCATGTTAGCAAGGCTTGGGTTAGAGAGCTCTGTGCAAAATCACACAGCCCCTAACGTAGCCGCAGACAGCAACACCATGGCTCCATTTCCTACTTGTCTAGGCCATGATTCTACCCATTCCCTAACTGTGTATTCAGGAACCACTCATGGGCCTTGTCACATGAGGAAAACAGGGGCGTGGCATCTTATCCAAGCGAGCCCCTGCCTGTTGTCCCCTTAAAGTCTTTACTCCCTGCATGAATGTCTTTCCCCAAAGACGTAGGCTTCAAAAACTATTCCCTGGTTCTCCATCCATACATCTGTTGTTTACTTTAAAGTTTAATTCCCTGAAAACACATCGGATGCCTTGAGCTTATCATTACCAAGATGTCATCATCCACGGGATAAAAATACTGGAGAATTTCTATACATAAAAAACGGCTTTGAAAGTGAGAAGTTAGTGCAGTTACCCCTCCCAACCTGCTGATAAAAAAAGCCAAGTTTTTTATTTTTTTAATTCCTCTTCCTGAAAACAGTCAGTAATTACATTCTATTCGTTGTTTTTAAACCAGGCTATCTTGGCTAGACTTTTTTTTAAAGGAAGGTTTTTATTTTTATTTTCTGCTTTTTCTTTTTTTCAGTGGCCGTTTTGCTTATTTCACATACGTATCCGTCACAGTTTGGTCTGTTGGTTATTTGCCATTTAATCAATAATTCACATTAAATTTCTAAAATTTCCAAATTATTACCTAAGCTCTTTCATAATACAGATTGATATAAAAAGTATGGAGACCTTGAACTTCTGCCATTACAAGGGCATCTCTTTAAATATTGTCCATACTAAATTACACTGTGTCATCATGGTACATGAAAGGTTAATTCACAAAGTCCAATTGGAGTTAACAACATCTCCCGGCTGTGTCTGGCTTTGTATACTTTATATGTGTTTGAAATATGGTTGCGTAGAAAGACCCCAAATGAGGAGGTCTGGATTCAGGTCCATTCTCATAATCTACTTGGCTATGTGATCTTGAACTTGCTTTGTGCCTCTACAGTATCCTTCTAATGAGCTTTAAATAAAATAAAACAGAGGTATTTAGGAAAGTCCCCAAATATTCAACAAATGCAAAGCATTTATCTTATTATTAACACCCCATCAGTTTTAACTCTAAGCTCAGATACGATGCTGATAAACTGAGATCTCTGTATTCAGTCTCATTTTTTACTTTATCCCAAAGAAGTTAATTCTTTCTATGTGCCACTTTTCTGACAAGAGACATCAGCGTTCTCATCTGGGAATTATTCCCTTTTTATTCTCCCCTCCTGATGCCCGCATTGCTGTCGACAATATGTATTCAGGCAAGGCAGGGGCTCGCGGCGTTTCACAATCAGATGCCATGCACACTACTTCCGTCAAAACAATTAGTGTTCATTTCGGCTTTACTCGGCGAGACCTGCGGTGACTGATCAGTATAAATTATAGATGCATCTGTCCAAATGCGGTTGTTCATCCATGCATAGATTTGAGGAAATTTTATTCTTCTCAGTTCAGAAACAGTCACTAAAAAAGTCCCCACTTAAAAAATAGAATTTAGCATATTTTCAACTCTGTTATTCCGGCCATTGGATGCAGTCACTCCATCTGGGATTTGAGGCATTCAAAGTTGATCTGGGGCCTTCCCAGGTTGGAAGTTGTCCCCCTATAAAATCTGCTGTCTTTCTTTATAAATCATTAGAAAATCGTAGACATTTTTAACCCCAAATAATGCAATATGATTTGTCCCCCCCCTTTTTTTTTGTATGTTTGCTTGCTTCTGGTGATATTGCATTCAAATGCATTGCCAAATGCACATCCTCTACTCTGCCTGATCAGGAAATTTTAATGTATTTTAAATAAAACAATATGAGCTTCGAGTAAAATACATGGACTAGCACTGTCTCTAGTCCAAATAGGCCTTTGACTGTTTACTTTGTTTCTTATTTCTTTTAATGAGCAGCTAGAGGAACCATCAGGCATAATGCACAATACCAAATAGTCGATCTCATTCGTGTAAAATACTTCAAGTGGAATAAACTCCCTTAACTCTAACTGAGAGGGCCTGTATGTGATGGATTTATTTACTTGCTCCAATAAAATTCTACGTGTACACATATCCAACTGGGGATTTTTCTCTGAACCTAAATTAATCAACACTGAACAAAGCAATGAAAAGCGCCTGGTGGCGAAGCCCAGAGCACCGGGCTGCCGGAGCAGGAACCTCTGAACCGTCAGGGGGACGGAAACAAATTCCACCGCAGCTTCCCTGAATCAGACTTTGCACGAAACAGACTTCTCACCTGAGGTTTCTGCCAGACAGAGGTGGATACAGGTTTAACTCACTAGCTTTGTCTTGTTATGAGCGTCCCCCAAATAATGAGAAGAAGAGGCACATTGCATAAGAACCATTTTTAGAACCCCACTAAATGTTCAAGGCAGTAATGATCAAATGTCAGTGATGGGGGAAGGTTTGCTGTGGGCACAGCTTCCCTTCGGGAAGGAAATATTAAATCAAGGTCACCGAAGGCTAGCAAGTGCGGACAGATGCAACGGAGCCTTCGTCCCTGGGAAACATTCTCAGAGACGCCACCAACACAGCAACTTTGCGGACAATGCAAGAGGTGCCTTACCATCAAACACGCTCTTTCCTCTTCCACAGAAGAAAAATGCCGAGGTATCCTCATAATCCTACCTCCCAGTTCTATTCACCACTGCCCTTTACATACTTTTCTTTTTCTTTTTCAAAATCCTGTTGCTTTTCTCTAATCCTAAACAGCACAGACAAGAAGTAGGCCCGAAGGCCCCTGCCCACAGCACTGATACCACTCAGGTCTCATAGATCAGCTAGAAATCAATAATTCCTATATGGTCATTTCTCCTTTGCAACCATATCACCAAGGGACAGGGTTAATGCCTTTTTTCCACCACCGGCCCCATTTTTCTGTCATAAAATTTTTTCTTTCTTTTTTTTCCTTAGGAATAAATGGGCAATCAAAGTTGCTGAGTCAGTATTTCGACTATCTAATTTTATTACTTTACAATTGACATACCTTCCCTCTGGAAATGTTTGCAATTAATTAATTAGCAGTAATCTTCCCCACGGGACAAATTTAATGAATACTCTCCGATTCTTACTTTAAAAAAAAAAAATAGCTGAGATGTGTCCAAGCTGCAAATGTGTGGATGGCTCCAAAGTGCATTTAAAAAAAAAAAAAAATGGAGGGATCTATCTATTACACTGAATTTTTATCACTAAGTCAATCTGGCAATGACTGTAATTCTTTTTCTAACTAGGAGTTTCCCGGGTTGAACGCAAGGTTTCTCCAAGGTAACAGCACTCTGCAGTGCAGCTGTGTTCGTCAGTGTTTAGGATGGCGATTTTCCTGCTCTTAATGCTCTCATAGACAGAGGAGTCTGCGGTTTGTGGTTTCTTTAAGCTACCAGCATGTTCTGCAGAATGTGTAAAGAAAAAAAAAAAGGAAAGAAGGAAGGAAGGAGGGAGGGAGGGAGAGAAGGAAGGAAGGAAGGAAGGAAGGAAGGAAGGAAGGAAGAGGCCAGAGTTGTCATTCTAAAGAAGTCTCTGGCCCTGGGCCTACCAGTCCCCTTTGTAAGGTGCCAGAGGCAAACTTGGTGGTGAGGGATTCAAAACCTTGACCCTGACTCTGGGCTTCCTTCTGGCCTTGCAAGAAGCCATAGCTCTTTCTTTCCTCTGGGCCGCAAGTTCTAGCGTTTAGACTAGAAAATAAAACCAGGCCCTTGAGCCAACCCCATAGCTCTTTGGGGGAGTTCCAACTAATTAATTAACCTTCTAAAACTTGCAAGTGAAAGGACGATGCTTTCTGAAGTTTCTGGCCTGCAAGCCCCACGGGATCCCTGCAGCACCGGAGGAAGACCTGCCCAGGAGCAGACTCCCGTAGTCCCTTTTCGCCCTAGAAGTCAGGGTTGGAGGCCTTCAAAAGAGCGGCTGGGCCGGGGGATTGAGCCTTCAGGTGTACAAAGACTGCAGTGCGCACACACCAACCAACTGGAGGTCCCCTGTGCGGGGACCAGGCCTAGAGGATGTAGGGCCCTCCTGGGCAGCAACGAGCTTCCCTGGCCATCAGTGTACCTTTGAGGCCCCCTAGGATGTGGTGCCAGGGTGGTCAGACAGTTGGGCCCAGCCGGGTGTCTGGGTGGAGCAGCAGAGAATGGGCCGCCCTCCCAGAACGCTCCACGGTGGCTCTCCAGCGCCACCCCCAGAGGAGAGCAGCGGCTGCAGCCAGGCCTAGGTGCCTTCCTCAGGCTCCCTGGCTCCCCCGCGGACACAGCCGGCAGCGTGCGCAAGGCAGCCAAGCCCTCGCCTTCGGCGGAGATGCCCACAGATCCTAGCCCGCAGTCTGCACATGCTAGGGGTCAGACTTGGCGCGTTTCCAGACCTCATTAGCCGGATCCTGAACCTCAGCCTCAAGGGGGCGCTATTCTGCCTATTCGAGGGCCAGGAGGCTGCAGAGCAACCCCAGGGTCAAGGCCCTGGGAGGACTTGGAGCCAGAATCTAGGCAGAGTCCTGGGGAGACTGAGAAGGGGACCTAGATTCCCTACTCATCGAAGATGAGCAGGCCAGTGGGATCCACGGACGCCGCATGGTGCCGCTCCAGTGAGCACCGGGCCTGTGGCGCTAGCAAACTTTTCTGCAGCCGAAGGGCGGAGGAGCGGTGCTGGAGGCTTGTCCCCCGAGCCTCCCCTCTCCTCCACCTGCCAGTGCTCAGCCTCCTCCCAGCCTTTGCCCACCCCAGTTCCCTCCCCCTTCCCCTCGCGCCTCCGTTCACCTAGACTCTCCATTCCCCCCTCCTTCTCCCCCACTTTTCTCCAGTCTCTTCTTTTGTATTCTCTCCTCCCTTGCCGCCCCGGTTGCTTCTCGTCTCCTTGGGGCCGCAGGGGAGGAAGTGAGTGCGCTGCGCCAGGGGCCTGCACAGCGCAAAGGGAGGCGTTTTTCCTACTTCTCCCGGGTAATTTGGAGAGAATGTATGTGTGCGCGCGCGCGTGAGCTTGAGGCGAAAAGGGGTAGGATCCAGCGCCGAGCAGAGAGGGTCAGGGTCTTTGACGTTCCTCACCAGCTGCATAAACCTCCGGAGCAAGTGCGAGTGTGGGTGAGAGTGCGCGCGCGCATGGGCTGGCTGCGCTTGGCACGCTTGGTGGCCCGGGGCCCCGGCGCCCGGAGTCCCGTCTGGCGGCCAGGGATTACCGTGACGTCACGTTGAGCCTCTGGCCACCTTGGACTGGGACACCTCTCGGGAGCCTCACAGCCCCGCTCAGCGCCACGCCACACCTCGCCACCGCGCGCCTTTGGGAACCCGCACCTTCTCTCTCCTGCCCATCCATGGGCCCTTCTATCTTCCGGATCCCACGGGCCGGAGGAGCGCCTTCCGGAGCTCAGGGCTCGGCAGCTGTGCTGCCCTCGGCTCTGCTTCCAGTCGCGCCAAACCGGTGGAGGAATTGGCGCTGGGCACCCGCAGCCGCGTAAGGAACCGAAGAGCTGCACGGTTGAGGGCGCCGAACAGCGGGGCTGAGACAGGAACTGGAAAGGGAAGAGGGAGGCGGGCCAGGGACAGCCACCATGTCCTTCCCACACTTTGGACACCCATACGGCGGCACTTCCCAGGTAAGAGGCGCATCCGTGGGTTAAGGGCAGATGGGGTAGGGGTGATGTCCAGTGCATCTACCTGCCAGTAAGCTTCCTCCTCTCCTGTCTCCAGGGAACCCAGACAGAATTAAGGAGCAGGGTAATGTACCACCGCCTCTTCTGACATCCCCAATCCCTGAATGAAAACCTTTCACTCCCGCGTGCATGCTGCAAGATCGTGTGACCCTAAACGTGGGCACTCTGACCCCGCGCTTAGTGAGGTGGGTGGGATCTCAGGGATCTTCCAGGCAGGCCTCCACCTGTACAGAGGGCCTGGAGAGTCTCAGGGAAAAACTTCCAGGCCAAAGCGATGTCCGTCTCACCTTATTGTTGGTCATTTGTTGACCTTTGTTCTTTATTCTAACCCTTCCTCGTGTGATTCCAACCTCTATGGTTCCAAACCAGGGTGCGTGTTGTGCAAGGACACAAAATATCCTGGGAAAGTTCTGGAGACATCACTCTTCTCCAGTTTCTGCATAGAGTGCCAGGTGCATTTTCCTGGGGTCTAGTGCCACCTCGACCTTTGACCTGCTGTGTGTTCTTGAACAAGTCTCCTACACTCTCTGGTTCTCTATTCCCTTTTTATAAAATGGTGATAGGAATGAGACATAGATCATGGCCTTTGAGGCTAACTTTTAGCTGCACCTTTGTAGGATCCTGTGAAGAGAGTGGGGGATTTGACGTTTAATTTGGGCTTCAGAAGGTTCACATTTCCTGGGTGCCCTGGGACTCTAGAGCCTTAGCAATGGCCTAGGCATCTACAAGAAGAATTTGGGTAAATTACTATCCCACCGCCTAAGAGAATGCTTAGCCGCTGGTGGCGTTTAAAATAAAAGAATAAATGAAGGAGCAATTCCACAGCTCGTTCCCTCCTCGCCTCTAGCTCCTACTGGCAAAAGGCGAGGGCCTCTGACCTCCAGTGCCCACTTTCTCGCCCCTTAGTTTTTGGTGTCTGCAAGTTCCAGCGCCACTTGCTGTGAATCCAGCCCGCGATCAGTCTCAGACGTGGCCTCGGGCTCCACCCAGGCGGCTGCTCTCTGCTGCGCACCCTACGATAGTCGGCTGCTGGGCAGTGCGCGGCCCGAGCTGGGCGCCGCCTTGGGCATCTATGGAGCTCCCTACGCAGCCGCTGCAACTGCCCAGAGTTACCCTGGCTACCTGCCCTACAGCCCGGAGCCGCCCGCGCTGTATGGGGCGCTGGTGAGTACCGGTTTGGGTCCCTGGGACCCTGCGTCAGAATATGCGTCCCCGGGGGACAGGGGACGCAGCCTCAGGGGAAACGCCGGGAACATCTAGGAAACACGCACAACTCTGAGGAAAGGAATGGTTAGGAATGTGTCTAAGACAATAAATACATCTTTATAGCACTAACAGTCTGCAGAATTCCATATTGTTTAGAAAACATTTGCACTTTTATTAATTCTGGGAGGTAGGCATGTCATCACTTTTTTCAATTTACAGATGAGGAAGTGGAGGTGCAAAGGGGGCACTTCGGTACTTTCCTCAAAGCCACAAAGATACACAGGATCAAGGAATAGCCCTGCAAGGAGAGTAAATTGAGGAACTGCCTCAGCTGTTGTGGGGCTGGGGGGCGGGGGGGGGGCAGTAATAGCAGCAAACATTTAAGCATTCTACAACAAGGGATCTGCAAAGCACTCCACCAGCAAGGTCCTCGTCAATAACCTCTAGGTACTATTGTTATCCCCACTTTACCAAGGGAGAAACTGAGGCACAGAGTTAAACAACTGTGCCCAAGGTCACACAGCCAATGTGAGTGGTCGTATAAGGATCTGAACCAAACTTGACCCATAATCCCCGCCCTTAGCTACTACCCTCCACCTACCTCCCCTGCGAATACCTAGTCCTGAATTCTCTTTTCCTTTTCCATCAGAATCCACAGTACGAATTTAAGGAGGCTGCGGGAAGTTTTACACCGGGCCTGGCGCAACCAGGAGCCTATTATCCTTATGAGCCCACTCTGGGGCAGTACCAATATGATCGGTAAGGAGTGGGGGCACCTTGGTGGCTGGCACTGCGTGACCCTTCTCCTCCCCTGGCAAGGTGGGGTGGATGTAGCGGGAGGAAGAGAGGGAGCATGGAACCACTTCAGGCCACAGACTGTCCCCTGTCCTGCCTGCAGCCCCTATTCCCCATCGTATCTCCCCCTCCCCCGCCACCCCAGGTATGGCGCCGTGGAGTTGAGCAGCGCGGGGCGCCGGAAGAACGCCACGCGGGAGACCACCAGCACCCTCAAGGCCTGGCTCAACGAGCACCGCAAGAACCCCTACCCCACCAAGGGCGAGAAGATCATGCTGGCCATCATCACCAAGATGACCCTCACCCAGGTGTCCACATGGTTCGCCAACGCGCGCCGGCGCCTCAAGAAGGAGAACAAGATGACGTGGGCGCCCAAGAACAAAGGTGCGGAGGACAGGAAGGCAGAGGGCGACGCGGAGGAATCGCTGGGCTGCCTGAATGGTGATTCTAAAGGTACCGAAAACATTCTCAGCCAGTCTTAGGGATTTTACCAGCCGTCAAGCCATTAGATTGGTCTTTTAAAGCCGCCCTGCGGGGGGTTGCATTTTCAGGAAGGCGCTTTCTCTACCCCTAGGCAGGCTTTCTCTGCCTACCTCCGGGCCTGGAATTCTCGAACCGCTTTTTCTCACCTTCAAAGTGTTACTCACCCTAGCCAAAGTAGCTTCTCAGTTAGTCTCCATTGTGCCAACCTGTTTTATTTATTTTACTATATACATTACTACAAGAAAGTTTACATAGGCAACATTGGTCTAACCCCCTATAAGTGGCAGCTCCACTAGAAGATGTCCTATTGTTCTGTATCCTAAGCACTTAATACTTAGCACATTGAAAAAAAGATTCCCCCCACCCCCCGGGGCCACCGTGTTTTACTGGGTTAAGCACATTAACTGTCCTGTGAGTTGTATTTAACTCACGCTAGTTGTGAGTTCGGAGCCTCGTGAAATATATATCAGTCATAAATCTCTTAACTTTATAAAACACTGTGGACCCAAAGGGGAATATAGTTTTCTAATGTGGCAGTCAATGTGCAGGAGACTTGTGAGTTATATATGCTTCATGTGGCCCCAGGCTCAAAACTAGCATAGTTATATAAACTTCATATGGCAGTTAATGTGTTAGATGTCATGCACATAGTTGGCGCTCAGTAAGTATTTATTGAGTGAAAAAAAAATTAACAGCTGCCACCTGCTGAAATTAAGTTGTGTAAAAACTGCCACCAAACCCCCCTTCACACACACACACACACACACACCCTTTCTTAGAATTAAGAAACTGAGATCCAGGACTGGGCATTGCAAAGTGGCGCTTCCTTGGCGTAGAGATTTTTGTGAGAGGAGTCAGCAAAGTGGGTGGGGGCAGGACTGGGGCGGGAATTCTTCCCCTGGGGCAGGCGGCCAGCTGGGGGCAAGCGGAAGGGGCGGTATGGCAGGTCTGGTGAATTACAGCGCGCGGATGCCCTGAGTGCAGGGCGCGCTGCTAAAAGCTTCTCAGGGATGGGCACTCCTGCGGATTTCCCTTGGGCCCTGGGCTTTTCTCACTAGCTCTTGATTTCCTGCAGACGTTACCGCTGGCCAGGAGGCCAGGGGCCTCCGGCTGAGTGACCTGGAAGACCTCGAGGAAGAGGAGGAGGAAAAGGAGGAGGAGGAGGAAGCTGATGAAGACGAGGCGGTAGCCACAGCCGCGGAAAGACTGGCAGAGTTCCATAAGAGCGCGCAGTCGCTGCCGCGGCCATGCGCCCCTGCTCAAGAGGGCCGCCTGGAGCGCAGGGACTGCGGCCTGGCTGCCTCTCGCTTCTCCTTCAGCAAGCCCCCGGGATTGGGAGAAGTTGACTTCCTCTCCTCAGAGCCTGGCGGCCCCAGGTTTACCATGCATTACCCATGCAGCGAGAAACCGCGCATCTGGTCTCTGGCACACACTGTGGCAGCCAGCGCTTTCGAAGGTCCACCCCCAAACCGGCCCAGGCCATGAAGTCCTGAGCGCCATAAGATTCCGGACAGCCTCCAGCCTCCGCAGCCTGGCGATCCGCGGTCCCCAGAGACTCCGCGTGCCGTAGGAGGAGTCTACCCAAGGGGGGAAACTCCAGGTGTGCCCTGCAGGGGCCACCGCTGAACTGTGCGCTGTGCCCGCGGAGGAGGGAGCCTGCCTTTCAGTGCCAATACCGGTCTGGAGCAGAAGGTAGTGGATCTCCAACAGCTTGGGGGTGTCTGTCCCCCAAAACACCCAGCCATTGCCCTGTGGGGTCTTGGCATCCCCTCTCAGCCTCTCCCTGGTGCTCTGGGTGCAGACCTGGAGTGACATTGTTCCACAGCACTCCTTCAAAGGGAAGCTTGGAGATAAAAGTTCTAGTGCTCCCTCATTTGAAAGCCAAATAATAGTAATAAACTCAGAGGGAGACAGTACTTTGCTAGGATCACTTAGAAAGTCATCCAAGAGATAGACAACCCAGATCTCTGCACCAGGTGTCACCTGGTGAAATGGTCACCCCACTAGGTGGGGTCACCATGCCCCTCCTAGCACAAACACCCTTATCCCCTACCTGCCTTCAGAGGAGACCAGCTGGCCCCTACTCTAATGGTTCCCAGGACTTTGTAGGGCTAGGCAGGCACTAGGGCTTTTGCACATGTCTAGGGGTTAGGGTGGGACACACACTAGGAGTTTAAGATTAGTGCTTAAGTCAGCTTGCAGCCCCCTCTGTGGCCCTCTAAAACCTCTGAGCAGTATAGACAGCCCCTGAGTTCAACAACTTCAAGCCCAGGGTCGGTGCTGTCCCTGGGAAGCACTCATCCCCAAGCAGGCTGTGACTGCCAATCAGTGTTCCCTGCCCACCATGGGAAGCACTCATCCCCAAGCAGGCTGTGACTGCCAATCAGTGTTCCCTGCCCATAGTTGGCTCTTTGGCTGGGTTAAAGGTCTAGTGGAAGGGGATTTCACCCCACAAAGGTTTAGGCGGCCTCTAGCAAGTCCTGGCAGATTCTGTCCTTCGTAGGAATATCTCTCAGGATTAACTACTGGTTTAGAAAAGTGAGTTACACTATTTGAATTGACACATAAGGGGTACAAGTGTCACCTTTGGGCAGGCAAATTGCTTGTCTCCAGTGAGACATGGCTGACCTCTGGTTTCTGAATTGCCAGGAAGCAGGTTTTAACCAACCTTTCCTCTCTCAGCAGGTGAGCGCAAAGGCTGTGATTTCCTGAAGAATCTTGGAAATGGGCCCCACTTTTCAAACTCACTTCCACCTTAAGAAGCTGAAAGACTTTGCCAGGGACCAGAAGCTCTCACTTCACCTAAGAGACAGACACACAGAAACCCCCTTAAGCGGCTGTCCTTGCATGCAGAGCTGGGGGTGGTGGGCAGACTTGTACCTTAGCAGTTCCCTTAGAGGAGATGGCAGAACACCTGGGGAAGGCCAAGTGGGAGGCTGGGTGGGTCTGCCCCAGGCACTGCCAAGTGCTCCTTCCTCCTCTGGATTCAGGGCCACTCCTGCTCACTCCCTGCCCTTCACTTTGTAACTCCATCAAAGATCTGGCCCCTAAGATCCATGTGCATCTTCTCCGCCTCCCCACCCCTTTTGTCCTTAAAAATAATCAGTCCAAACCCATGCTGTGTGGCCTCTCTATGCCAGGGGCGCTTGGAGAGGTCAGGGTGGAGGCAAGGATGGAATGTAGCCAGGAGTTCTAGGGACAGCTGGGCATGGGCTGCAGACCTCAGGCCCTATATTAGCAGGGAGAGAAACTGACAAGGTGAAGGACAGTCTCACACCTGCAGGCTAGTGGACCAAGCCCTGCATAACCAACCTGCTAGGCCAGCTGGGAGATGGTGGGAGGGGTCAGGCTATCTGTCTGGAAGCTGTACTCACTTCTGGGTTCCTTTTTTGGGTTAGAAGTTTATGGAGAGGAGAGGTGATGGGGACCAAGATTTCCCTCTGAAACTGAACCACCTGATATCAGACAGCTTGTGGGATCAGCAGAATGCCAGAGGGGGCATTCTTTCCCTTTGATCAAAAGTGTCAACAAACACTTGCTGCACAGGTCAGCCTATGGGAGCTGACCAGCAGGGAAGGGGCTTTGTCCCTTGTGCAAGCAGTGTCCCTTGGTAGGGGTCAGGGTAACAGATTTAAAGGTGCCTATGCAATGTCAGCTGATTGAGGCTGCCTGAGATTGCACACGGGGTCTAGAGGCCTTGGCTTTAGCCAGTCAGTAAGTGCACAGCTAGTCGCGGGAAGGAGGGACCTGGGGCTGAACCCTAATAGGGAGACTTGGGGAGCTGTCAGGGCAGGAAGGCAGAAGGAAAGGCAGCCAGACTGTGTGCCTAGGAGCTGAATCTTCTTCCAGGAGCCCTGTCTCTAATGCTGGACCCATACTAGCTGAGTCACCTTCCAGGCCATTGTGGATCCTGTTCACCTATGTCTGGGGTGAGGAAGGTCAGCCTCCTTGGTAGGAGAAGGTTTTAAGATGCTTGGAAAGTGGGGAGGGGAAAGGTGGATTCTTCCTGGCCTCTCTTCCACCCCTGAGGAGTGAGATGGGACTTTTTTTTTTGGCCGGGGCTGGGCTTGAACCTGCCACCCCCTGGTATATGGGGCCAGTGCCCTATTCTTTGAGCCACAGGTGCCACCCTGAGAAGGGACTTTTGAGGTTGAATTACAAAAACACAAACCTCTTCTTCAGATGAAGAAGCTGAAGTCAGATGGACGGGCAGGGGACCGGCTCGGTGTGGTGGAGACTGGACCCTGTTTACCACTCAGAGTCTGACGCCCCTTCTCCCTTCCTACCTGCCTATCTCCTCTCCTTCCTCTGGGAGACCCTGATTTCGTTTTGTTCCCAGACAACAGCTGCTCCCACCCCCAGCTTCTCCTGGGACACTCTAGTCGCCCTCACTGACCCGCGGCTTAGGGTCCAGAAAATTAAACTGTGAAAAGATAAACATTATTTCTAGTAGGCTTTGCGGGATTAACGCTTGTAATAAAGAGCATTAGCTGGAGGTTTCTTTCAAGGCGCTCTCAAGCCCACCCGCTTCTGGGGAGCCAGGTAGACCCCTCAGGAGACTGCAGAGATGGCAGAGGCTTCCTTCCTGGGGCCTCCAGCTAGACAATGTGTGGGAGGGAGAGGGGTCCTTAGAATCATACTGAGTCAACACTTGGAATAGGAAACTGGAGACCAGAACGGAGAAGGGATCTAGCTAAACCCAGGCCATCTGGCTGAGCAGGGGCTGCGATGGGGAACAGAGATCTTAGCTACATACCACCTCCAGCTTTTCAGCCCTTGGGAAGGGAGGCCCTCGTGGGTTGCCCTGTCTTACCACCCAGGACCCCAGAAAGTGGTTTCTCCAGCTACATCACTTGGCGGGGAGCCTTGATGCCCTTTACCTCCCTCAGCCCAGACAGGAGCCTAAGATTGTCCCAAAGATCCGAGCCTAGTTGGCTGGAGATAGCGGTTTATGAGAGGGTTGAAAAGGTTGGCCAGGAATCCCAGAAACCCACTTCACCTTCTCAGGTGCACCCCGCCTTTTTGTATGGCTTAAACGTTCTCCTTTCCACTTTGACTATTCAGCTGTCAACTTCCAGGAGGGTCTGGTCCTCCATCCTGGTGCTGGGTGTTTCCTCCAGGGCTAATGGTGAGCTCCAGGCATCCAGGAGAGGGGCCTGAGAATGGCACGTCTGAGCCTGTGATTATCCCAGCCTCAGGCCCCCAGTGGCAATCTGTTCCCACATCTCTGCCCCCACTGAGAGCCTCCTACAAATCTCTCGGTATAATCTCCCAGAATCATATTTTGAATGCAGTTTTGATTAAACACCAGAGCAAGGGGAGGGAGGACGGAGCCCTGCCCTCTCTGTTGGGCCTGCTTTGCCACAGCTGGGCCATGAGCTCAGCTCTACAAAATGAGTGTTGATTAAGTACAGAAAGTTGAGGCTCTCGGGTGTGGAGACTCTGTAGCAGCTGGACCTCCAAACTCCCTCCAGGGTTAATGTGCCCCCTCTCCCTTCTCACACAGCGGGACAGCAATCAGGGGGCTGTGTGCCCTGGAGGAAAAGAGAAATGCCACCCACACCCAGAGGCTGCTTTCTCTACTGATTCCTCTCCTGCCAGGAGTCTCTAATGGGCATTGGACTCACTCGATCTCTGTGACCTAATCTGATGATCCTAGACCTTTTAGCCCTAAGGCTCTGTTAACAATAAGAACTTCTGAAGCTCTTACTATGTGCCAGACCAATACATTACAGTTATGGTAAATAGCTATCATCAACTAGACGGCTTGTCCACAACAGAAAGGATCTCTACCATCAAAATCTGCTCATAGCTAAAGAATCACACTAGGCAGGCTTTAGTATCTGCCTTTTTAACAAGCACTCCCAGGTGATCTGATGGGCCCTGTCCTGCGTACTGGTGGACTCTCAAGTGGTCAGACCCTAAGTTCAGCAAGAAGGCTTAGGACACCTGCTATTGGCCAAGAGTAAATCGCATCCCAGTAACAGGTGCAAACATTTTCTGCAGGATTTAATGTGGATTCACATTCAATCTCCTCATCCGGCTCAGCTCTTTTTCCTCCATCCCAAAGCTCAAAGGCTTATTGTTATTGGAGGGGAACGGGACTAGGAGAAGTAGGAGGCTAACTTACCTCTCCCAGCTGCCTGAAGACAATTTAGGATTCCAGGATTGGAAGCACAGTAGGAGTCCTTGGCATGTGAGAGAATTCTGGCCCTGAACTTGAACATGCAGTCAAGGATCTACGCATCTGAGCAAAGCCACTGGGTGGGAAAGACAATATCTTAAGCCAAGGAAGGAACTGATGGGGGGTGGGGGTGGGGTGGCTGGCTCTGACCCAGTTGCAGCTTTGGTATTAGCAAGCTCCCTCTGTTTTGAACCAAATTTCTTCCCCACAAAACTTTTGAAAATTTCCTCCTAAGCCACGTCACACTCTTCCTCATGACTCATTCTTTCATTCTCCCACCTTCCATGCGTCCTCCCCTATCCCTAGTGAGAATTTTTTTTTTTTTTTTGGCCTTTAGTCTGGGATCAGAATAAGAAATGGGATCCAGTGCATATCTCCTGATTAGATGGCAGAGGTTCCCCTCTATCAGCACAGTTTTCTTCACTAGAAGTTAAGTAGCATGGGTTGGGCAACAGTGGCCTGAGTCCTTGGGCAAGTCACCAAATGACTCCAAGACTCAGTTTCTCCTGCTCACTGGAGATGTGACTCTTTCATGAGTTCTATGCCTCTCACCTGACCAGTATGGGCATAAGGATTCAGATCAGCGTTACTTGAATTGTGGTGGGTAGAGAGGGTTGAAGAGTTGTCAAAGGCAAGCGAGCACTAAACAGACTTCACCCTTGTGTGATCAGAGGAGTTAAAGAGATTTGAAAGGGAATAATTTGGGGTATGTTGAGATTCAGCATTACTCAATGCCATAAGAAGCCCAGGTCACACTCCCAGTGGTACATAGCCTACTCCCTGGTGACCTGATCTGTGTTAAAGCAGAGCATGATTATCACTTATGGGATCATCAGAGACTGATACCTTCACTCACCAGATTCCCTCGTTTGTACTGTTCTCAAATCCCATCTGGGCTTTATTTAAAGTCCCTGGAAACCTCCGGGTAACAATGATGATATGATGAGTCTGAAGTTGTAGCTCTCAACACTGGCAGTGCATAAAATCAGCTGGAGGGGGAGCTGTTGTTTTGTTGTGATTTTTACCCAGATAAAAATCCGATTAAAATGGGGCCTATCGAGAGATCCCGATGTACAGCCAATGTTAAGACCACGTTGTTCTCTTTCTATAGCATTTTCTAGCAACTTTGCATGGGCTGGGGAAGGAGATTGGTGACTGAAAGTCTAAAAGCCTGTGGCTTCTCCCTGAACTCCTGGGGTCTAATATTTACATTTTACCTCGTGGTCGATAAAGGAACCTGAAGATAGATGAAATCTAGGACATCCAAGGCCAGCAAATAGTCTGGAGAAACTGCCTCCAGCCCTGCCCAACACATATTCCAGCTGTTGGCACATTGGGTAGACTCATAGCAGAGCAATCCCACAACATAAGAGCTCCTAGCACGTCCACCAACCAAGTCACCCCTCAGGCACCTCAAAGGTGGCTTTGAACTAGGGTGGACGTCTTTTGGAAGTGCTTCTTGATGTATACTTATATATTGCAGTGGAAAAATTACCTCTAAACCTAATGGCTAAAAATAAAGTTAAATTAAAAAAAAAAAAAACAAGTTATAGATCTGCAATTAGGGCCGAGCTCAATGGGCATAGTTTGTTTCTGCTCCAGGTGCTATTAAAAGAGGCATTTCTACTGGCAATAGAGGATCCATTTCAAGGAGGATCCTTGTTCCACCCCCTACAGGCCCCCTCAGGAGCTGCTAGAGCTTCCTCACATCATGGCAGCTGGGTTTCCAGAGCAAGAATGCAAAGAGGTCTTGGTGACGTTGCAAGGGAAGAAGTGATGTTCTTAGAAGTTCCAGAACATCACTTCCACTGCATTCTGTTGGTCAAGCAGGTCACTAGAGCCTGCCCAGATTCAAGAGGAAGGAATGTCAACTCTACTGCCCCATGGGAGGAATGGCAAAAAACTCGAAGCCATCTTTACCAGAATTGGATGGCTGTTGAAGGTGTGGTTTTGAATACACTTCCACACTCTACTCTCCCATTCCATATGTGGACATGTGAGTTTATATTAGTTAGTTGCTATAACTAAATAACACAGACTGAATAGTTTAAACAATGGGAATTATTTTCTCATTGAAAGGGAGGCACCTGACCAGCAGAGATCTCGCAGACCACTAAGGCTTCTAGGAAAGGTCTTTATTGGTGGGGGAGGGAGGCTGCAGAGCAGCACCAAGGAGGAGAGAAAAGGAGAAGAGAAAAGAGGAGAGAAAAGAGGGCAGAGAGATGAGGAGAGAGTGGGGAAGAGAAGAGAGAGACAGAGAGTGGAGAAGAGAGAGGGGGAAGAGGGTGAGAGAGAGAGAGGAGAGGGGGAAAAAGAGAGAGAGAGGAGAAATATATTCTTACATAGGGAAGTCTCAGGATAGTGATGGGATGGTGGGATAACCAATAAGGAGTTACTGCTCCAGCAGAAAGAGCCGTTAGGGGCGGGCAGTGGGTAATTGGAACAGGGTGATGAGGTAAGCAAGGGGCTTTCTGAGGCAATTATCTAACACTCATAGTTCTGGAGCTTAAGAAGTTCAAAATCGAGGTAGCAGCTGAGGGCTCTCTTCAGTTCCTGGTGAGGGCTCTCTTCCTGGCTTGTGGATGGCCGCCTTCTCACCATGTTCTCCCATGGAGGGGAGAGAGAGCTCCAGGTAGGACCTCTTGCTCTTCTTCTAAGGGCACCAGACCTGTCATCAGTGGCCCACACTTTTGGCCTCATTTAACTTTAATCATCTCATAGGACTATCTCCAAATACAGTCACAGTGGGGGTTAAGGATTCAACATATGTATTTTAGGAGGACACAATATCCAGTCTATTATAAACTCCCTTGCAGAACCCATTTGGGGCCAGTTAGGTGACAGGGAAGAGGGCACTGGCTCTTGTGCAGTGGTCTGGATGGCCCCTCTCCACAGAGGCTCTGTTTGCTGTCTATCCACACACACACACACACCCATTGATGTCCTGGCCCAGCAAACACAGCATTTGTAACCCCAGTGTGGAAGAAGAGGGTAGTGATGTGTATCCAAGTGGTGTTAGTGCCTGATGCTTCGTATAATTTTATAGTAACTCTCTACTCTATAAATGAGAAAACTGTATCTTAAATAAGCAACTTCTCTTGTCCAAAGTCCACTAGCCAGGAATTGGCAGAGTTGGAGTTCAAATCCGGGTCTGTGTGACCCCAAAGCCTATGATCTTCCCTCCAAGTGAAGGCAGAAGAAAGCTGAATGCATTCACTCGAAGACTATATTGTATATCTAAGTGGCAAAAACACAGACTCTGAAACAAAGCTACCTGAGCTTGAGCCCTGGCTCTGCCATCTACAATCTGTGCAACCTCACACAAGTGAAATAACCTCTCTGGACCTCAAGTTCTTCATTTCTAAATGAAATAATAGTAATAATAGTAGACTAGTAATAGTGGAATAATAGTAGTGCCTATTTCACAGGACTCTTGCAAAGATTCACCCATTAGTACCGAAAGCATTGCCAGTGTGACAGTTCTCATATTTCTACACCCCAGCTGACCCCATAGGCCTCCACAGCAAGGCCTGGACTCACTGTTGTGACTGTTGTGTCCCCATTGCTGCTCATTATTATGCCGAGACGAGGTCACTGCTCACACATGTCCCTTCTACCTAGAGCAAAGACATGGGGTCATTCACTCGGGTGTCCATTTAGGGGAACAGCCTCACCCAGCAGATTTTATGAATTGCTCACACTTCTCCTTATCAAGATTAATGGCACAATCGCCCACGGTCAGGCCTTCTGTGGTTGCCGCTAATGACTTCAACCCTCAGCACGTTTCCCCTGCATTTGCTTCAGAAAATCATTCTGAAGAGCAAGACTGCTTTAATAGCCACTTGGTACTAATGATGCCTTTTAAGTGCATAAAGAGAATCTCTAAGTACCAAAGGGGAAGCCCATAGACTGGTGACAACAGCTATTGACATTGGCACGTGATGCAAGGTCACATGGGGACTGCCACTCGGCCTAGCAGGGGAGTTGTTTCAGTACGTTGAAAACGTCTTCGTTATTCCCTGTTGCTCCGCAGACACCCCCACCAGCACCATGTCCTGAGACCTGGGTGCATTTCAGAGCTCACCAACCTCCGCCAGTTTTCCTTTCACCTTCAAGATGTAGGTCGATCCAAACTCGTACTATTTCTACTTCATATTTTTCTTTAAATAGGTTCGCTTTTACGTTTGTTAAAATAAATGCTTTGGGAACGTAAGGAAATGTTTTACGGACCTGCTATTTATACCTGCCCTTTCCTTTCTGCTTGGCCACTAGGACGCACTCAGCTGGTGAGGAGCTAGGTGACATGATTGAGAAGGTGACTCTCGGAGTCAGACCAAGCTGGGCTCACGCTCTGTCCCCACCTTAGTCTGGGTGAGGGTGAGCAAGTCCCTTAATCTCTCTGAGCCTCCGTTTCTTCCTAAGCAAAATGGGATAAAACTAGACCTTAGCTCATGGGGTGCTTTTTTTTCCTCTAAGTTCATTAAAAATTCTTTATTTTTATATATTTATATATGCATTCAGAGAATAAACTTGATAAATATACATTGTTTTAAAATATTGTAGCAATGGGTTCTTGATAAGTTGATTAGTAGTAGTATAAATGCAAAACGGGGAAAAGATGACCAGATTCTCTGGGGAAC
>NW_003852453.1:7785568-7791659 GCF_000181295.1 Otolemur garnettii
GCAAAAGTTCCAGAGCACGCACGGCTGAGACATTCACTTTCTTGAACAGGGTTTTTTTGTTGACCTGGAAATTCGCAAGCCTTTTCTCTGTGTGTAGCATGTGAGTGTTGACACGTGAAGCAGAAGGAAGTAGGGGACAGTGACATTTTTTACAAAACTAAATTCTCAAACCCAGTTTAAACTGGAGGCCACACGCTTCTAATGCGGGATATAGGTGGTTTCCCTCTGACTGTGGGCAGTGGGGAGTAGGACCTCAGGAACCGTGTCGATCCTCCATCTGCAGCTCCTCACACACCCTCTTCATGGAATTCTCAGCTACTGTTCAGGCCCATCACTTAATTGTGACATTTGACACATGACACCCATGAGTTTCACTTGACCCCTTTGTCGGGTGCCGTTAAATGGCCCAAAGTTAAAATGTTAATTATCATTAATCATTTTTTATGAAATGGCTTAGCCAATCCATAAATTCAGTAGAGAGAGGCCTCTTTCCTGGGTCTGACAGTTGATGGAATACTGATGGTCAAAGACAGTCCCTTCGTGAGGGGATGTTCTTAGAGGTATAAGTTATAAAGGAAAGATAAATAAATGCTTACAAGTGGATGTTAATGAGCCAGAGAGATGGAAGGATGAGGGACTTTGGCAGCTGAGCTGAGTCTATTTTGTTCACCCTTTAACGCACACTGAGGTCAGGGACTGACACAAGGTCACCCCCAAAAACCCATGTTGGAAAAGTGAATGAGCATGGCAGGGGAGGGGAGAAAAGAAAAAAAGGAAAAGGTCCTTCAAGGGAAGGAGAAGTCTTACAGAAAAATTAGAGAGTCCCTCAAGGGCACACACAGGGACAGGAAAGGGACCACATTTCTGCCCTTGAGTTCAAGAGCCTGGAGCACCTCAGTATTTCTGTATGTGTTTATTTCGGGCTAGATACACTAAAATACAATGATCTCTCTCATTCTTGTTCAAGAAAAAAATCTTCTTTTAAAAAGAAATCAATAAAGGAGTCAGAATTAATTTTTTTAAAAAACAAAAGCATAGGTATTACCGGGTGAACTCAGAAGATGGAGCTCCTTTTAATCAACATTAAAAATAATCCTTTCGTAAGTACCAAGATGGATAAAAAAGTGGGTGGCAAGGTCATCTGCCCCAATGAAAACAGTGGGTATCTCTGGAAGATAAGATTCTGAGCATTGTAATTGTTTTTGTTCATACATTTCTGTCTTTCCAAATTTTCTGCAAGATTTTGCTTTATAAAGAAAAATAGGTACTGGATCTACATGCTTGAGAGTGTGTGTGTATATGCAGATGTGAACAGTGAAGGATGGATAAACAGCCTTGTTGTATTTGCAGGGACTGTCCTGTTAAGGTGGGTGGCAGGAGATCAGTCCGTTATTTCTGACTTCAGCTAGAAGGAACATGAGATGCCCATAGCGCCGGAATTGAGGACCCTGCTGGGTTACCAGCAGCTGGAGTGGCCTATAAATATACTAGAATAATCCCTGGCTGACCATACTTGAAAAGAACTCCTTCCTGGGGATCCACAGGTGAACGTTAGGTGCTCTCTGAACCTCCCAAAGCAGTTCGCAGAACTGCACACACGTGGGCGGCTTTCTGGGGAGAGGGTATCCTCAATTTTCTTTGGGTTCCTAAACAGGGGCCAGTAATCCCTGAAAGGTTCCTCTTCTCTAGACTAGAGTAAAACTTTTTCAGAGAGGTACCCCAAATGTGCGCTTGTCCATAAATTACATGCATGCACTATAGGATGATATATATGATATCAATAGACAAAAATATTCATTTTTTTAAAGAAATGAGAAATTCTAATATTTTCATCTCATATCCCCTAAGATCATATCCAACTCCTCTGGAAAGCACTGGTCCCTTTTAGGAGAGAGTTTCCTGTAGAATCAATGAGGACCTCTTCATCTGCCGGATTCCCAACAAAAGTAACCCCACTGTAGGGCACCAAGTTCTGCGAGCAGGAAATCAGAGCTCCTGCATCCAATCTGATATTTATAAAACACCGCAAATCTGAAAGACACTTCACACAATCCTGAAGACCGGATATCCTTCCTCCATTATGTGGTTTCCAGCGCTGGGGATGGTGGTTAAACTCTTCACGTTCCCCAAATTGTACCACGGTCTCAGCTTCAAGTTCAAACAGCAATAGTTTTACTTTTAGGATTAAATACAGTCAAAGAGATTCAGGGTGGGCGCAACATAGATTGTCATCTGGAGGTCCCTTCCCCTCAACCCCACCTTGGAATGGCCTGGCCCTCACCTTCCTGACAGGTATCCAGTCTCCAGGGACTTCAGGCCCTTGGAGGGCCACTCACAATTCAGTGTTATCCCTCCACTCCTCATTACCAAGTGGAAACTCACAGAAAAGACCAGAACAGGCTGATTTGGACCCACCTCTGCTTGGGGACCTCTCTGGACTCAATGTTTTGGGGTTTCATTTCCCCTAGGATTCTGGAACCCATACCCCTTCAGGGATCAAAAGAGCAGTAAAATCCACCCAAGCTCTATCTATTTGTATTTCTATTTCAGTTTTTTTCTTATCTTTGATATACAGGCCTTACATAGACTTCACAGGGAAAGAAAACCACAGGACAATCTCCCTTGTAACACTGATGCAAAAGCCCTACATAAATATTAGGAAATTGAATTCATTCGTATATGTCAACCAAAATGAGAGAGAGGGGCTCGGTGCATGTGGCTCAGTGGTTAGGGCGCTGGCAAGTTTGAACTCGGCCCAGGCCTGCTAAACAACAATGAAAACTACAACAAAAAAGTAGCCAGGTGTTGTGGCCGGTGCCTGTAGTCCCAGCTACTTGGGAGGTTGAGGCAAGAATCACTTAAGCCCAGGAGTTTGAGGTTGCTGTGAGCTATGATGCTATAGCACTCTACTGAGGGTGACATAGTGAGACTCTGTATCAAAAAAAGAAGAAAAAATGAGAGAGAGGGAGAGGATGAGAAAGAGAGAGACAGAGTGGAGAGATGAGAAATCATTTAGATGAATATTAATAACAATTATTTTTTGGTTTATAGGAACATAATTTTTTTTTTTTAAGAGACAGAGTCTCACTTTGTCGTCCTCAGTAGAGTGCTGTGGTGTCACAGCTCACAGCAACCTCTAGCTCTTGGGCTTAGGCAATTCTCTTGCTTCAGCCTCCAGAGTAGCTGGGACTACAGGCACCCACCACAATGGCCCTTTGGCCAGGGCTGGGTTCGAACCCACCACCCTCAGTATATGGGGCCAGCGCCCAAAGGCGCTGCCCAGGAACATAAATTTTTTGAAAAACTTTTAAAATGTTTGTGTATTTTTAATTGATGAATAATGATTGTGTGTATTTATGGGGCATCACATACCCCATAAATATTTCTGTTTGTTTTGTATAGGTGTCTGATATACATTTAAATCACCTCCTATGAGGAAGTTCTTTATAATTAAAAAAAGCTCTTTCAAATTCCAGGTGCACTGCCCTATCTCCCCACCAAGACTAAAGCACTCCTTCCCCCAGTTGCCAGAAGTGTGGGCTGCTGATCGATTCTCAAAGTCAAGCCCTTCCTTGGGGAAGCAGGGAAGCCTACTGCCAAATTTGAGACATCTGTAAAAATCTGTTCCAGCTGCCGGTGGAATCAGCTGGAATCTTTATGTCAACTGCATCCCGGTTCAGCTTCTCCCTCTGTCTGGCTCTGTTTCCTTCACCCCTCACAGGTCAAGGGCACTCCCTGACACTTCCCCGAGTTTCAGGCCTGCCTGCGGGGGCCTCTGCCCCACTGGTTTGCCTTTTTCACAAGGAAGGAATCAGAGGCCCAGGGAAGTAAAGTGATTTGCTTAAGGTTGCCCAGGTGGCAAAATCAGGAGTTAGGACTGAAATCCAGACCTCCTGAATCTCTCTCTTCTCAAGCTCCTCTACAAGAAGGGAGACTGCGTTCCTCCAGGTGGTGCACAGTAGGACTCCATCTGAAACTTCAGACACCAGAAAGCCATCCACTGTGGCCCACATAGCATTCTGAGTGCCTTGCCATCCTTCTGAAGTCAGGGGTGGGCTCAGTCCATCTTTCTTTGAAAACTTCTGTTTAATTGCATGTGACACATGAATGTATACTTCTTCTTAAAAAAAAGTAAAAACCCTTCAATCAACACTAACACTATAGTGTTAGTTTGGGTAAGGCTAGTTCCTAACAGATAAACACCAAGACACCAGTGACTTAACAGAAGTCTATTTCTTACTCTTTTTTTTTTTTTCCTAAGAGACGGTATCTCACTGTGTTGCCCAGGCTGTACTGCAGTACAGTGGCTATTCACAGGCACGATCCCACTACTGATCAGGATGGGAGCTTTGACCTGCTCCATTTCTGACCTGGGCCGATTCACCCCTCCTTAGGCAACCTGGTGCCCCCCAGGTCCCAGGAGGTCACCATATTGATGCCAAACTTAGTTCAGACACCGATTGGCATAGCACACTACAGCACAGGACTCCTGGACTCAAGCGATCCTCCTGTCTTCAGCCTCCCAGGTAGCTGGGACTACAGGCACTTGCCACCGTGCCTGGCCTATTTCTTACTCGTATAACTCCCAATCCAGTGTGCCTAATCTGCAGGCTGCTCTCTCCCAAGAAGAGATCCAAGAACCTGGCTCCTTCCGCCTTGTGGTTCCACAGTCTTCAACACACAGCTTCCAAGGTCTCAGAGGAAGGAGAAGGCCCAGAGGGTGGCAAGTGCAAGGTTATAGAGGGTCAGTTCTGGAATTAGCACCTTTGCCACTTTCCATTGGCCAGAATTCAATCACATGACCACAGGGTAAGCACAAGAGAGGCTGGGAAGTGCTGCTGCCTCGCTGGGGTCCCAGAAAGAACAGAAAATACGTACAGGGACCAGCCAGCCAGTATCTGCCACAATCCCACAATCTCCCCCCACCCACCAGAAGTTTTCTGGTCTTTCTTCCCCAAAGGTAAGCACTTTCCTTGGTTCGGTGTGTTGCTTTCTAACTCCTTTCTTCACATTGCATAAATAGATACGCACCCACACAAATATGTAGAAATGCTGCACTTTTGTGTGTGTTTGTTTCATAAACGGTGTTGACCTCCTGGGAGAGCTATGTCTGTTAGCAAGCAGAATTATAACTCATTCCTCCGCCTTACCGTCCACTGAGCCAAAGCAGGAGTTTCTCCTAGGACATTTAGCCTCTATCCATGGACCCTCACAGACTGTTTTCTGTTTGCAGGCTTGTTATAATTTCTCCCTCCAAATTTAATGTTTATAAATACCGCTAAATTGAACACCTTCGTTAGTATATGCCTCCTGGGGCATTTGTGTTTACTTAGGGTGGGTTTGAAAAATAGGTTATCTGGGTCATGGAAATGTGCTTTTAAATTTTTAATCAGTTAAATTGTCCCCTCACGCGTCCCTCTGTAGCTACATTCCCTCCAGCACAATGAAACCACCCCTACCCCACACTCTGCCAATCAATACTCAGTGCGTGTGATGTCTAAAAGGTTGGCCCGGCTAATGAGGGCGTAATGGTGTTTCATTGTTTGGATTGCAGCTTCCTTGTTAGACATCTTTTCCTCTTTGGTGAATTACCTGCCCACATCCTTTGCCCAATTTTTCGACTGGGTACTTATTCCTCTCCTATTGATTTATAGAATCTTTTTTTATGGTCTCCATACAAATCCTCTGTTTTTTGTTGTAAATATTTTCTCCCAGCCTGTGGGTTGTCGTTTAACTGTTTTTCTTTTTCTTTTTTTTTTTTTTATTATGTCACACTCTTCAGAGACAGAGTAAGCCTGAGCCAGAAGCAATCAAACGTGGATTTAAATAAGAGCTTTTGTTCTTTGTATAAATGGTTATTAATCACCTCCTGAATGTTCCACAGTGTCAGGCACAGTGGGTAAAACCAGGATGAACTAGCGGTAGAGCCTGTGCTCAAAGATCTGGCAATCTGGTGAGAAAGCAAAGCTGACAGTTGTAGACAGAAGTGGGAAGGAGGCTCGGCGCCTATAGCTCAACTGGCTAAGGTGCCAGCCATGTACACCTAAGGTGGCGGGTTCGAATCCCCAGCCCGGACCCGCCAAACAACAAT
>NW_003852453.1:7791820-7852053 GCF_000181295.1 Otolemur garnettii
AAAAAAAAAAAAAGAAGTGGGAAGGAGAACCATGTGTACCTTTACTGCATGAAAAAAAGACGGGTGCCCCACCCCCAAGGGCTAATGATATGTAAAAGGGGAACTAACCATAGATAACCTACATCCATGCAGGAATGGGTTTATGCAGTGACACCCCATCCTTAGCAGGCCTTAGGGGAATAATGACGGCATTTAAGCCAATTTATGCTTGAAAATCCCTTATGAGCTAGTTGCCACCTTGGGAATGCTGTATTCTGATACATTCTTTTAAATAAAGCCTGTTTATTTTTTTTTTTTCCAACTAAAAATAGATTGTCATTTCTTTGGGTGAGTATTGAATGATATAACTGGTGTGCCCTTCAGGGCAGATTGTAAGAAAAATATGTACCTTTAAGCTCTTGGATCTGGCTGGGTATGGCTGCTCACACCTGTGGTTACTCACACCCCAGAAGGCTGAGGTGGGTGGATTGCCTGAGCTCAGTTAAATTGGCTGGTTTGAGACCAGCCTGAGCAAGAGCAAGACCCTATTTCTACTAAAAATAGAAAAAGTAGCTGGACATCATGGTGGGTGCCTGTAATCCCAGCTACACAGGAGACTGAGGCAAGAGGATCACTCAAGTCCAGGAGTTTGAGGTTGCTGTGAGCTATGATGCCATGACACTCTACCCAAGGCAACAGAATGAGACTCTATCTCAATAACAAATAAATAAATAAATAATAAACTAACTCTAGATCTGGAGACACACACAATCCAGGGCTGTTTTTGACAGGAGGGTAGCTACGTGGCCTCTTTCGCCTCTTACTGCAGGGACCACACATGCTCGGTGGAACAGCAGGCATGATTAAATGTCCCACTAGCCCTATCCAGTGGGAGAAAGGTAACTTCTCAAAAGGAAATTGGAATGTTGTCTCACCAACAAGAAGCAGGTGGCTGCAGAGAGTTTAATATAGCACTGTGCACAGCGGCGTGGACCGGGGGAGCCAGCACAGAGGGGTGAAGCACCCCAGAGACCAGCAGCACTGGGAAGCCGTTACCAGCCCAGAGCCCAGAGGAGCCAGGGGAGGGAGTCAGCAGAGGAACCCCAGAGAGATGTAGGAGAGGTTGCCCTGACAGGATCTGGGGTGGCACGTACAGGAAGAGGCCACGGCCAAACAGCAACTCAGCAAGCAGGGCGTGGGACCCTAACACCTGTACCTCTCCAGTACCTGCCAGTACTCCGGATAAAAATCCAGAGAGCCGGGGAGCTTGCAATGCAGTTGGTAGAGGTCAGTCTCCAGGGCCACAGCGAAGGGCAGAGAATGGACCTGGAGGGGTAGATGAGAAATACCTAACCCAAGGGCCACCATCAGACAAAGTGAAAATCACAGGCAGCCCAAATATACATAGCACGGGTCTGATCTTGGAGATCAGAAGTAACGCACCAAGGAAATCCTCAGAGTCAGAAGGAGAGAATCTGTCGTGTCCCAGCTGGGAGGTCAAAAAAGAAATACAGAGAAGAAACTTCAAGCTGTATTTGATGGAAATAGATGGCCTTGCTTCTCACTGTTAAAAGCCTCGCTTCATTAAGGAGATTGTATCCAATCCACCGAGGTGCCCTTTTTCCCTGCGGAGAAAATGAAACCAAGGGTAAGGTTGTGAGCTGTCCTAAGAGGTTTCCAGTTGAGAATTCGCTGTTCTTCTTTGTCATTATGCTGAATGTTGAAAACGATAATGCAGCAGCACTGGCCACTTTATGACCACCCCCAACTCCGACGAATAACAGCTAATTGGAATCCTAGCCCAGCAGCAGCCAGAAAAGCAGGGCTGGGACGGAGGGCAAGGACCACTTTAGCAATTGCACTTCCTTTTACCTGTTGGAGGAAGGAGCCTCTGCCCAAAGACTCAGTCCTTGGCAAGTACAGCTGAAATGACATCAGTGGAATCTAGACTGATGGCTCAGATGAAAAAGCCCTTCGTGTTTTCCAGCCCAGGTCCTCTCTGCATCCGTTTCATGCTTTGCAGTTTGCAGCAGCTTTTCACATAGGTTTTGTCATTGATCCTGGTGACTGGCCTACCCAAGTGGGATTATTCTGTCCCTTCCACAGTTAGAGAAAGTGAAGCTAAAGAGACTTAGTTAACCCTAAGACAAGACTTGACCGCAAGTGCTTGGGAAGATGATCCCAGGAAACACAAGTGCGGAGTGGAGAAGCAAGAGAGAGAAGGCAAAAAAAGCCAATTCAGAGAAACAAGTGACCTCTATGGGCAGCTGGGTCTCAGTCTCACTGGAAACCAACTGGAAATAGTGTGAAATGGGTCCTGCTTAAGGGCGAGGTCTGTATGTCCCACCTACAATTTGCCATTACTTTGGGACTGCTTCTGGGGGTGTAATTCCCCAGCACAACAAGCCTGCCTACTTGTGCCAAGAGAAAGCCCTCTGCCCCTCAGAGAACACAGTTCCCATGTCCTGGAAAGGTGAGTGTCAAGGAGACAGGGGCCGAGCGCTTTCCTGGCAGAATCAGTATGTGTGTTCACTGCTGACTGCCAGTGTGTGCCCAAGCCCCTTTGTCCTTGCTGTCTCCCAGCACAGAGGGTTTTCTAGCTTCCTCTGTCACTAAGATTGTCTTTGTTGTGGCCAATGAGATATAATAGAACAGTGCCTGAGGGTTTCTGGGAAAGCATTTTCTATTCTGATAAAAAGAAGAGATGTATAGAAGCCCTCTCACCTCTGGCCTCCCTGTGTTTCTGGCCTTTGGACAGACCGTGTGAGATCATGAGGCCTGGGGCAGTGGCTCTTACAGGGACTCTGAGGGTAAGCCCTGACATCATTTATATTCTGAACCAATAATAGCAAAACTGCGTAATCTAGGCTTGCTGTAAAGTTAATAAATGTCCATATAATTTAAGCCGCTATTAGGTGGGCTTTCTATTACTTGCAGCTAAATGCATTCCTCACTGAAAATTTGAGTTTGCCTCTCAATGCAAAGTCCATATTATTCTTCATTTAACTGTTCATCCCAGTTCTGGCAGGTGTTGTAAAATATAAGGATAGTCTTTGCCATAAACTTTTAAATAAGCAAAATAAGACTAGTGGTTTAAGGTTGTATGAGCATATGTCAGAACTTAATGAATTGTGCAATTGAAATAATTAAAATGAGAGACTAGTTATTGTTTTATTTTTCTGTGTGGTTTTAAAACTTTTTGACATTCAGTGGTTAGATCTCATACACATTGACTGTAGATCTTTCAAAGTGGTGTCAGGTACATAGGTAATCAACATACAGAGCTTGTTTGATACAACTTTGTCCTCATTACTTTTCCTGGAAAATTGCACTTGGATACAGTATGGGGCAATCTTTATTCCTTTGGCTCAGATAGCTTTGTTAAGCCTGGTATCAGTGTCCTTTATGGCAAATGTCCAGATCTCTCAGAGTTCCTCAGCAGTCTGATTTCTCTCTACTTCCTGGCTAGATATTTATTTGTTTGTTTGTTTGTTTGTTTGTTTTGAGACATATCTCACTTTGTCATTCATAGTGAAGCCCATTCCATGAGCGTGCTTGTGAATGGTGACAGTGTGCTGTCTGCTTACCACCTTGCCAATGGGTAGGACGGCCCTTCTCCTCACCACTGTTATTTGCAGGAGCAAATCTTCCAGGCTCCATCTGGACTAAGTTAAAATTTCCATCAATTAATCCATGTTGGTTTTTCCTCTAAGCTCTTTTTAGCTTTTCTACTTCAGAATTTATCCTGTATATTAATTCCTCCATTCAACACACCACCTCTCTCTATCCCTCTTCCCTAAATACAGTTCACGAATCAGATGTAATACAGGCCAGCTCAACCACAGAGGGAGGAAGGAATAGAGGGTAGCTCAGGCAGAAATCAAGTTCAAGATGAATAGAAAACAGAAATATGAACAAAACGTGCTAAGCAAGAGAACTAAAGAATTGGTTATTTAAGGAAGACAGGGACAAGTTTGAACTAAGAGAGGGGATGGCAAGTAGAATAAGGAGTGAATGTTTGAATCCCCCCAAATCCACATTAAGATAGGGCCTTTGGAAGATAGGATTAGATGAGGCCTTAAGGGTGGGGCCCTCATGATGAGATTAGTGCCCTCATCAGAGGAAACATCAAAGAGCTTGCTCTTTTTCTCTCTTTCTCTTTCCCTCCCTCCCTTTACCACATGAAACCACAGTGAGAAGGTGGTTGTCTGCAGGTCAGGAAGAGAGCCCTCACTAGAAACCAACTATGCTGGCAGCTTGATCTTGGACTTACCAGCCTTAAGAATTGTGACAAAATAAATTTTTGTTGTTTAAGTTACCCACTGTGTGGTATTTTGTTACAATGCCCTAGATGATGAAGACAGGAGTCTTGGGCCTGAGTAGATGCTTAAACATAGACACTGGGCTCTCAGGTAAGTCATTTGCTTACTCTGAGCTCAAGTTCTCTCCCCAGTAAAATCAAAGGGTTATAATAGTCCTCCCTTCCCCGTGGTTTTGCTTGCCATGGTCTCAGTTACTCACAGTTAACTGTGGTCCAAAATTAAAACGTAGAAAATTCCAGAAATAAACAATTTATAAGTTTTAAGTTGAGTGCTGTTCTGAGTAGCGTTCTGGCTTCTTGTACAGTCCCACCCCATTCTGCACAGGGTATGTACTCCCCCGACAGTACATCCAGCCTGTAGACTCTTAGTAGCCAACTGGTTTATCAGATCAACTGCCATGGTACCACAGTGCTTGTGTTCAAGGTACCCTTATTTTACTTCGTAATGGCTCCAAAGCACAATAGTAATGATGCCAGAAATTCAGATATGCCAAAGTGAAGCCATAAAATGCTGTCTTTAAGTGAAGTTTGTAACTATCTGCAGTTTCAGGCACCCAGTAGGGCTCTTAGAACATCACAGAAGGGGGACAACTGTGTTAAGTATTACCTCTGATACACTGGGATTCTAATGATGATTACAGTCATCATTAGATGATTTCTCTTTATTTCCTGGCTAGATTTTTATTTATTTATTTGTTTGTTTGTTTATTTATTTATTTTGAGACCAAATCTCACTGTGTCACCCTGGGTAGAGTGCTGTGGTATCATCATAGCTCACAGCAACATCAAATTCTTGGGCTCAAGCAATCCTCCTGTCTCAGCCTCCCTAAGTAGCAGGGACTATAAGTGCCCATCACGATGCCTGGCTAGTTTTTCTTTTTTTTTTTAGTAGAGACAGTGTCTTGCTCTTGCTCAGGCCCATCTCGAACTCCTGAGCTCAAGAGATGCACCTGCCTCAGCCTGCCAGCGTTCTGGGATTACAAGCATGAGCCACCACCTTGACACTGGTTAGAATTTTATATAACTATCTTCCCGAAAATTGAGAATTTCTGTAAGTAGAAGTTGCAAACAAAGCCATCCCATATCACTTCTAAATCTTTATTCCAAATATTAGCTGGCAAAAGTTTCTAGACACACACCCAACACAGAAAAAATCAGTCATGCCAGAAATGGGATCCATGTATTTTAAAGTCTTTGGGTACTATAAAATAAACAGGATGTTAATATGACATTTACAAATCACCCCCAACCACTCTCTAATTAACTTATTGTGTGCCTTCTCTAAACTAACACACACAGAATCAGAAGGGAAACATTTATTTGTTCTGTTGCTAAGGAACCAATATAATTTACATAGCAAAAAAAAATCATTAGTATGTTTAAGCTGAAATTGTATCTATTTATAACAGCCAGATTTAAAACATGAGATCAAAGTCTCAACAATTTTTTTCACCATTCTTAAGGAGCCAATTCGAAGAAGCAGTGTGGTTGTATCTAACACACAATATTACTGAGAAGTTCTGTGGCACTTTATGTTATATGTTGTTATAACATATCAGGAAGATTGAAATCGCACAGTGCAGGTAGACAGGTGGCTTCATTTGACAAGGCATGTTGCACAACTCAACATATACCTGGATTCTGAATGAGTTCAAATTAGCTAATTCTTATTTATTTATTTTAGACAGAGTCTTACTCTGTAACCCTGAGTAGAGTGCCATGGCATAGTCATAGCTCACAGTATCTTCAATCTCTTGGGTTCAGACAGTCCTCTTGCCTCAGCCTCCCCAGTAGCAGGGACTCCAGGCAACTGCCATGAAGCACAGCTAGTTTTTCTACTTTTTTATTTTTTTTTAGTAGAAATAGGGTTTTGCTGTTGCTCAAACTGGTCTTGAACTCAGGAGCTCAAGCTATCCTCCTGCCTTGGCCTCCCAGAGTGCTAGGATTACAGGTGTGACCCACTGCACCCCAGTCACCAAATTAACTGATTCTTTTTCAGGCTTTCTTTAAAGATGCCTGTATTTTTTCTCCTTACTTCTCTAAACTAATTTCTCATTTGTATTTCTTTGGGAGTGATGGAAAGAGAACTGGATTAGGAGTCAGAAAATCTGGGTTTAAGTCTTAGGACTTGGCTCCCATGTTAGCTGGGTGACTATGAGCCAATGTCATCACTCTTCTGAGCCCCAGGTCCTTACCTGGAAAGGGGACTTGGTATTACTAGCATCATTATAAGGAGTAAAAGAGAAAATGGGTCAGAAAGTGCCTTTCAAAGAAGGAGAGGTTATTATTAGCTAAAACTTTCATTAGTCAAAAAATCTTATAGATATTTTTTAAAGCAACTTGACATAAAGGTATCAAAATTTATATGGAAAAATAATCTTATAAGATAGTCAGGAAAATTCTGAAAGTAAAAAATAATGAAGGGGACTAACACTATTATATCTTAAATATATTATAAAACTACAATAATTAAAACAGTATGGTGCTGGTCCAGAGCTAGGGAAGCATATCAACTCAAGAGAATTACAAGAAGTCAAGTTAAGCCAAGGGGGCTTCTGATAAGAAATAAAAGTGGCATTTCAAATTAATGGAGGAACTATTGCTTATTCAATAGAACATGGTGAAAAAAACAGCTAAATTAGGTAAAAAAAAAAATCCTTAATGCACTTCTAACTAGAGATGTCTTAAATGTTTAGCTATAAAATATGAAATCATAAAACTAGTAAAAGAAAATCCAAATAAATTTGTTTTAATAAAAATGCAGTGGAAGGCCTTCCTCAGTGGGATCTAATACCTAGAAACTACTAAGTTAAAAAGAATGATAAATTTGATGCCAGAAAAATAAAAATGTTTTGTGTCGGAAAAAAATAAATTAGAAGACAAAGTGCAAAAACATAAAGAAACAGGCAAAGTAAACAAACATTTCATATCTTTTCAAAGGAAATAGTAATGGATAATTAAAACATGAGTGGATAGTTAAACTTGTTAGTAATTTGGAAAACAAAAACAATAAGATAATTTTTTTTACTTACTGCATTGGCAAAGATGGAAAAGTTGGATCATACCCAGTTATTGCCTTTGAAATGCAGTAGGCATTCTCAGTTTCTGTATGCAAAACATACATTTGTTGCAAACTTACTTGGTGTAATTTGGTAATAGCTATCAAACTTTAAAATATATGTATCCTTTTGACCCAGCCATTTCATTTCTAGCAATTTTTTCTCATATGTAAACCTGCACAATTGTACATATCCATTTGTAAAAGGGTATATGTGCAGCATTGTTTATAGTAGAAAAAATAGAAAATAATCTAAATATCCCTTAAGAGGAGACTGCTTAAATCTATATAGTACATTCATGCACTAGGATAATAGGTGACTATAAAAATCAAGTGAGATAACTATCTGACTCAGAAAGGCAACTCCAGAGTCAGAATTTAGCAATGTCTTTAAGAGGAAATAAAAGCAAATTATGGAACATTATGCAAGACTTTCTAGGGATGGGGACAGACAGAAGGTGGGGAGGGGAAGAGAAATGTGATATCTGTATAGAACTGTCTAGAAGGCTACACAGAAAACAACAGCTGGGGTGTAGACGCAGAAGGTGGTGACTACTTTTTATTGCTTATGAATCTTTCCAGTTGTATAAAAATTGTAACCATTATTATGAGTCACTACAATATGGTTTCTTTTTCTGGGGAGGGGGACAAAGTCTCACTCTGGCACCCTCAGTAGAATGCCGTGGTGTCTTAGCTCACAGCAACCTCAAAGTCTTGGGCTTAAGCTATCCTCTTGCCTCAGCCTCCTAAGTAGCTGGGATTATAGGCACACACCACAGTGCCAGCTAGTTTTTCTATTTTGGTAGAGAAAGGGTCTGATCTCAAACTCCTGATGTCAGGCAATCCACCCACCTCAGCCTCCCAAAGTGCTAGGATTTCCATCATGAGCCACCTCACCTGGCCTCATGAGTCACTACAAAACATTTTTTTTTTTTTTTTTGCAGTTTTTGGCCAGGGCTGGGCTTGAACCCACCACCTTTAAGCCACAGGTGCCACCCTACAATACATTTTTAAGGTAGCTAATAAACTTTCCATAATGAACTTGCCATAGGCCCATCCTTACATTCTTCTTCCTTGCAGACATCACATTTCCTTCCTTTCCTTTCTCACCTATCAGTCCCCACATTCTTTTCTAGCACAGGAAATACTCGGACTCACTCACTGGCCACCCTTGCAGGGCCACCCACCATCCAGCAAAGTGCCCCATGGAGCCAGCTTCAGCTAAGTCGGAAGGCCGATGCTTAGATGCCTGGAAGTACAGTAATGGTCTCAACCCTGAGCTCGTCCTCATGGAGGTCAAGCTCCATCTTTCCACCATGACTGAATTTGACAGCGTGTGACTGTGACAGGGAGGACCTGTGACTCTTCCTCTTGGACCATCAACTTGACCAAGTGACTCAAGTGACACTGAAGGACAACTCCAGGGAGTCGGGTGTTGGTTTAACAACTGACTAGCTTTGCAGGCTGTGGAAAGGGAAGTCCTGATTCTGAGCACTTGCCGATTTGGGATGTAAATACTGCCGCACAGCTGATTTGAAGCCCCAACGTGACATCACCGATCTTGGAGCTGGGAAGAGCTGCACCATAGGAACAGCATGGGGGCATGTGGCATTTCCCCTGTGCAGATACAAAGAAGGAAATAATCTCAGAACCATCAACATAGTAAAAGTAATTAGAAAATGATGAGTTTTGAGTCTAGGTTATCTCTGTTTTGAAAATGACTTCCTTAACTGAAACATTATATACTGCATTTTAAAGTTTAACAGTAGCTGTATTTAACGCCAGTTCACAAACTTTCTGAAAATTCAGCACTTCTTGTGAGCTAGTATGATGTAGCTCTACCACCCGGCTGCTCAGGTTTCCTGGACCTGACTGATCCAGACACATGTTCGTAGTTTGGAATCAGAGCAAGTTTACTGATTATAAACAAGGCTTATTTCTCTTCTGAATTATGCTTCTTTTGGATTTTCCATTCATTTAAATCAGATTTGACTCTCAATTATGTTCTAAAGCAGGAGCCAGAAGTCCCTGGTCCTGTTTCCGTTCTTAGCTCCACCATCACCTCCTCCAGGAAGCCTTTTCATATTTTAAATGTCTATTTACTGTTTTTCCCCCCTGAAGCCATTTCCAGGGAATGTGGAATTACTGAGTCAACAGCCCACAGTTTTAATTTATAAAATGCTTTTTAAATGCGTAACATGCAGTGCAAATGTAAGGCCTGGTTATCCTTCACATTTATCAAGTTCTTCCTACAGCAGGCGTGGGGCTGTAGCTTGGGAATCCCTGTGTCAGTTCTAAAGACACTAATAAGTTAATAGGGATGGCAGAGATGAAATCAGCAGAAACTCAGCTGGCAAGGAGCTCTCCCAGTGGAAAGGAGATCAACATTTCCATAAATAACAACTAAATCAAGGCTCTACCCAAACATTTCCAAGCTGTCCTACCTTGGGCAAGTCACATCATCCCTCTGGATCTTTTTCTCCAGCTGAAGATGAGAGGCTAAAAACCAAAACCACTGTGAGATATCACCTAACCCCAGTGAGAATAGCCCATCTCATAAAATCCCTAGGCTGCAAATTTTGGCATGTATGTGGAGAGAAGGGAACACTTTCACACTACTAGTGGGATTGCAAATTAATGCAGCCTCTATGGCTTTCCACAGAGAAGTACGGAGAATCCTTAAAGAGCTAAAGTAGACCTTCCATTTGATCCCACAGTCCCACTACTAAGTAACTACCCAGAAGAAGAAACATCATTTTATCACAAGTCCATTTGCAATAGAGTGTTTATTGCAGCTCAATTCACAATTACCAAGACGTGGAAGTAACTCAAGTGCCTACGAACCCACACATGGATTAATAAACTGTGGTATATGTATACCATGGAATACTATTCAGCCACAGAAAAGATGGAGACTTTGCATCTGGACAGAATTGAAGAACATTCTTCTTAGTAAAGTATCACAAGAATGGAAAAGCAAGTATCCAATGTACTCGATACTAATATGAAGCCAATATATAAACAACTACACATCCACAAGAGAGAAAAATGCAAGTCTATTGAAGTGGGAGGGGGAAGGGGAGGAGAGAGGGGGATTAGGAAGCTCTCACCTAACAGGCGTCGTAATGTAAGGGTATACAGCACAGCCCCTGGGTGAAGGGCTCAACTACAACTTGAACTTTACCTTAGAAATGCAATCAATAGAACCTAAACATTTCTACACTCAAATTAATCTGAAATTAAAAAAAAGAAGAAAGAAAATGAGGGGCCGCGATGATCTCTTAGGTCTTTCTGATCTGAAAATTATCTGATTCACTCCTGAGTTTTGGCCGCTGTTTGCTGGCTGGGAATCTCAACAGTTTTATGCTGCAGGCTGACGGCTCACAGCTTGAGCACGTGTACTGTGGTACTGATCAAGCAGGTAAGTGTCCCGGCTGCACCATCTGGGCTGGGCGCAAGTACCATACACTGGGGAGGGTTTGTCTGGAGAGGACACACTTGGTCTTCAAGCCCATGATCCAAGGTCTTCTCAGCCAAAGCAGAGCTCCCTACTTGAGGGAGACGCATGCCCCCAGAGAGCCACAACCGTTGCCTTTTCTAGCTTTGGAAAGGGTGAATCCAAAGCAGGTCACCCAAATAAATTCACTTAATCAAAGTGAAATTGACTTTATTTAATCAATGAAAGAAAATTAAAAGACTATCAAGGCCTAAAATGAAAATTTTCCCATGCCCCGAGAGTAAGCAAAACTAGAATATTTTATTCCAGCAACTAAAGCATAATAAGCCATAGAAATGGCACAATATGAGTGGCATTGCTGATGTTTTTGCTCTTAAAAGACTTGAAAGCAATACAAGTCAATCTCTGAAAGTATCGGCTTAAATGAGAGCCCACGTTCACGTGTAACATCAAATTCCACTTGCAGTGAAGATACGATTCTAGAAATCTCTGCGGCAATTCTGCAAACATTTTCCTTGCACTAGTCTTTCAACTCCAATGAGGCACTTTATTCTCTGTAGAGTTCAATAGCGCCTTTGTTTACCTGAAGAAAACGTCACTGATTTCCATCTTACTAATTTTGTAGAGTGGAAGACAGGCTGGACGGAGGTGGAGAGACCTGGGTTGGTTCCACTCTGCCACTCATTCCCTCCTTCACCTGGGAAAGGCATTTTCTCTCCTTGAACTTGGGTTTCCTCGTGGAAAACGAGAGCTACATTCGCTACTTAGTAACTAGAGGAGCCCTCCTTCTTCTGGGTTCCCCTTTCCCTGGCTTCAGTTACCCTAAGTATGATACAATAAGATATTTTGAGAAAGGGACCAAATATTCCATTTTATTACAGGACACTGTTATAATTGATTGGTCTTATTATCAGTTGTTGTTAATCTCTTATTGGGCCTAATTTATAAAATAAGCTTATAGGATATGCACGTTTGGCACTTTCTATGGCTTCAGGCATCCACAGGGGTCTTAGAAGTATTCATGGGGACATGAATAAGTGGGGACTACTGGATAGCCCTCAGCCTTTTGGTAGTACAAGATTTTTTCTACTGAACTTGGGTTCAGTGGTGATCTTCCTTGCACCTAAGGTAAACCAGTAACTACTAGGCCAGAAATACTACCTCCTGTGCTTAAAAGAGGGATTAGGGAGTCTGTATTATTGGTCCTGATGCACCACTGCCTCCCTGCTCTGTGCCATTTGCCATGTTCTTGCTGTCTCTTCTGCCAGAGATGAATTATATTTCCCTGCCTTTGACTCTGGGCTCCGCCCTGTGACTTCCTCTGGCCAATGAATTGTTCACAGTCACGATGCCACGGTAGCTTGAATGTGCTTGTGAGTTAGGCTTGCACTTCTGCTTCTCTGCTTCACCTTAAGAAGATCTTCTCTTGTGTAGCCTGCTAGTCCCAAAAGGCGCATGAGACACACGCGAGGACCAGCCATCCCAGCTCCTGCGTCCTGAAGCTGAATCTCTCCAGCCAAACCCCAGATGCGTGAATGATAATAAACAACTGCTCTGAGGCACCTAACTTTGGCATGGTCGTTAGAAAGCATTGCTCTGGCAATGGCTAACCAACATGGCAGGCAGGCTCCTTTCAAAGGAAGCATATATTTGCTTCGAAACCAAATATCAAATATAAGTGAGCTTTACTTATTGGAAAACAGAGACATTGACACTTCCTGCCTGGCAGTCAGCCTGAGTTGGGCTCTCACCTGGATAATTTGGGCCGGTTAATTTCTACGTCTGTAAAGTGAGACACCTGTGTTGTTAGAGTTGCTGGGAGGGATAAAGAGAGGAAAGAAAACACATGAGAAGCTTCTAGTTAGCCATCGTTAGCCTAGTTAGTTAGCCCACCATTTGTAAATTCCTATAGAACCTAGAATGCATCCTGTAACGTTCAGCCCGTATCTAGGAGAATATTATAGATGTGTATTCCCAATTCCAATGGGCAAATATTTTCTTACCCAACAGCACTTTGAGGGCAAGAGTGGTTTTGGGGTCCAGCCTGGGGAACCAGCGAACACTTTGAGTAAAATGGAATCCTTTTTTTCACTGTTCTTGCCATCCTTCTGATTATCAAAGAGATCTCCACTGCTGCTACCATAGCTTTAGTACCTTGTGGATGTGGAATAATCTCCCTTTTTAATGAAGAGCAAGAAAGCCCAGGGTTCAGAGGGCTATTATTATTATTATTATTATTCTTTGAGACAGAGTCTCACTTTGTCGCCCTCGGTAGAGTGCTGTGGCATTACAGCCTATGGCAACCTCTAACTCTTGGGCTTAAGTGATTCTCTTGCCTCAGCCTCCCAAGTAGCTGGGACTACAGGTGCCAGCCACGACACCCCACTATTTTTTTGTTGCAGTTGTCATTGTTGTGTAGCAGGCTTGGGCCAGATTTGAACCTGCCTGCTTCAGTGTGTGTGGCTGGCGCCCTAACCACTGTGCTATGGGCGCTGAGCCAAGCAACCATTATTTTGATGGTTACTTTGCATTGGTGGTGAGGGTTGTTTGGTGATATCAATTTTTGTTTTAAAAGGAATTTATTTTGTTTTTTAAAAGTCTGTTTGAAAAGAAAAATAGGTGAATGCTGGTACAATTGTTATCTGGATATGACAAAAAAAAATCACAAAGGCGTTTCCCAAATGAGTCATGTTTGGGAAGCACTGAGTTAGTGAACACTGAGCTGGTTGAAGCATGAGGCTATTGACAGAAATCAGAAGTACTGTCTGCTCTGCTCAGGCATTCACTAATGCAGACTAGATCGGCTCTACCATTCAGCCCAAATTTAGCCCAGATAACTGAGTTCGGTGGTGTTACTGGTCTATTAGCAGAAGAAGCATTGCTAAAAAAAAATCAGCATAACATTTCTCATTTCAACACCCAGGGCACTGACAACCAGCCCCTTTCAATAGTCTGGGAAAAAAAAAATACAGATTTTGTGTTTTCCAATTTTATTGAAGCCGGCAGGAACCGTCTGCACACATAGGAGACGTACAGGGTGACACACGTGACTCTAAATAGGCTGGCAAATTAGGCCAAGTGTATCTTTGTGTCTACAATTATCAATTTCAAATTCTGGAAAGATGTCTACAGAACAGAATCAGAGAGAAGCCGGGCGCTCTGTCTCATGTCTCCCTGCAAACAGCCATTGTTCAAGACCAATTAGCATTACTGGTGGTCCCTTCTTCCTGCGGGTTATACTTCTAGGCTGGGAGCATCTGCTGTACATTTTTCATTTCTTTCCCATTTCGAGCAATTTGGTTCCTAAGCTCTGCTTCCTTGTGGCTTCCTGGAGCTCTAATGACAAACCACCATACTTTGTTCCCGTCCTTTAAGGCCCTGAAGGGCACTGGGGAACACACAAAATTTGTTTCTAATTTCGCATCTGCCAAAACATTCCTGGGGTAACAATACAAGCCTATAAAAATAGGACGCTCCATCCCTCTAATTCCAGAAAATAAACAAATCCAAAAGGAAATCAAACACAGCCCTTGAAAACGCAGCGTACATATTTTTACACCCATTCCCCCCTTTCCTTAACGGGTGACAATGTGTTCCTGAATTAGGATCTAAGATTGCACATTCATCCTTTTATGTTCATAACAAATAATCATGACATAAGCAAATGAAATGAAACACGAGGGCTTTCTTCTTCTTCCTAGTTTCATGTTGTGTGAAATGAATGTCCCTGAGGACAGTTTAAGAGAATGTGGAAGCCAATTTCCTCACTGTTGTTAGGAGTTTTTATTTTTAACTCAACTACTCAAAATAAGAGTGTTCTCGTCTCTGCCGTTGGAGTACGCGGAGTCACAAAACAGAGTCATCTTTCCAGGCTCCTTTTTAGATAGTTCGGGTAACGTAGAGTTCTGAATTCCTGAATCTTGGCCAAAGTGATGTCATTAAATCTATAATGAAAACAGTGTCACTGAGAGAATTAATTCATTATGGTGGAATTAAGTTAAATCCTTTCTGATATACTATTAAGCACCCATGCTAACTTGCTTGCATCAACTTAAATGAAGAACATTCAAATACCAAAAAAAAAAAAAAAAAGAAAAAGAAAAAAAAGAAAAAGCAAGTTCCAACCTCAAACCTCATAGAATATTAGGGAACTTTCAAAGTTAAATTTGTTTAACTATTAAAAATATTTCTGAATCTCATGGTATTTAGGCATCTTAAGATGTCTTGAATGTTGCAGTGGCCAAATACCTTGTGGTTTATATAACATCTTTGCCGGAGGGAGTATAACTTACTGTATAAATCATTCTTACATATTTTACGAATGTTTTCCCCTTATTAGTAGTCCCTACAACAGCCAAACAGCCCAAGAAATGCCCAACATCTCATTAATCCTCAAAATATTATTATATTCAGTCCAGATAAGATAAAACATAGTTGCCGGAGGTGGAAGTAACTTGACCAAGATTTTAAGGACAGTTCTAATCCTCAAATTTACCATGTAATCAACAAACACTTATTTCGTTAGGTCCTGCAGAGAGAAATAAACAAATGGAATCTATCCCCTGTCCTTTGGGACTTTTATAGTTCAGTCCAGAGTCTCACATATCCGTGTAAAAATTTACCCCCTAGAACCTGGGCAGGAAAGGAAGAGCCACATAACTATTAGCCAGGCACTTCCAAGGGGCTATTTCTGCTTCTGACACCAAATTTCTGCTGACTCCAGGGAAACTTCCCACTTCCCCTCTATCTCCTGGCTCACCACATACTTATCTAGGATAATGGCTGCTTATGAAGGGGGCTGGGTTTCTTAGAGAAAAGAAAAATTTACCATGGTATTCAGAATGAAAACTTGCATGTTAATAGTTTTTTTTTTTTTTTTAAATAAAGGTTACTACTTCAAAAATCAGGTCACTTCATATTAGTGAAAGAACATGCATTGGTGGAAGAGAATTGAAAAAAAATATATCACAATTCATGTTCAAAGCATCTTGCTTCCGAGGCATGGCTATCAAGTCACAAATGGAAATTTCCTGAGCTCAGTAAAATGACTTGACAATGGGCTGTGTATAGTTTCTCTGGAAGCTGGCTGTCAAAAAAAAGTTATAGTAATCATGTGCCATCATTAAGGATGACCAGCCAACCTCTTTGTCTGCAAAGACTGTGGATCAGATATTATCATAATCTGTGTTTCTGGCTGGGCAAGACTTTTTATGTTGCAACCTCATGGAAAAAATTCTATTTCTACTGATCGGCTCTCATTACAACAAATATTGCCCCCAAACCCTTGAAATAACAAAAAGAATTCTGAAGCCTAGCCAATGACCTGCCTGCTTTATATAATATTGATAGAACAACCCCATGAGCAACAAAGGAATTCTGATGGTGTCTTGGTTCTCTTTGTAATGGGATTTGGTCAGGATCAGGAGAAGCATGTATTTATTTTTTATTTACTTAAAATATATAGCCTGCCCACTTCTCAAAAGGTTGGAAGCGATTTGCAGAGATAAAACCAACAAACCCCAGATCTCCCCCACTAGATGCATTAAAACTGGTACAAATGTAAACATAACATTTGTTTAATTAAAAAAAATAATGAAGAACGGAAATGATCAAAGACATTGTTAGCCCAGGCAAACACACCTCCTTCAGTTGAGCTTTAAATGACTTCAATGTAGCGTTTTTATGTTCAAGAAACAAGCAGGACAGAAACTTGGCTGGTCCGTCAGTAAAGCTTACCAGTTGTGCTTTCGGCTGGCATCTTCGGCAACTGGTTGAGGCTCATGCTGGATTGTATGTTAAATATTTTTATCATCACTCCAGGAGCCAGGCAGAGAATAGGCACTCAGTAAACGGTAGCAGTTGGCAGTGTTTTCCCCTTGCATTTCCCAGCAGTCATATCACCTGCAGCATTCACTTAATGTCTATTTGAAATACACAGAACAGATAGTCATGTTGTCCCTTTAAGCAGCTGCCTGCTAAGTGCCCTCCACCAGCAAAAGGAGGCAAGGACTTGATCCTTATTTGGGCTCTATTTTCCTCGATAAGAGAAACAAGTACAAGAGGCCGCAGTTGAAGTGATGTTTACCAAAAATCTGATTTTTGTGCCTTGTAAGAATTTCCCAAGTACATTCTAAATAACTTGACTACTACACCGGGGCGCTCCCCTTCAGGAGAAGGGTGTGCAAAAAGGCAGTTTCTTTCATGTTTGCAAAAAGGGAGGGGCATGTCTCTCCTTTTCTCGAATTTTCTTTGTATTTAAGTTTCCCACCTTTGGAAGAGTTCACGGAGCTAATTGTGCCTTTCCCTGCGTGAATAAAGGACGAGGTGTCTGCTTTCCCTTCAAATTGCTTGGCCCTCCATCAACATCACCATAAATGTGACATATGAATATTAAATCCAAATATTTTATTGGTGCAGATAAATATGATTTGTAAAAAGAGTCAAATTAACAATCCATTACATACTAATGGGCTCTAATCAATAAGTTTAATTTGACTAAAAGGAGAGGGGCGGGGGGGGGAGGAAAAAAAGACTCAATTACACCCAAATGGGGCAATTTAAAATTATAAAGGTGATTGACTTCTCTAACTTTTGCACTCTATGCTGACTTGGGGGCTTACGGACCCAAGGCTTAAACTACCTTCCAAGTGGGCTTCTATCTGGAGTTTGCATACTCCAATTTCCACTTATCTTTCTTTTTAAAGAACTTCTTTAAATACCAAAAAATATACAGAGAATAATAATAAAGAAAAATAACAGCTCCCACAAGCCAGAAAAAATATATATCTTTGAAAAGTCATATTTGTCTCAGATTATTTGAATAAAAATAAAACAAAGCCTGTAAAACTGAGTCTGGATGGCCTATCCCCTTCTATGTGACCCCTCTGTTCCCTTCCCCCTTTTCTAGGCTGGGCTGCACAGGGCCTGTTTTCCTTGCCTCACTCCTGTGCGTTTACTGTGAATTCAGGCGGCAGTAAGCCATAGGCAGTGTGCCTGTGAACTGCCACATGACAATCTAATTCATTCCTTTTAACTGTGGTGTAATATTCCACTCTGAAATTCTGTCTTTTTCTTTTTCCTTATCCCTTCTATTTCCCCTTCTCTGGTAGCTTTTCTGACATCCTAGGAGAAAGGTGCCAGGGCCCTTGATGATCCAAGTAGATTTCAGGTCTTCCATCAGACCACAGCGTCACCGAAGGGAAGCTCTACACCCACCCCCTGCAGGGCTGAACCACAGGAGAACCGAGGCAGGAAAACAGCCCCTCTTCCTGCGGCCACTGTCTTGGGGGGCCTCGTTGAGAACCACGTGCCTTCCATTTGTGGGAGCCTCTGAGCGTCCAACCTGGGCTCCTTCCCTCCGCGAGCGTTGGTCCCTTTTCTCTCCCGAAGCCTAAAAAAAGAAGGAAACAGACAGCCCTTCTTCTGGCAGGGGCGTCTGCCTTTTCTGACAGCGTGTCTGCAGCAAATCCATAATCCTTGTGTCAGCCTGCTCCCTAGCGTCGCTGGCCCGGTCCAGCATCTGACAGGCGCGAATCTGAAGCTGCCAGCAGCTCCGTTCTGAGCATCAGCCCACAGCGCCCCAGCCGCCCTCCCCGCAGAAGGGGAACAAAGCCCAGCGGACTATCTCGCTATCTTCTGGGTGGCAAGGAAATCTCAATTATACACCCAAGGGATGTGGTTTATGAAAAACTAGAAAGAATGTTTAAATTGTATACGTAAATTGTTTTGTTTTACAAGCTGGGGTAAATCAGCACATTTGCAGCCCATATTTATCTGATTCACTCCATAAGACTCTTTCTGAACGGATGCCATTGATGTGGGGCGGACGCCTATGCAAAACATAACCGACCCCCAAATTCAATTAGGGCATTAGGGGGGAAAATGGAAATTTTGCTTTGGGGTTAGTCATGACTGTTGAGAACTTCTCGGAATAGTTTCTTGGCTGTAACTGAAGACTGAAATCGAAGGATAAAATTTCCAACGGAGGCTGAGTAGTCAGAACACGGAGTCGAGCTGGCCCTTTTAAGAAAAAGATGGCAAATGAAAGGCCTTCCTTTAATCTGACTTCTAACTCATTCGAAAAGAAAATCGTCTTTGTGGCACCCCCAACATAGCATATTCAACCTCTATTGAGCTGGATATAGAATAATTAGTGTTCTCTAGACTGACGATTATAAATGATAGATGGTGGAAATATATATTTCTATGGGACAACATGTATACTCCAAGAAAAAAAAAATACTTGAAAATGGAGTGTTTTATTTTTACACACTTCTTAGCAGCAAAGCACACCCCAGGAATGTGATGGACAAAAAGGAATATATAAATTGTATACAGGGCTCAACTACAACTTGAACTTTACCTTAGGATTGAAAACAGTGTAAGCTGAACATTTGTACCTTCATATTAATTTGAAATTTAAAAAAATGAAAATAAAATAAATTGTGTGTATGAACTGTGATGTTTTACACGCTGGGGTAAGTCAGACAGAGAGGTCATGGTGATCAGAAAAGTTGGAGGCGGTGTGGAAGCCTGAGCAGGAATAATCTTCTGCCTTTGACCATGGGCTGCTGAACCCTAATCTCTGATAACAGCTGCCACGCCACAGAGGAGCTCCACGTCCTATCGATGTGGCATTTACTTTCCAGCAAGCCCCCCACTCTGGATGGCACTTATGGCAAGATAATTAATAGTCCCCTGAGTTATAGATTCCGAGCTAAAGGTAACAGTACATAATGGAAGTCAAGGTCACACATAATACAGTAGCTTCTATAACAAAGGGGATTATTACTGCAATTACCATCCTGTTGGAAAGATTTTATAAGTTTTCATCATTTTAATTCTTAAATCTTCCTCTTGCCAGTGAAGTTTAAACTCTCCCATTTATGATGGAGGAATAAAAGCCCCTCTCGGACCACCACAAAAGCTTTCTCTTCGTAGCTTCCGAGGTAGTTTCCAGGAGGGCTGAGAGGTGGGGGAGAGGCAGCTCCATTTGCCAAGCGACCTTCCAGACCCGGGCTGGACTGTCCCTTTTGCGTTGGCCTTTCTTATGCCATATCAAATATGTTAAAATACACTCACCACCCACGTGAAATGTACCTTTTTGACTTAAAATAAAATGGAAAAATCATTTTTTCTGATTTTGTTTCTACCATCATTATTTGTTTTCAGTTGATAGCATTTTTTCCCCCACTTTGGAGCCAATAATTTATTCCCCCTTCACCACCCAGGTCTCAAACATTGTTAAAGGTCCTTGAAAAGTTTTAGCTGCTGGCCCTCCGCCTGTTGCATCCGATGAAGACAACATTCTTGTTCACCAAGGCCTAAACTCACACATTTTCCACCCAAACTGTTGGGTTGTCTAAATTTGCTTCTGGTTGGAAAAACTCCAGTTCCTGTCATTAAAAAGCACACACACACAGACAGAGAAAAACAAAAACTGTTTTAAAAGAACTTCTAAAAAAAGAGCTTAAGTCTAAAAATTGCAATTAATTTACTAAGACATCCTGCCCAGAGCATATTGGAGACCGGGTGGGCCATTTGGGTGAGCCCAGGACATGGTAACAGGCAGCCTCACTCCAGAGCTTTCTGAGATGGTTTCTAACTAACATAGCGCTCGTTTTTATGATCTGGACTGTCTTGCCATCTTTTTGCTCTGGACAAAAGAGCGAGCAGACACAATCATCTTTTGAGAACGATGGCATCATCATTGTCTGCATAGCAGGACTGTAATTAAGCACCAGAAATAGGACAGCTGAGAACAGACAAAGAGAGGGGGAGGCAGGGACGGGGAGACAGCGTGGTGGAAAGAAGCCTGAGCAAAGATAGTAGCTGAAATCAAGTATGTGCATGAATGAGGTCATTGGGGAAAGTGTGTGTGCCCAGATGGGAAAAAAACAAAAAACCAAGCAGGCCAGGGGAAGGGAGGCCCAGCGAGCTGCTTAGTGTTCAGGGCCCAGATCACACGACTCCTCCTTCAGGAAGACCTCAGGGATGCCTCCTGGGAAAAAAATTATTCTTGTATCAAATATTCACTGAGGACCTACTATATACCAAGCATTGTTTTAGAGGCTGGGGAGTCTCAGGGGTGAGTGAGACAAGTCAGGTACCTGCTTTAAGTTGATTCCAGAAGGAGACCAGAAGGAGACCAGAAGGCAATGATCTGGGAGAAGAGCCTTCCAGACTGAAGGGGCAGTAAGGGCAAAGACTATAAGGTGGGAATCAGACTAGTTTACTCCTTCAAACTAATGCAGGCCAGGGCGATGGAGCTGCCAGTACTGGAGAGGGCCGCTGAGTGTGAGATCAGAGAGGTGGCGGGGCTGCACTGGGTGGCTCTGTGAGCCCCAGGTGGGGAATTAGAGTTTTGGTTTAAATTCGAAAGTCTGTCTTTAGAGGGGTTTTGGCATGGGGCTTACAGGATCCTTTGTGTGTTGTTCATGGAGCCCTTGTGTCTGGGTCTCTTTCCCTCCACCCAGTACTCACCCTCAGCTGGAACCTGACACCCAGGAGAGAGTGAGGGACTTGCCCTAGCTCACACTGGGATTCCACACAGTTCTCACCATGTGAGGATTAACTAATAAAAGATGGCTGGACTGTAGGTGGAAATTTCTCCCTCTCCCCTCCCTGGCCTGCCTCAGTAGGCCCACATGTAACAAGACCTGTTGAGCAAGGAACTCTGAGCTCCTGGGAATCTGGGGCATGGTCTGTAAGCGGTGCCTGGGCTGTAAGTGGGCCCTTCTTTCCCTTTAGTTTCCCCATCCATAAAATGGGTATAATTATAATACCCATCTCACAAAGTTGTTGTCCGATGATAAATTAATCTCTGTAAAGAGTTTATCACAGTGTGTAGAACGCATGGGTGTCCAACCTTTGCCTTCTCTGCATTATATTGGAAGAAGAAGAGCTCTCTGGGGCCACACGTTAAATACACAGACACTCACGAAAGCCAATGGGCAACTAAATAGGTCTGTGCATAATTTTATGATATCTGCCACCAAAGACAAGCAGAAAAGTCCTCACACAAGCTACACGTGGCCCACAGGCACATGATAATCCTCAATAAATATCATCGACATTCTTTAATGGTAGAAAATATAGACAAATGCACACAAAAAAATCACTCATTACCCCAAACTTACAGAAAATCATAATTAATATTGTAGAAATTATCCTTCCCGCCTTTTACCCTACAAAGCATTATAATATATATGTATAGACATGCATATATGTCTATATACATACAGATACACATACATATATTAATTTATTACATAAGATATACATACTGCTTCATAATTTGCTTAATTTTGATATATTTTAAACATTTTCTTTGTCATCAAATTCTTTCAAAATACGATTTTTTAATGGCTTTTAAAACTAATTCTCTATTATTGGCAATTGCAGCTTATCAACTTTGGCTATTTCAGAAAAACTTCAGTCATTATTCCTATGTCTAAATCTTTATAAATATTTTTGATAAATTCATCCACATAATTTCTCCATCTGGATCTTTGGGCCAAAGGGAGGCCCAGTTTAGAGGCTCACACCTGTAATCCTAGCACCCTAGGAGGCAGGAGCAGGTGGATTGTTTAAGCTCAAGAGTTCCAGACCAGCCAGAGTAAGGATGAGACGCCAACTCTACTAAAAATAGAAAAACTAACCAGGCATTGTGGTGGATGCCTGTCATCCCAGTTACTCAGGAGGCTGAGGCGAGAGGATTGCTTGAGCCTCAGAGTTAGAGGCTGCTATGAGCTATGACACCATGGCACTCTACCTAGGGTGACAGAGTGAGACTCTGTAGCAAAACAAAAATAAAGGCCATGCATATTTTTGAAGGTTTTTTAAATTAGATCATAACTGTGTACATTACTGCATTTATGGGGTAAAATGTGCTGATTTTATATACCATTTGGAATGTTTATACCAAACTGGTTAACAGCATTCACCTCATTTATTTAATTGTTGTGTTTAGACATTGATACTCTAGTAGTAATATATTTGACAGTACCCTTGCAGTATGCACAGTAGGTGAGGTCCCACCGATTACCCTCCCATCACCCGTCTACCCACTTCCCTCCTCTCGCCCTCCTCTTCTCTCCTTTCTGGGCTATAATTGTGTTATATCTTTCATACGAAAGTGTGTGTGATTATATATTGATTTCATAATAGTGCTGAGTACATTGGGTATTTTTTTTTCCATTCTTTAGATACTTTACTAAGAAGAATATGTTCCAGCTCCATCCACATGAACATAAAAGAGGTGAAGCCTCCATCTTTGTAATGGCTGCATAATATTCCATGGTGTACACATACCACAGTTTGTTGATTCATTCATGGGTTGATGGGCACTTGGGCTGCTTAGAAATTGCCAAATTGCTCTCCAAAAACATTGGACCAGTTCATACCCTCCCCCAGAGTGTAAAGGAACATGTGCCTACACCTTCACCAACCCTGGATGACATCAATTTAAATACCTTTAAATTCTTAAATAGGCCCAAAATACTGCATCTTGTTGGTTAAAATTACATTTCCTTGATGGCAATGAAGGTTGACTCTTCATCCGGATTGACTCATTTACGAGTTACCTGATTAAGTTCTTTACCTATTTTACTACTGGGGTATTTGTCTCAGTCAAATTAATATGTCTAGCCAACAAACAAGTTTGTAAGATGTTGTACAATTGGTATGCTAATGTCTTATCATTGTATTTGCTGAAATATTTCCCCCATAGCTTGTTTTTGGTATCTTTTAGTATCTTTATCAAAACTTTGGAAGGGTATGGTATAGGCATGATGTCCCTCTGGCCCCAATATTCTGTCCTTGTGACTAGACAATCTCATGTACTAAACCCATTTTCTGGAAGCCATCCCAGTAGAACTCCAGCTTTTTGACCTTCAGGGTTATTTTCACATCACTTCCCACAACCCCGCTACCCACCGGCTTCTAATAATGATGCTCTGGAGGGCTCACTGATATCGCCACTCAGACTCCCTGTTTCTTAAATGCTGAATCTACATTTAATACCTGAAAGTTCTAGTGGGTCCCAGATCAGGAATATTGTCTTCGAGCAAAGTGGCGGCCAGGGGATGAGAAGAAAAGAAAAGGAAAAGCACCTAGCTGTTTTTTTTTTAAGCAACCTAATTTAAGTGTAAAAATCAACTTTCCTCTGAACAATGTGGCAACAACCTGAAGGCTGTGAATGATGGTGCTAAAGCCCTGCGACTTGTGAGGAAACGCTTTTATCAAAAGCCCAAGGGGGAAGCTGACTATCTCCCTGCTTACAAAGGACACTCCTAAAGTCAGACGACCATGGAGCTGTTCCTTAAACTCTTCTAGAACTTTCCTTTGTCCCATTGGCAACCACCACGTCCATGTCCCATTGGTGTCATGGACTCTGGTTTGTTGGGTCCCTGTGCTCGCCAGTGGCCATTCTTCCTCCTCTTGGTGACAGGACCTCTGTTTTTCCTCTGGAAAATTCCCACTCTGAGGAATGTGTGCTCTGGGGAGAGGGTGACCCCAACACCAATGCCTGGGGTGGAGAGCTGACTCACTCCAGCACCCCTGGATCATCAGAGCTCCACAATCCTTGTAGCCTCATCTAACTGTGCAGGGATGGGCATGTGGGTCCAATTCAGGCCTATGAGAGCCAAGACTATTCCACAACTTTGGCCCAAACCATCAGGGACCATAGTCCTCTCTTCTGCTAGGCTGAAGTGGTGAAGTGGAAGTCTAGAGCTGCTGGCAGCTGTCTCAACCCCCTGAAAGCCAACAGAGAGAAGCAGAAGAAAGAGTTGAAGATAATGACTCTGATTCCTGAAGACATTATTGGGCTCATAGATCAAGCTGTGCCTGAGGCCCACGGTGGGACTTTTTAGTGATATGAGCCAATCAACTACCTATTTTGGCAAAAGCCCCTTTGAGTTGGGCTTCTGTTGTTTGCAATGGAGGGAGTCCTGATTAATGATCTATTTCAAACATTGAATCTCTGCCTCGAACAAATGAATGAATCATAGATGTCTATTAGCCCAAACCCAGGCAAGGTTCCAGGCTGCCACAGCTAAGGTGTGTGTGGGGGGGACATTCGTAGCCAAATGAGCCCAGAAGAAAGAGACCTGGAAACACACGTGCAAGGGGTAGTTGAAACAGTGAGCAGCTCCAGACAGACACGGCAGGCTGCTGTCAGAAAGCCGCCACAGCATAGACCCTTGCATAAAGGATTTTCAGAGCTGACTTTTAACTTAATGTAAGAAAACATTCCTGACTCTCAGATGCGAGAAGGTAATGAGCTCCCCACCCATGGAAGCATTTAAGAGGAAAGTGCTTAACGGGATGTCCTGATCCAGTGAGTGAAGAATCAGGGGCAGTGGGACCGGATGTCCTTTATATCCCTGCTAACCCTGAGCTGCGAAGAATCTGTTTTCAGGATGAAGATGCAACTGTCTGCCCTGTCTTTTTCAGTTTTGACCCAGCTTCCCCAGCAGAAAAATTATGTTTATGAGGGCCAGGTTGCTATGGAGATGTTTGAAAATGGCAGCTCGAACGCTTAAAGCCAAGAACCAGAGCAACTGCCTTTCAAACACGCATCCCACACACCCACCCGAAACCTCGCCTGCTTCTCCTGTTACCCACCACTTACATACACGATGGGAAGCTCCTCTAAGAGGAACTTGGGGTCCAGAGATCAGGGGTTGCAAGCTGCTCCACCCAGATCCCTGATGAGGGTCAGGAGACCCCAGCCGAGGGTTCCAGGGAAGGTTTCTTCTCCTGGTTAGTGCCTACTAAATTTGGAATCCTTGAGTCCCCCCACCCCTCTCTGAACCCAGACCCCCTGTTCACTTCTCAAGTGGGAACTGAGTGTTTCAGTCTCCCGTGCTCTTAACAGAAACATCTCTGCTGCGTCTCTTTGAAACTCATGCTATTTTTTTGAAATATTAAAAACCACCATTGGAATGTGCATTCATATTCAAGGCACTGTTTTGAGAATCACTTCTGTTAAAAGCAATATTTCCAGTTAATGGTGTTTGTTTTGATGCATTTAAAACACGTGTGCACCTGTGCTTTATTGAGGTTCTTAAAGTCCAGTTAAAGTTCATGGGAAAACAGTTTCCAAAATACAGATTAGCTGTTTATAGGCTTAAAAAAAAATTATCTATTGTGTTGTGTCAGCCATACCTGAACTACAGGTGTTTTCATGGCCCTTTTCAGGTCTAACAGAGCCATGGGGAGGAAGTGGTCTTCTCACTAAATTTCCTAAAAAAAAAAACCAGAAATTAAAATTTTTCCTCTTATCTCCACATCTTCCACCCCTGCCCTTTCTGTCAGTAATTTCCTCCCCTCCTTCTGTCATTTAAGTAAATATTTATCCTGCCTGGAACTCTTATGATCCATAATCCACCAAAAATAAAATGTGCAGATGTTTTTTAAACGGGCCCAAATGGACCCATTTAACATCTCACTCCCCAGGGTATTTTATTGTTGGTTTTTATTTAGGGGGAAAAGAAGTCTCATCACTTTTGGCGACCAAAGCAGAGCTATTGCCTGCCTAGATGCGCAAACTCGTGGGGACACTGGCATGAACCCGGTGCACAAGGGGGCCTGGTCATTAGGGAACTTTTCCTAAGGTAATGCGCCAACATATCAACAGTGTCATCTCCAGGGTGGGAGAAATTTGATACATTTTTATTTACATTTCCTAAAGCTTCTGGGTTCTATCTAGTGATCGTGGGCTAGTTTAAAAATAATTTTAATTAAACAGCAAGTTCTGAGACTACGTATTTTCCTAGAAAAACATTACACACAACATTAAAGTCTCGTTTCACACTACTTCTCCCATACTGGGTCCCTCTCCAGAGAGAACCACTCTTACCTATTTGATCTAGATCCTTCCAGATGGTTCTTTCATTAATTTACATACACAAAGACAGAGGCACTAACATATTTCTTTAAAATTTGAGGACAAAAATAAACAATGAATTTGGTGAAAATGTAGTTTAGAATAGCCACACATTTCTTTTGTAATGAAATAAGAAAAAGTTTTAAAGACGTCCTAGCCCAACTGCCTCATTTAACAAATGAGGCACTCAGAGTCTTCCGGAGTCTCCCTCCCTCCCCGGGAAGCCCCCTGTGATGAGAGCCACATTTTGATCTGTGGGTCTTCAGAGGAGCAGGCAGATGTGTAAATACTCATCTCCCAGGCCCGAGTATGATTTTTAATAATCGAATATGGAGCTCGAGCCAACATTTTATTCAGGCACTAAATTTAAAAGTGGAGCCGAGAGACCTTAAAAAATTTATGATTCCACAAACGCAGGGAATTTTCCTCCACGATCGCTATCTCAGACCTAAAAGCGTAAAACCAGCCCTGTGTGGCTTGGCTTTCTTTCCCGGGCTCCAGCTCAGGCGTGTTCTGGAGTCTCCAGCGAGCTGCAGGGGCTGGAGCCCTCCAGACAGCCCAGGCTGGGGAGCCCTGTGCCCGGTCCCACCCCCAGCCCTGTCCCAGGCCTGGGGAAGCCTCCTGAAGCCATCCAGCTCCGTCCTCACCCCTCTCTCTCATCCAAGCCCTGGGAGCCCGAGCCTGAGTGCCCTGTGATAAAGATAGTGTTTGGACTTGAAAGAATAATTGCTGACACACATTACTGTTTCCCTGGAGGAAATCGACCAGACAAATCCACTACAAACCCAGGACAGCAAACTCGGCAGTTTATGACGGGAGCCTGCGCGGCTTTTGGTCTGCCTGGTGAAGTAGCTCTGTCTCCTCTTCAGGACTCAGGTCTAACACCTGCCTTGACAAAAACACCCTCAACCCTTCCCTGGTGCCCTCCCTGAACCAGGTGAGAAGTAGCTGCTGGCACAGTCCGCCCCATCTGCCAGATGCATCCCCAGTATGCAGGCTTCAGAGGCTCAGGTGGAACTCTGCTCCCCTCCATGCCTCTCGGAGACTGGGGGCCTGCAGCAAACCCCGCCAGTACCAGGCACCAGGATGGAGGGCCAGTGGGTGTCCCTCAGCCCTAGAAACATAAAGTCTTTCGATTGACACAGCTTTCATGGGAATTTGCACTTGCCGGTTCCCATTTGTTTACGCATTCATCCAACACATACTGATTAGCACCTACTGTATGCCCAGCACAAACAAATATATATCAGGTGGGGAGAAGAAAGAAAGGGGGGGAAATAATAAAATGGGGCAGAAAGGATCCTAAAGGCAAGGAGGTGGGTTTGCCATCTTATAAGTGGTTGTCAGGGATGGCCTCAGTGTCTGTATGACATTTGGGCAGAGACTTGAAAAAAGTGAGGGTGTAAACCACATGGACACCTGATGGGAAAACAATCTAGACAGAGGGAACAGGAGGTGCCAAAGTCCTGACACAGGGTCAGTGAGGGGGGAAGTGGGTAGATGTCAGGTTTGGGAAGCTGCAGCAGATGGTTTATGGCTTTCAAGGCCATTGTAAGGATGTAACTTTCCATCCAAGAAGAGGTGAAGCCATTGGAAGGTTTTGACCAGAGGAACGTCACAATCAGATTGAGATCAGATTCAGATCACTCGTTCTGTAAAAGACTGTGACATTCAAGAATAAAAGGGGCCAGTTAGGTGGCCATCATCATCATCCAGACAAGAGATATTGGTGACTTGGACTTGGTTGGTGAGAATTTAGTTTTACATATGCCAAGTGTGAGATGCTGACTTTGAGACACTCAAGTGGAGGTGCTGAGTAGGCAATTGGATATACAAGTCTGAAGTTCAAGAGTGGTCTTGTCTGGAGATAGGCTTTGAGGCAGTATTTAAAGCCATGAGTCTAGATGAGTAGCCAGAGAAGAAAATCCCCAGAGGCAGGAGTATCACCAGGAAAAGGTCAGGAAAGGGGAGAGAAGGAGAAGAGAGGGAGAAGAGGACGGAGAACAGAGCCTGGGGATGTTTCAACACAAGACAGGGAGGCATCGAAGTCTTCCGATTAAGAAAGGATTGACCTTGAGGTAAGGTGACATCCAGGGCAATCTGGTCTCCTAGAAGCCAAGAATGACAGTGCTTTTTGAAGGAGGAAATAAGCAGCAATGTCAGACACGGGGCAGAGGCTGGGGGAGCCGAAGTCTGAGACATGGCCGTGGGACTCGGCAGCACCCAGGTTGTCAGTGACCTTGACAAGAACCTTCTTAATGGAGAGGAGCCTGATTGGAGTGGATTCGAAAGAGAATAGAAAAACTGGAAGTGAGGAGAATGGGATGAAATGATTCTTTTAAGGAACTTACTGTGAAATTCCATCACCTCAAGTCTTCACACAACGAAAGGTAGCCATTACCTCCACAGAATTCCATGGAAATACAAGACCCATTGCGTTTCCACATTGCCTATCTTTGAGAATTGACCACCTTACCAAAGATTTCCTTTGTTAAAAAAAAAAATAGGAGGAGAGATTCTATGAAGTATAGTATATTGACCACCCTGTTTTATTTTTGGTAGAAAAATTTCTGTGACACAAATGAAACTAACCACGTAGCTAGCTGCCCAACACATCCCTCAGAGTTGGAATGTGGAGGATTCTGCAACTCTTGCTTCAACTTTAAAAGCTATTGAACAATCTGACTTTCTTTTTTCAGATCAATAAGGAAAGAAAAATATCTGATTTTCAATAATGTATCTATAAAAAGAATTATGACACAAGGGTAGTACTCATAACAACCATTTGTTTAATTGTTTAAAGACCACAAAGTATTGTGTCTGCACTACCCTATCTGGTCTTTACAGCCATATAATAGAGGCAAGTTCAGAGAGATCAATGACTTGCCCAAAGTTATTCAGGAGGTAAATGGCGACCCTTGATATGACACTCTTTCTTCTGGCTCCAAACCCGGAGGGGTTTGCTGTCCTTCCTAACGGCTTATGTTCCTGAAACTTCCTAGCACTGAGTATGAGGCAAAGGGCTGGCAATTTCCTTACTAAAAGTTTCCCCCAAACCATGGGGTATTTCCACGGACTGATGTGGCTGCTTTTGCCCAAATCTGTGCCATAGACAGCCATTTTGCTTGAATGAGAATGGAAACCATTTCTAGATGCCTCTGAGTCATTCTAAGAAAAATGGCAGGCCAGGTGCGGTGGCTCACGCCTGTCATCCTAGCCCTCTGGGAGGCTGAGATGAGAGGATCACTTGAGCTCAAGAATTTAAGACCAGCCTGAATAAGAACAAGACTCTGTCTCTGCTAAAAACAGAAAAAACTAACCAGGCATTGTGGCAAGTGCCTATAGTCCTAGCTACTGGAGAGGCTGAGACAGGAGGATTGCTTGAGCCCAGTAGTCTGAGGTTGCCGTGAGCTATGATCATGCTGTGGCACCCTACCAGGGACAGAGTGAGACGCTATCTCAAAAATAAAGAAATAAATAAAAGCAAAAGAAAAACGGAGCCTGACCTTCTTAGCACTTCACCTGACCGACTTGTTTGTCCTTGTCTTTTACAAATGTTCCACTGATGGCTTGTCAAGACTTCCCACCAACCATGTGGAGAATAAGTCAAATGACTAATTGGCAAACACAATATTTTCAATCAGAGCCTTGCTAGACCATAGCACTATCTGATGGAAGGCAGCCCGGGCATGCAAAATCTCAGTGGTAATAGGTCTGTGCTGCCTTTGACCTCACATGCAAAGTTCTCAGTTTAGAATATTATTAATATACAGGCACTGGGTGTTGATTTATTTTAACTAACCAGCAATAGCAATTGTGGTATTGAAACACAAGTAGGCAGACGTCCATAGATGCAGCGAGAGCTCAGAAACAAACTCAAATGTACATGGTCATGTGTTTGATAAAGGAGGTATTTCCAATAATCCAGGAAATTAATAATGATTTAATGAAACTGTAGGGAGGAAATTGATTAGCTATTTAGAAAATACAAGGTTAGAGCCTCACCTCTCTATGTCCAAATGAATTTCAACTCAATTAAAGACATAAATGCAAAACAAAAACAAAAAGAAAAGAATTAGACCAAAGAAGAAGGAGCTTTTAATCTGCACTTGAACTTGGGGAAGATCTTTGTAAACATTTCCATAAGGAAGGAAGCTGCATAGGAAAATATTAATGGTTTGGTAACTTAAAATATATTTATGTTTTTATTAAAATAAATCCCTACTCCCTCTGGGTTTCCTTTACCCTTATTGCTATTAGTAAAATCCTTTTTTCTCTCCTTCCCTATTCCCCTGAGGTCTCCGGGATCCAGGGAGGATCAGGGGACAACCATGTGGTCACCTTGAGAAAGGGAAGCAGTTTCTCTAGGAACAAACAGCTTGAGAGCAGCAGACAGCTAGACTGCTTGGGTGTGAATCCCAGTTCTGCCACTTGCTGGCTTTGTGACCTTGAACAGATCACTTCCCCTCTCTGAACCTGAGTTTCTTTATCTATAAATGGGGGGGGGGGATAAAACCAGTCCTGGTGGTTTGTGATGAGAATTAAATGAGTTAACTTGCAAAGTGCTGGGAATAGTACCAGCCCTATGGCAAGTTCTCAGTGAATGTTAAGTTAATTACTAGGCGAAGGTTAGCCTTACCTTATCCTGCAAGACAGGGGTTTGGACCACACGTGTCTTTGTGACAATGGCGCTGCACCAGCATTGAGCCCTCAATAAATACTTACTTTAGAAAGACACTGGGTAGTTGTGTGCAGTGCTTGGGATTACACACAATTCTTTTAGATCTATCGTTGTATGTTAGACAACATTGGGAGGCAAAGAGGCCAAGGGCGATTGTACCCATTTCAAAGACGATAAAACTGAGGTGTGAAAGGCCTTGTTTAGGGTCACAAAGAGGCAGAATAAGACTGAAGAGTTGAAACTGTTCTGCTTCTCCACTACACTTTCACACTGAGAACTAAGGTACAGGGAAACACCAACCCTGCCCTGACAAGGTAAACAGCAGCCAGGCTGTGTTTGTTCCTGTCATCAATGGCATCTGTGCGTCCAGCTCATTATGCGCCTAATCCAGCACCAAGCCCAGTGCCTGCACCATCTCACTTACCCCTTAGAGCCATCCCCAAGAAGAGACATTATTACCTTTATCTTACCCTTAAAGAAACCAAGGCCTAGAAGGGTTAAGTTAGGACCCCCAGGTCTCACAGGGACAGGAGAAAATCCCTATTCAAACCAGGGCCTTGTGACGACAAAACCTGAGTTTCTTACCATTAAACTAAGCTCGGGGAGAAATTGGCAAGCCTGAGACACAGTGCTTTCCTGAAAGTATTTGATCATCTACCTTGGAAAGATGACATGTCTGGAAACAGACAGCAAGGGATTTAGACCCAGGCTGACCGCCTCAGGAGCCAACTCTGCAGTTCCCAGGCTACCTTCCAGTTAGTCCCAAAGGGATAATACTAAAATACTGAATGACACCAAAATACTAAAGTAGTAATACTCAAATAAATCACTGCATTCTTAATAAGGACAAAAGCACTGGACCAGGCTACATGGGGACCACAGATGGGTCATTGATTATTAATATACTCGTTGATTCACCCAACATAGTTAAGCACCTACCAGAAGCACCATTCTAGACACTTTAGTGACAAAAGCCACATCCTACTAAAGAGTTTACAAAAACGTTGGGAAGAGGAAACAGAATTAGGCAACCAATTAAGTAGTAATTAAAGATAGAAGTAATAGTCCAGGTGAAGAGTTGGCTTCATGGTTCCAAGAGATGATCCATGGTCTCTGCCTTCAAAACACTCACGAATAACCAACGAATAAGTTCAAAGACAAAAGTAATGGGTGTCGGTGAGTGTCGCAAGGTCATAAATGAATTGCCAAGTGGGGGATTTGAACAAAATGTGATTCTGGAAGGATCAGTGGGATTTGGGGGAGCTATAGAAGTTTCCTGCAGGCTTCAGGGCATAAACTGGTCAATCCATGGCTTAGAGCTATTATTTTGTAGAAGTTAAGCGGAAAAAAAAAATGATTAAAATAAAATAGGAAGGGAAAGATGCTGTCCTCCTGACCCCTCTGTCCTCCTCCTCCGTTCCTCCCTACACGAATTCTTCACAGTGTCACTCCCCTCTTCCCTGGACTCCCTGCTCTGTAGATCCCATGTCTGATGGAAACTGAGGCAGAGGATAATTGTGAGGACATGCTCCCTTCTCCCTGTTTGCTCCCTCCCCAAATCACTTCTGACCCCACTGTAAGGAGACAATATTGAAAATACTCAAAAATAACCCCACTAAAAACATGAATCAAAAAGTCATGGCTCATGGACATGTTTTTAAAATTGCTTAGTTGCATGCAAGTCCCTTTAGTGCTCGAAGGACTTTAATAAAATTGATTTTCTGAGTATAGCCTTTTAGCAGCTACTGTATAAGCTTGAAATATGAACCCTTCATTGTTGAAAGTGTTTCATTTTTGCCCTGTTACTAATGATGAAGGCCAAGTGTGGGTTTGGAATTCTCCATGGCTGACATTCACATAATTAAATAGTGTTAATAATAAAGCCTTGCAGATTTTAAACAAACTGGCACAGAGGTGGAACGGTTTGCCGTATTTCATTTAGAGACCACAGCAATTAGCCCTTAATGAATAGTACATACGAGGGAGTTATTTCTACACATTGTTTATTTGCCAAATCACAAAAGGAGACATTTTCATTCTGCTGATTGGAAATGATTCTCAGGATTTCTTCCGAAGGCCTCTTAAGTAATTGCCTTGTGAAACTTAAATAAATAAATACAAATAAAGGGAAGAACATTAATTGCTTTTAATATCTGCAGTCTAATTTCAGCTTAGCACACTAAGAGCTCTGGATTTCCAGCTACAGACAACAATGGATCAAAAATAGAAGACTCATCATGGTTGATATATTTAGAAGCTGATGTTTTTCTTTTGTAATTTTAGGAGAGATTTGCTCCCAGGCACATTGTTACTGCTCTCTGTGAACTGGCGTGGGGGTGTGGGGGGGACTGTTTTTATAGAGGACTCTTGGGCGGGGTGACTGTGAAGTTGTTGCCAAAGGAAAATGACGATGCTTATCCTGAAGGTGACAGGAGAGAAAGAACTGTTCAACTGTCAAGGTCATGAATGACAAAGGAGTGGTTATCCTTGTACAGTCTGCCCTGAAGCTTTGAAGAGAAGGATAAATTATTTTTGAGAAGGTAGTTGGGTTCTAGAACTATTTTTACACACTTGGAAATATTGTTTCTTATCGTGGAGATTCAATGATCTCATCAGCAAATTACAGGGAGGAAGGAGAGAGAGAAAATTGTGACTTACCCAGACAAATCCAAAAATCATTGTATGCTTTGAAATATGCAGATTCCCAATCTCCACATGGGATCTACTGAATTGGGATTTCCAAGGAAAGGGTTTAGGAATTTTGTTCCTTAAGAAGGCATGCTAGATGATTATAAGTATTTGGTCAATTTGGTAAACACTTACTCGGGAAGGGGAGTCTTTGGACCCTTCAAATTTGGGACTGTGAACAGACTTGGGGCCTGCCATCTCTGGAGCAGAGCATTGTGGGAGAAGGCAGGGGCTGCCTTGATGGGGTCACTTGAGGAAATCAGAGGCCTGAGAAAATCTTTTTGTTGTTGTTTGTTTGTTTTGCTTTTTATTTTTTTTTCACTTTTTATTAAATCATAGCAGTGTACATTAATACTATTATGGGATACAGTATACTGTTTCTATATACAATTTGAAACACTTTCATCCAACTGGTTAACATAGCCTTCATGTCTTTTTCTTAGTTATTGTGTTAAGACATTTATATTCTACATTTAGAGAGATTCACATGTACCCTTATAGGATGAACCATAGGTGTGATCCCACCAATCACCCTCCCTCCACCCACCCTCCTCTCTCCCCTCCCCTCCCTCTCCCCTCTCCCCACATTCCTGGGCTAAAATTGGGTTATAGCTTTCCTATGAAAGCTGTAAATTAGTTTCATAGTAGGGATGAGTACATTGGATACTTTTTCTTCCATTCTTGGGATACTTCGCTAAGAAGAATATTTTCCAGCTCCATCCATGTAAACATGAAGGAGGTAAAGTTTCCATCTTTCTTTATGGCTGCACAGTATTCCATGGTGTACATATACCACAATTTATTGATCCATTCATGGATCAGTGGGCTCTTGGGCTCTATTAGGTATATAACCAGAAGACCAAAATTCACACTACAATAGAGAAAATCTTGAGAAATCTTTTCCAACCAGTCTACCACAGTGCTGAAAATGTCCCCATCAAGGGATAGTTTATCCTTCAATGCAACTCAGAATGAACAAGGGCTGTAAATAACAGTACTGAGGACAGGTAAATTTTCTAACATCTGCAAGGAATGTCAGCTGAGGACAGTGGGTCAGAAACCTCCATGGAGGGACAGGTGTTCAGTAGGGTCAGGTACAAAGACAGGTGAATGAATAATCAGAAGATTGCAGTTGTACTCTCTTCTGTGCCATAAATTCCTGAGTGATGCTGGGGGTCCTTCCCCTTTCTGGTCTCAGCTTCCTCAACTAGAGGGTGGACTGTGTGAACTAGACGCCAATGACCCTTTCCAGCTCTGATATTACTGCTCATAGGTGGCTTGGCAGCTTTGCTGAGGGCTGGTCCTCATCTCTGTTGTAGGCAGCCTAGCCTAATTCTGCCTTGCAGTAAGGGCCTGGGTAAAGTGGCCCTCTAGTGAATTCTGGAATGGGTGTAACTAAAGTGGGCCTATTCTAGGGTGGCCAATGCTAAATTCACTTCTGGGGGGTTTCAAAATTAGACACAGTCTTAAAGAATGAGATTTTTTTTTTCAATATCCAGTCCTTTTTAAATGAAGGAAAATAAAAGAACAGCCAATATAAATACCTGTTGTCAGAAACCAATCTACTTTTTTAAAGTTTAATCTTTTGCAACCATTTTTTTAACCAGCCCTTTTTTGAGCTCATTAGTAGGATGTGGTCCATACACTGCATTACCCAGAGCACCAGCACCAGCAGGGCCCACAACAGGTGCTCAATATGTCAGGTGAGCTAACTGGTATGTTAACACTTCAGTGTTTCACTGTGCTAAACATTTTCCATGCATTTTATCATGCAATCTGTACAATCATCCTTTGAAATAAGATTACTGGATTAATGAGAGTATTATCCCATTCTTCAGATAACCAAGTTGAGGATAAAAGAATTTAAACAACTCTCAGGGGTGACACCCACAGTAAGTGGCAGAGCTGGGAACCAAATTCAGTCATGTGGAATACTAAGCACATGTTCGTAACTATTGGACACCCTGCTTCTCAATCTGCCACTAACCCTAAGGTTGATTCATAAGTAGCCAATTGATAAAATCATAAAACCTGAGGAGTGAGAGGGAACCCGGGAGAGCATCTGGTCTAACACTGTTATTGAAGCAGAAAAAGCAACCACTAAAACCCAGAGCAGGGAGATGACTTATTCCGGGCAGGCAGTCAGTGGAAAGTCCACACATAGACTTGAATCCCTCTTGGGCCAGTTCATGGCTCTCTCGGAATCCAGAACTAGGTGATAATTTCCCTTTCACATGTCTTCTCTTCTGAGGGAAACAAAGGAGCGTCTTGGCATGAGATGAGCTGTAAGGGTTCATGGCGGCTATCTGGAATTTCTTTGGAGAATCTGTCCTGAGAAAATCAGACCTGGAGGCCTAGGTGGAATGAATCATACTCAACTCCAGCTCATCCAGTCCAAAAATAGCTGAACGATGCCAGAGAACTCAGATCCAACTGATGCCCTTAGTGGGGTCTTTATGTTGCAATGTGAATATCTAGGGCAGACTTGCTCGGCCCCCATTAGGATCCACCAGCAGTCGTGAGTTAATTCTATGCACTAAGGGTGGGAGCCAATCAGAACATCACATTCCCCTGGCTTCCTTGGATTGGCTCAGGAATTGACAGGCAACCTCATCAGAGCCAATGAGATTTCTCCCAGGTTTCTCAGGAGAAAGTCCATCTATCCTGTTTTGGCAGATCTTCTTGTCTTCATGTAGAGATTGCTAACATGAAGGATGGCTGAACCTGACACTGACAATATACTCATAACTTTTCAATGGCTTGGACCAATATATTACCCTTTTTGCTTAAACCAGTGTATGTTGGGAATTTTTAGTCACTTGCAATAGAAATAGCTGTGACTAAATAGTATATCCATATAGTGAACACGCAAAAGTCTAGGTCTATGTGATCAGGGAGGTTGTGCTGGGGCTGGCTGTGTCTGATGCTCTTCTCTGGCTTTCGATATCTTTTTTTTTTTTTATTAAATGATAGCTGTGTACATTAATGCAATCATGGGGTACAGCATGGTGTTTTCATATACAATTTGAAATCTTTTCATCAAACTGGTTAACATAACCTTTATGTCATTTTCTTAGTTATTGTGTTAAGACGATTATATTCTACTCTTAGATTCACTTGTACCCTTGTGGCTTTTAATATCTTGGCCTCTACTTAGGGTTAGGGTTAGTGTTAGGGACCTCCAGGTCTTACAACATATACTGTAATTTCTGCTCTTCACTCAAAGATGGTTCCAGAGAATAATCATCTAAACAAGGAAAGATTTACAAGACCACAGTCAGGTTCAGACTTCCCTTTCTGGATGCAGGAAACTTAAGAAAATAAGCAACTAGAATGTGAGAATCAGTAGCCCCAAGATTCAAACCTTGCTCCAGCCAAAATCTGGCCCAGGGGTGGGGCAGGGAGAGAGGTCTCTGGAGATGAAAGATGTGGACAAGGATAACGGGATTTAAAGCAGGAAGAAACTAGTGGCTGGGTAATCATCAGAATCACCTGGGGCCCTCTGAAAACTCTTCATCCTCAAACTCCAACCCCTATCTCCTAAAGGACCCTTCTGAATGATTTTTAAAAATATTTTAATTGTGGTAAAACAGAGTGTAAATTTTACCACTGTAATTAAGTATACAGCTCAATAGCCTTTAGTACATTCATATTTTGGGGTCACCAACGCCACCATCCATCTACCCACGGAATTCTCATGCGGCAAAACTGAAACACTGTACCCCTTAAATATCAATTCCCATTTCCCTACATTCCACCACCATTCCACTTTCTGCCTCTCCAAGTTTGACAACTCTAGACACCGCATATAAGTGCCCTCATACCATATTTGTGACTGGTTTATTTCACTCAGCATAATGTCCTCCAGGTGCCCCACACAGCAGTGTATGTTCAAATTTCCTTTCTTTTTAAGGCTGAATAATATTTCACTGCCTGCATATATCACCTTTGGTTTACCAGTGTTTGTTGATGGACTCTTGGATTACTTCCACCTGGGGCTTCTGTGAATAACGCTGTTATGAACAGGGGTGTGCCAATATCTCCTTGACTCTCTGCTTTTAATTCTTTGGGGTACATACCCAGAAGTGGAATTGCTAGAACAGATGTTAATTCTGTTTTTTGGTTTTTTAGCAAACATCATGCTGTTTTCCTTACCAGTTGCACAATTTTATATTCCCCCCAATAGTGCATAAGGGTTTCCAATTTCTCAACATCCTTTCCAACGTGTTATTTTCTGGGGTTTTGTTGAGAGTAGTCATTCTAATGGGTGTGAAGTGGCATCTCATGTGGTTTCGATTTGCATTTCCCTAATGATTAGGCATGCTGAGTATCTTTTCATGTGTGCAATGACTATTTGTATCTCTTTTTTGGACAAATGTCTATTCAGGTTCTTTGCCCACATTTGACTTAGGTTGTTTGGGTTTTGTTGTTGAGTTGTAAGATTTATTCATATATTCTGGATATTAATTCTTTGCAACACATATGATTTACAAATATTCTATCATATTCCGTGGTTTTTCATTCTGTTTATTGTGTCCTTTGGTACACAAAAGGTTTTGGTTTTGATTTTATCCAGTATCTCTATTTTCTCTTGTATTACCTGTGTTTTGGTGTTCTAGCCAAGAAATCACTGCGTAAGTTATTTTGATGGAGCCAAATTTAGGAACCGTGAATCTGTTCCATAATTTAAAATTTAAAAAGTATAATACACTCCCTCACTTTTTATTTTTTCCAAACAAAATGTCACTCAGAGAACCTGTCTGTAAAAGAGAAAAGATTTGCTTAGATGAATAGTCCCTTTCCACCTCACCCCACTACTCTGCCAATATCCCTGGAGATAATTTTAGAAGAACCCTCACAAGTATAAGAAGCATTCATCTATTTCTCAAACTTTTAAAATGGAGACATGAAGCCCAAGGGAAGGAAGAAGAGTTTCTGGAGCTGGACAGCACTTCTGCTGCCTACTCCTTAGCCCTCTGTGTGGAGGCACTGAGGGTGTCCATAGAGCTGTCCAGATGCCATTGTTTGCCCTGGCTGATGTGACAGCCCCTTTGATTCACAGCTGGTCAAAACGACCACTTGGTATATAAAAACCAGTGAAGGAGGTATTTCCATGGTCTGAATAGTTGTATCCACCCCCCTCCTTCAAATTCATATGTTGAAATTCTAAGCCCCAATGTGATAGCATTTGGAGGTGGAGCCTTTGGGAGGTGATTAGGTCATGAGGGTGGAGCCCTCATGAGTGTGATTAGTGCCCTTATAAGAAGAGACAGAAGAGCTTGGTCCTCTCTCTTTCTCAGCCATGTGAGGATGCAAGAAGATAGAGCCCTCACCAGACACAGAATCTACCTTAATCTTGGACTTAACCTCCAGAAATGTGAGAAACAAATGCTTGTCTTTTAAGCAAACCCATCTGTGGCAATTTGTTATAGCAACCCCAACTGACTAAAATATAAAAGCACAACACTAGCATGAAATATTGCCACCACTGCCTACTGTTAACAGTTAACAATTCATTCACAGTAGAGTCTATAGATAACAAGGTGAGAAAAGATGTTTTTAAAGCAGAAAAACCACTCAAGTTTAACTAGGTAATTAATTAATTCACAAGTGGATCCAAATTGGGAGCGATTACTAAACAATGACTAATGATAAAGAATAAACCCTAAGGTAAGTGATGATCAAGGAGATGAAACAGTTTTAGCTTAGAGTCCTATTACAATTCTATTTCAATATAAATAAGCTGACACCAGAAGCAAACGATTAACCCCAAAGCCGCTGGCTATTCATTAGCTAAGGAATAATTTTACATTTCATTATTATTCATGTTGGCTAAATTTCCATTAAAACCAATTTAGTAAACTGGCCCTCTGATGGGCTTGAAATTAATAGGAGGAAGGGAAGGTAGGGAGGGGAACAGAGGCCATCATTTAAGCATCTCGGGATGGGAAACTCAGGGGGGCAGATTGCCACTTTAATTAAAGATAATGTCTCAATTTGCTTTCAAAATTAGTCTCCAGAAAATGCCTGGGAAATTTTCCCTGGCCAGGGTGTCTGGCACATCCACCAAGTGGGCACTTTCTGTTGCCAGGATTTCTGATTGAGTGGAGGAATGGCCGGGTCTCTTCCAGGCCAGCCTCCCCGTATCCCCAGCTCTCTGCTGGGCAGTCTCCAGTGGGGAAGAAAGGGTTTTGGAGCTCCTAAAACCCTTGGAAGCCCCTGGTTCAGTCTTTGAGCTAATAGACAGGCTTAATGACTTTTATTTAACTTATAAATGTGACCATAATATCAATGCCTGATTAGCCTTCATTTAGGGAGCACTTACTTCGGCCAAGCCTTAAGCTAAGAACTGTTATGAATTAACTCATTTTATTCTTCTAATCTTCCCAGCAAGGTTATTTTTTTTTAAGTACCTAAATCAACAGAGCATAAGGCACTTGACAAGTTGTGTTGAGAGGTTGGTACCTGACTCTTGGAAGCAGGGTGCCCAGTCCCTTTTGGGTCTGTGAACAGAATTTAAAACAATGTTTAGCAGTTACATGCTTACTTTATCATTTATTGCTAATGAATTTAGCTTGTATATGCAATTGGGTAAAAAAGATAGTTATATCTAAAAAAGGGACTATTTTGACTCTTGTCATATTATCTCACTTCTAAGTATTTTGTATTTGAACTCTTTTAATCATTGTAGTAACACTGCAAGGCCGGTATGATTCTTCACTTTGCATACAAATGAGGAAACTGAGGCAAGCAAGTTAACTGAGGCAAGATTAACCTGTGGTGGGTCTCGCAGATAGTAGAGCAGGGACTGATGTGAGGCTGGGCATCTGTCTCCAGGCTGTGCTTTTAACAATTATGCTAAGTGGTGTAAGAACATAGGAGGATGGAATATGGCAAAATCTGTGAAGGTGACTCTACCAGGGGCACCTGCTGCAGGTGACATAGCCTATGAGGAGCTCACGGAGTATTCTGCCAAGGGAGGCTGCTCAGAAGCCGGCTCGTGCCCAAGTGAGGGGCACTGGCAGCAAAGTGGCACGTCTTAGCCAACAGGGCAGGATTCCCAATGCATTTCAAGGATCAGGTGTCCACATCAGAAACGGACTCAACCCTTGGTGCCCAGCATCACTTTGAAGAGAGTGGAGCTTTTTCTTTCCCATGCCTGCAACTCTGGAAGCCAGAGCCCCAGGCACTGGCTGTCCAGCTGCTGTGGGATAAGGCAGACATGTAGTTCTGAAGGGCTCCATGCAGGGAGTATTATGCAAACACGGGAGAAAGAACCATGTCTCCTCCCCAGCCTGCAAGAGCTGGACAGAAGTCAGCCCTCCACCTCCCACGTGAGTGCTCAGCCTCCACCAGAAACCCTGTAGTGGGTGAGGTCCCTAGTTGGGCCACCCCTACCCAGGCTCCCCACTCCCAACCCAGCCCACCTGCTTTCTCACAAGCCCCACTGAAGCCGAGAACGTGTCTTGTACACTCCCTGGTCCTGTGTGATCTCTGTACACATGTGAGGCCTCATCCAGAATTGCAGACTGGCCACCAGCCTAGACTCGGCCACCAAAAGGACATGGGTTCCTATTCCCGATTTTCTACCTTGTAATTCAATGGCCTCAGACAAGCCTGAGCCGGTTCTCTTCATCTTAAAGGGAAGGAAGGGCTGCAGACCCCTTGTAGAGGTTAACTAGGTCATATATTGTAATCCAGTGCTGGGCACAGACTAAAAACGAGACATGTACCAACCATGACTCCTACTAAGACAATTTGCAAGTTTGATGGGCCAAGATCTGGAGTTTGGAAACCACAAGTGTGATTTCCAAGGCCACCTCTCCTGCCTGTGTTGTGTTCTGCATCTGGTAGCTACCACAGCCTCACACCCTTCCAGACCTGGTGCGGTCTTCCCTTTAATAAACTAGCTTTTCCTCTCTGGCCTCCGCAAGTCCTCACTTCCTTCCCTCATGGGAGGCCCTGAGGAGCAAGTCTTTGCCAGCAAAGGCGGGAGATGTCCTCCGAAAGCCATCTAAAACGCTGCCATTTACCGCTCAGAGAGAAGGCCAAAGGCGTTCTCTCAATGACACAGGCACAAAAGCTCTCGTTGTGGACACAAATAAGAAAAGTTGAACCCCTCGCCTGGTGTAATTCACTTCATTTATTGACCCGAGGGCTCTCCCCCCTGCAACCCCTGATTTCTCTGCGTTTGCCAGCGGTTCAGGGACCCCTGGCATTCAGCATGATTTGTAATGTAAATTATATAATTGTACTTTCACATATTTTAACATCAAATGAAATGATTGACTACAGAATCGGAGCTGTCTACAGGTGGGGGGCAATTACCATCTGAATAATCACAGTGCCACACAAGAATAGCATAGCTGCTGAGCGTGACATATTTTTATCTCTATGCATTTCAATGAAGTCAGGCTGGTACATAAAAGGTTATCACCTAGGAAACATATTTTCCTAAGCACAAGTTAAACATGCAAGTGAGATCAGCAAAGATATTCAATTTAGCCAGTCAACCCTAACCTATTAATATTTTAACAAAATCCAGTGAGGATAATTTTTTTCTTTGATCCCATTTTATGTGAGCAGTCGGGAAAGGGAAGAAAAATTAAAAACAAAATAGTCAAGCATACAGAATGAGGTTCTGTATTAAGTGGGCTATTTAATGTTTCTGGCATTTCATAGCCCAGGGGAAAGTGTGGATGGATTTAACAATCAAGAACTGTGTTCCCTTGGCCACAAAGTTCGAGAAACATAAAATAATCTATACTTCCAAGCTGACAAATCGTACCTGACACCCAGCTTCATCTCACCGGGACTCCCGAGATCGGCATTAATCACATGTTACAGGGAGTAAGAGGAAAAGTAAATCACACCACGTTGAAAAGGGAGATGGAAGGTCTTGGGGCAAGGATTTCAATCAATAATACGCGAGATGATAACCAGAAGCTATTGTTTTAATCTTCCGATATGAAAAGAAATGAATGCAAAACACAAAGCAGCCAGGAGCCGAGGAGGCTTCCATGATGCCTCCTAAGGACCAAAAACAGTTTGGCAGCTCAACTTTCTTTTTTGATGCGCGACAAAAACTCAGCAAATCATTTCCTTTTAAAGGGACAGTCAAGCCTGTCTATCTTTCATGTGTCTTACTTCCAGAGACACGGTTGTTGTCTGGATTTTTTTGCATAGGTATTTTCCACGTGCATCATCTGTTCATGCGTCTTCTCCTTCAGGGCACCCCCTTTTTCCTCTAGAAACCCTCCACCCCCCCCCCATCAGTTCTTGTGATTTGGGTTGGGGTGGCTTCACCAGTGGTTCCAGGGGAAAAGTCACACAAGGGTGATTAATTCAGGGATGGGCGTGTGATTTAACAGGGTCCAGGAAATGCAACCGTGGGAGCACTTGGTAAGAATGTAAAAGGCTGTTATGGGTAGAACTCTATCCCCCCCGAATTCATATGTTGATGTTTTAACCCCCAATACCTCAGAATGTGCAGTTGGAAATAGGTACATTGCTGCTGTGATCTGCTAAAATGAAGTCATATATTTCAGTAGGGTGGGCCACTGATCCACGATGATTGGCGTCCTTATTAAAAGGGGAAATTTAGACACAGCCAGACATGCCTAGGATACCAAGTGAAGATGAAGGCAGAGATGGGGGTTGTACTTCTACAAGCCAAGGATTTCCAGGAGAAAAATGAAACAGATTCTTTCTCACAGACCTCAGAAGCAAGCAACCCTGCCAACACCTTGATCTCAGACTTTTAGTCTCCAGAACTGTGAAACCATCAATTTCTGTTGACTAGGCCACCTAGTAAGTGGTACTGTGTTACAGTAACCTTAGCAAACTAATACAGAAACCCACTCTCTTTCATTACCATGTAATCAGAACTTTGATGATTTAAGCTTGACAAGGTTGGCATTTATCTTGCCTAGGACTGGAGCCAACACATCAAAAAGTTGAACAAATATGTGTGTAGATACCTATGTCAGACAGATGTTGCCTGAGCCCCTGGATCCAGCCCTACCTGAAGTTCCATCTCTGAATTCCCAGTTATATGATCTATTAAATTCCCACTTTTACTTCAACTGGTTGAATTTTCTCCACTTACCACCAAAAGAACCCTGAATAATTTATTCTGAAAACAGTCAATGTGATCCTAGGATGACTTAATAAACAGAAAGTGCCCAGAACCAAGAACGTGATTGTGTTAAGCCACAAGAAGTTTGCCTTCAGTTGAGGCAATGTATTTTTAAAAAGGATATGGGCAGATTTGAGTAGAGTGATTAGGCAGTGAGGGAAATGGACATTCAATGAGAGATGCTTGCCCAGAAGAAGAAAAAAGGTATATAGAAAACATGATCAATGACCTCAAATGCCTGTGGGAATGGCAATTTAAGGAAGGATTGTGGTTTATTTGTGGGACTCCCAGGATAGAATGGGGAAGCCACAGGAAGACAGGTGTAAAACAGAGTGATTATCTAGGGCCCTCGGCAATTGCAAGAAGGAATGAGCAGCCCCCCAAAGCAGCCAGGGCCCTGTTTTAGGAGGTGCTGCTAAGGCAGAGAGGATTCTGTACCTGATGGGGATCCACTGAATGAGCAGATTGAATAGATGACGTAAAGACCAGCTTCCAGCTTGAACTGTTAGCTCTGTAACTCTTTTAGTAAAACCCACATGAACTTTGACGTGTCCTTTTGAATATTTAGACCTCAGCTTCCTGATTAGTAGAATAAGGGAGTTGGGCTTGATGGTCCCTAACCATTCCTCTGGCTGGAACACACCATGGTTCCAGCTCAGTTGTTTCCTCCTCAACTTCCTTCCGGCTCCCTGAGAAGTGCTGGGCTCATGTGAACACACAATGTCATACCACCAATCCCCCAAATCTCATGCTGTAGATTTGGGACTCAATGGCAAGAGCCATGCAAAGCAGGGATCAACTTTCATGTGTTTTTCCTTTTGCCTTTATATTTTTTTCTCCCTATTTTAATTAAACTACCCACTCTACAGACAAGAGTTGAAGGATGATGTTAAACCTATGTAATAGTCAATGCAAATTTAGACATAGGTATTTTAGAGATGATTCATTGTAGACACACACGATACTTGAATTCAAGTGGCCATTAAGGCAGAAACTGGGTGGAAGCTTAAAATTATAACAAAACCCACCCTCCCTTTCTTACATTGGGTGAAACTAGGGGACATTGAGTTTATGTCATAGGTCCAGGTGACCATCCTCATTTCTATTCAGGACCTCTGTGATAATCCACTGTGTAGCAGCTTGGCATATTTCCAGACCCTCTGCCAACTCAGCCCAGCCTTTAGGTCTGATGGTAATGGGCAGCCTGGACAACGTGAGAGAAAACACCCAGTGTGGCCCAGCATGGAGGTGGGTTGGGCCAACAGAGGAAAGAAATTTCTGTTTATAATAAGGACAGAAATCACAAGCGAATTATGGGAGACTTTCCATCCAGCTGTGCTGGGAAGGCAGCCCTGAGATTGTGCTCAGCAAATAAGGTCCCAGACTTTTCAAAGAGACTACACAGGGCTTTCCACAATTTTAGTATCCACTTGTTGCCTTGGCCTAATGAGGTTCTTTCCTGATGCTAAATTATTTTTCAAATCAACAGTCTTCTTTACAACTATTCCCTGACACCAGCTGGAAAGCAGTCTGCTAAAAATATCCACAAGGTGACCTTCAGCAAACCCAGTTCACAGGCTGTAGAAGTTCTTGGAGACCGGAGAAATTACAACGTTTTCTCTCCAGAAAGATTTGCTCTTCATGAAAATAAATCTTTTGATCTCAAATCATAAGGGTCTTTCACCAAGAAGACACAGGGAAACAACTCCTTAATCCTTAAGGTTCCCTAGGCCTGCTTAGATCTGCAAAACTCATGCCCGCCACCCCAAGATCACTGGAGTCTCCCCAAACCCCGGTGAGGGAAGTAGCTTTGGAATTATTACTTCAACTTTCCAGGTGGGAAAACTGTGCTTCCAGAATAGTAAGTGTCCTGCTCCAGGCCACAGAGATGGCAATGCAGAGTCAGGGCTGGAATCCAAACTTCCCTGATTTCATTTCCTCTAGAGATCGGCATCCTCTAAAGACCATTAAGAGCGATAGGAGGAGCTGACTTTTGCACTACACAGGTTTGAATTGTAGGGATCCATTTATATGCAATTTTTCTTTGGCCTCTTCCACTTCTACCACCAAAGACACTGACTTTGAGACCCCAAACCCAACCCCTCCTCTTCCTCTTCTTCCTCCTCTTGTTCAATTCGAAGATGTTGAGGATGAGGACCTCTGTGATAATCCACTTCCACTTAAGGAACAGTAAATGTACTTTCTCTTCCCTATGATTTTCTTAACATTTTCTTTTTCTGGCTTACTTTTCTGTAAGAATACAACATATAATACATATAAAGTATGTAGTAATTGACTATGTTATTGATAAAGCTTCTGGTCAACAGTAGGTTATTAATAAAGTTTGGGGGGATTAAATGATTTATTCAGATTTTTTACTACACCGGTGTCGGTGCTCTAACTCTGGCATTGTTCAAGGGTCAACTGTATTCTAAAGACAAGCATTTTCTGATTTGTAGACACCTGTTTGCCAATGCCTTTGAACAGTGGTTCTCAAAGTGTGGTCCCTGGACCAGCTGCACCAGTATCACCTGGAAACTTGCATGAAAAGGAAAATTCTTGGGCTCTTCACTAGAACTTCTCAATCTAAATCAGGAGGTAGAGCCAGAAACCTGTGTTTTAAAGCCTGCTGGTGATTCTGATGCCTGCTCCAACTTCAGAGTCACTATCTTAGAAGGCAGTCATACTTTCTGGCTTGAAGGCCTGGGCGCTGAAAATACCAACTTATCACCCCTGATTCCATGTAGTGAAGGCCTGAGTCCAAAGCCCTGAAATGCTTCTGATGACTCAAAGCTGTCGCAGTTGGCTCTGAGAACACAAGAATAAAGACTCACTCGCACTCACGTACAGGGCTGGCCCCACTCTCTGCCCATCACTCACCATTGACACAGAATCGAGACCAGCTCAGCCTTGCGGTTGATTATATTCTGGAACGGGATGACCAGCGACTCCAATCCTGTAATCTTTGGAAAATAAAGAACCAAAGTCTCCTGGATGTCTGGGGTGAGCAGAGGAGGCCCACGGGGTTCTGGTTTCATCTGTATTATGCCAGGCCGGCTATGAATGTGGCTGTATGTTCCTTCCACTGCCCACACTTGCTCCCTCTCGGATTTAAGCATTCTGCTCAGGGTCATATTAATATGCAAAGAAAACAAACATCACCAGAAAGATGGAAAGTACAGAGTCAGGGATTATTGAAGTTGGGAGAGTGAAAAGGGGTTACTTTCCCCACCCTCAAATGAATTCCAACTCCCACCCCAAAGCAGGCAGTGGCGGCCCTAGAGAGAATTCAGCCACTGAACCTTCCTAGGCTCTCTGAGGATGCAAAGATTTAGCCTCAAAAATCCATCCACACGGACTGCTGCTCCTGCTGCTGCTGAAAAAAGAGATAAACCAAAGGAAGAGAACAGTGTCTTCCAAGGGCTGGGCAGGGTGGGACAAAGTCAAAAATTCCTCGAAATCAAAGAATCCCAGGATCTTTGCAAATGGGTGGTTCTCAGACTGGGCTTGGCCTGCTGGGGGATTTTGTTTAATCCCCATTTGGCCCCTAGTTTAGCAGTTTCATTTTTAAAGGTGAATTTCGTGCCACTAAACACAAATCAGAAAATTTCATACAAAAATACTGGGCTGGCCCTGCCTCCAAAAAAATGTCAGGGAATCTGGCCATTATGGGTCCACTTCCCCCTGGGGGAAGCTTTTTCTCCGTCCTCTTCCCAGCAAGCTGCCCTCATTAGGTACCCACCTGAGTCCAGTAAGTATGTGTCTTCAAGCCCGAATTTAAGCAAACCCTAAGTTTAACGTTTATGTTTGTACATATTTGTTTTAGAGGCAGAGTCTTGCCGTCACCCCACTGGGCTGCAGTGGCACAAGCCTAGCTCGCTGTACACAAGGGAATCCACCCACCTCCGCTTCCCAAGTAGCTGGGATTCTAGGTGTGTATTACCACACCCAGCTCAAAACTTACATTTGTACCATTTCATATCTAAAGCCCAAATCAGTTTTAGTTCTAGGCTGACATAGAATTGTCTCCTGGGCAGTTGCTCGGCAGTGAGACGTTGATGTGAAATGGGAATCCTTATACGACTCATCCTTGTCCACATCTAAAACCGATGACCCAGTTACTGTTCACATTCTCTGCCAAGCAAAGCAAACGAAACATGTACTAACTACAAAATTACAATTATTACGAAAAACTCACCAAATGACTTAATTTCTTTATATTAATTCATGAGTTGATCGTCTGCCCTCTCTATGTGACTATAAGCCCCGTGGGGCAGGGACTTGGTTCTGGTCACTACCGTATGCCCAGTACCTAAGATAATGCCGGTAGGCACTTCCCAAATATTTGTTGAGTGAATAAACAGTCCTATTTATTGAACCTTTATTTATGCTAGGCCTTATTGTAAGCGCGTTAAGATCTTAGAGCTTCCCTATGTCGGAAAGACCATTTAGCAGATCAGAAGCAGAGACAAAGGGCAGTTCGTCAACGCGTTCAATGTTGCCCAGCTGGTCAGCGGTGCAGGGAGAGTAAAGGACAGCCCTGGTCTACCTTTCTCCTTCCTGAGCTCTTACTGTGCCTACATTTCTTGGGTTGCAACTAATAACTGAAAAGCCCAGAAACCAGCCTGGGTCTTTGGATGGCTTTCTGGTGCAAAGTAGGTACTCACCAAGAGCCAGCCGAATTTGTTATTAAAACTACTATTTCTCTGAGAATAAACGTAGAGAGGCTGTTCAAGAGTCCCTGTACCCTAATGAAAAAGCAAGCAGTTATAAAAGTTAAAGACCCTCTCAGGGTTAAGGAAGTCACTCCGCTTTTATAGGTTCCTGTTTTCCCATCTATAAAAATTGGGAAAATATTTTTTGCCCTGTGTCCTTTTCTCAAGGACATTTGAAGAGCAAAACGCGCTCAAGGAAAATGTAAAACATAAGTATTTATAAGAACAAAAACGTATTTTTACAGGTTTAAAACCTTGGTTTTGATTCATTACCTTGTGGTTCCCATTTAAAACAAACAAACAAAAAGAAAAAAAAACTTAGCAGAACAAAGAGAGTTAGCGCTAACAAAATGGGAACGGGAGGCCAGGAAGAATTGGATCATAGGCTAAAGATCACGCAGTTTACAAAGAATAGAACTGGGTAGAAGCAACCCGTTTTTTCTAGGCCAAGTGTAATGATGTGTAATAAGAACTCAGGGAAAGTGGGGTGTTATGCAGGTTGTTCTGTGTCGTGACGGGGCAGCTGGGTGGTCCAGACATTTACACAGTAACGCTCAGTACAGACAGGTGCCCCCGAAAGGAGAAAGGGCAAAAAGCCCTGCAAAAAGCCATGAGCAGAGAGACAAGGGAAGAGGATCCCAGGTAAGAGCGGGGTCCAAGGAATGTTCCAGAAAAGGGTTGAGAGCCTTGTCTGTACTGGAGTCAAAACGTTGGTGGAGATAGGAAGAAAAAGAAGACGCGAGACTTTGAGGTTTTCTTGGTGAAAAGGATTTGGGCATTGGAGGTAGAGAGTCCCGGGTTCTAATCCCAGAGAGGCTCTTTCTGATTCCAGATCTATATTTCATCACTGTTTTGGTTGATTTGAGGTTGAACAGAGGTAATGTCTGAAATCTCCCAGCTCAGAACCTGGCACATAGCGTCTGGGCCTCCCCCAACAGCAGGTCCTGTTCTGACCCTCCCGAGGATGGGCTGGGCAGGGAGAGGGGAGACGCAGGCAGAGCCCGTGAGAAGCCCAGAGATGCCACCGTGAGTTCACTAGTGAGGCGGAAGGGAGAGCCATTTCTCCCTCAAGGTTCTGAACTACAGAAGCATCTCAAACAGCACGTGCAGGGGCTTCAGGCCGCAGTGTGTTCTCTAAAGAGCTCTCTCTCTTCAGGCTGGTAATTGGGGAAAGCTTGCAATGGTCCCCCACGTAGAGCTGCTCCATTCTCAAATCACCTTTCAAGTGTGTCTGTGAGGCTTCTCTTCCCAGATTGTTTAGGGGAGTCTTGTGTGAATAGATAATCGCCTTCTGGTGACTTGCTGACCGGCATTACCATTCTAGGCGGCGGCTCATGGCTTCTGCCAACCTGGCAAAGCTCCCTCTGTAATCAGTCTCCCGACGTGGAAAGCCTGGATTTATTGCTGTTATTATTTTCCGAGATCTCCAGTCTAAGAAAAAGATTCATTCAAGGGGAAACAGGCAGCTATCACCATTAGACAGAAGGAAATAATTGCTTTTTAATACATTATTTATCACCTGTTCAAGTCTAACATCACTCTGGTGCAGTTCGTAACTTCAGCAAGGCTTTTGTTTACTCACCGTTCTATCAGTGTAGACAACAAAAGTATATTGATACTAATGGCAAACACAGAGATTAGTTAAGAAATTTTTGTTCTGCCGTAGAAGTTTTTCCTTCCGATTCTGTTTTGAACAGTTTCTTTTTTCTCTCTGTGTCAAGTCGTCACAGTTCTTACTGATTTCCATTCTAGGACGTTCGAGGATGTTTGAACATAGGTCTGCGTGGCCATTTACAGAGGGGAGGTTACTTGCTTGAGAAGTATTGGGGTCTAGACGTGGGTGACATTGGTTTACTGAACTTCACTTTTCGGACTGAAAACTCTCAAAGACTCAGCAAGGCCAGGATGACTGCCTCGGCTTTGTGTTCTGGGTCAATGCATAACCACATTCTGCCAATTTCAAAGTACCTGAGGCTGGCCTTGGGCCAAGCATCCCATGTTTACCAAAGGCCAGGACTTTTTCCATAGCCCTCACTGTGCCCCATTGACCACGGACACCGTTTGCAGAGTCACATACACGGAACCTATCCTGACCTCAGAAAGCCTTGCTGTGCACGTGCAAACATAGGTACACCACGTCTTCATGTTTCCTTGGCACGAGATCCTTAAAGCTAAAAAGAAAGGTTTAAATTTCCTAATACAAAAGTCGTAATCGGGATTCTAAGAACAGATGCTGACCCGGATGATTTTTCAACCCACAGTAGTTTTTTCTTTGTTTTTGTTGTTCGTGAAAGTTTGAAAGCATCGCTAACACTTAGGCATCCCAGGAGTTCACATTAAAATATGAATTTCTGCTGTTCTGGAGAAGTCAGGTTAGGTCACACTGGTCCCTTGCCCCAGGGCCACAGTGAGGTGGGTAAACGACACCTGTACCTCTGAGGGGACTTGAGCACTCTGGTTCACCAAAGTCTCAACGCCATTCAACACATTTGAATCATTTATTTTATCTGTCTGGCTCCACTGGCATTTAGGACATTTGAAAAATCCATTTAATTTTTCTCGCTATAACTCATGCAACTGGGAAGAACTTCAAATAGTACAAGGGGAATAGAGAGAAAAGGAAGCTGGCCCTTCCACCTGACCTGCTGTCTCCCTGGACACCCAGACTGACCAGCTCCTCCTGGTTCTCTCTAGAGGTACACTCTACATACGTAGACAGATTACATCACCACCTTTTTAAGAAACATGACTGCACACACTATTTTGCCATTTTACATAATACACTTTAGACATCACACTTTATCAGACGTGGAAAGCTGTCTCATTCTCTCCAAAGGCTGCGTAGTATTTCTTTATGAGCATACGCCATAATTTATATAACCCATTCCCTATTGATGGGCATTTAGGCTGTTTCCAATCCTTAGCTGTCACAGACAGTGCTTATATGGATTCCTCGTGCATATTTATCTGTCCTGATGTGTGAATGAATCTGGAAGAAAAATTCTTACAGATGGAACTGCTGGATCGAAGAGAAGGTGCCTTTTACATTGTGATATTGTCATATGACCCAGGAGTGCTTGCGCCAGCAGTCCTACAACAAAAAATAAGAATGCCCCCTAGATCTAAGGCCCCAATATCATCCAATCCATTTGACAGGTGAGGAAACTGAGGTCCAGCGAGAGGAAGTGATGTGGCGTGTCAATAGCACAGCAGGGACATGAATGGATACAGGACTCCAGATGCTGTTTGTCACCTCCTGTCTACTGTGCCCCAGCTGTTCTGCTGTCCAGCCTTCCTTGGTAGAAAACTAAACTGAGGGACCCTGGGAGTAGCTCTGGGGTTTGGCAACTGGACCGAGGCCAGCTCTGGGGGAGCAGATGTTCTGTTAACAAACTCTTCCATCACGACTGGCACACGCTGTCACCTTGGTGGGCTGGCTCAGCAGCGAAGGCCAAAGATTAAATGGACCATGGAAGCTGAATTACCAGCCCAGCCCTTGGTGGTTTTTAAATTACAGATTTCTAAACAAAGCTAAATATAGAGCAATTAAGAAATGGCTCCACGTTCTACCCCGAAGAACAAAACAGCTGAACTGGAGCTAAAGGCAGCTATTGCATATGCATGTGAAATAGGAGAGGAACAGAAGGAGATGGTTAGAGTAAAACCCAAACCCTCTTCCCGTAGCCCTGCACATTCCGGCCCCAGGGCCTTTGTACATGCTGTTCCCCCCCACCTGACACCACACCCTCCCAATTCCCCTCTCTTAGCTAACCCTTTCTCTTCCTTTAGAATAGAGACTTAATTTTTTCTCATTCTTTCACTTTCTATTGCAATCTCATTTTATCCTCTCTTATAGCTTTAGGACAACTGGTCATTTTTTTATTTATTTACTCTTTTTGGTCTGATTCCCCCACTAGAACCCAAAGTATTTCCTCATCTGCAACTTATAATGGTATTCCCACTGCGCCTATTGCTGTGAGGACCAATGAGACAGTGAGAGCCAACCCACCCTCAGAGATTTCTCCTTTGAACGCCATAGTATTTCTAATCTGTGGCATAAAATTTAAGTCTTCATTATACACTATGGCAGTTCTGCAAGTACACCACATAGATCACAGCAAGTTAAAAAGACAATATTAGGTGGAACACAGAGAAAGTTTTAAAATATTATTTTAGTTGTATCTACCCCCGACTACCACCCTGGTATAAAGCACTAATTTCTGGAATTACCACATCATCCTGTCTCCTCATTGGCCTCTAGGTACTCTCTTTTCTTGCAGTCTGTTCTATACTTAGAAGCCAGAGGGGCCTTGTTTATTAAATCTGGCCACGCTGCTCTCCTGCTCAGAACTCTTTCATGACTCCCAGCTTCCTCAGAGGAAAACCAGGTCTTTTTGCAATGACCTGTAAGACCCTGGACAATTGGCCCTACCCCACCCTCACCTCTTGGCCCTTATCAAGGGCCTGTGCTGCCTTACCTCTAAGCATGTGGATATTCCCAAACGTATCAGACACGTCCTCGCCCCAGTGACATGGTCCTGTCTGTCCCTCTGCCTAGAACCCTTTTCTCCCAGTTACCTATAGGGCTTATAAGCTAATCTGTTTCAAATCTTCACTCACCAGCCTCCACCCCTTCTGTCCCTTTTCTCTGATCCATTTTCTCCAAAGAACTTCCTATTTCTCAATGTTATACACACCTCCCTTCCCTCCCTCCTGTATATTCTGTCTCTCCTCCCAGTCCGTAAGCCTCAGGCAGGTAGTTATTTTGTTTTCTTCACAGCTGTATTCCTCACGTTCAGAATAGTGCCTTGTAGGAGCTCAGAATTACTGACAAAGGAAAAAGTGAATTTGAATTCTTTAGATTGTGTTAGTAAGCGTTCTCAGGATATATAGACACATACGGAAAGAGATTTATTGTGAGGGATTAGGTCACACGAGTATAGAGGCTGAATGCTGGTGCCATAGCTCCACTCTCAGATCCTAAGCTTTGAGACCCAGGTTAGCCAGTGGTGTAAGTCTCAGTCCAAGGCTGAAGGCCTAAGAAACAGGAGTGCTGATGCACAAGGGCAGGAAAAAATGGGTATTTCAGCTCAAGCAGAAAGCAAATTCATGCTTCCTCTAGCTTTTTGTTCTATTAGGGACCTCAACATTTTGGATGATGCCCACCTACATGGATGATCTTTACTCAATCTACCCATCCAAACCCTAATCTCTTCAGGAAACAGCCTCATAGGTGCACCCAGAAGTAATGTCTACTAGCTATCTGGGCATCCCTTAGCACAGTCAAGTTGACACATAATATTAACCATCACAAAGAGGGAACAATAGAAACTGACCCTAGAGAAAGCAAACAGAGGCTGTTAGTTATCTAGAAGGTTGTTGGATCTTAGGGCCTCAGCTGGAGCCAGGAAGAGTGAACCTGGGACCCAGGGGAACTCAGAACTGGGCTGCAAAATCACAGCAGAGCTTAGAAGTGCCACTGGACGGGACAGCTGCATGCCACTGCTACTCTCAACAAATCTGACCTGTATGTGTCCTGCAGTCATGTGCTCTGGCTTCTTATCACTAAGGATCAGAACCCAATTAAAGCACAATGCTGGGAATATTCCCATAACTCCTCCTGCAGAAACTTGTCCGCACAGAGAAAGTCAGGCACAGACTCCTCCCACATCGGACCTGGGCTCTGCATTTACCAAGGCCTCCTCCTTCCAGATGTGGGGGCCCCATTAGGATTAGCAACAGGCCATAAAGTCCGCCAGTTCCGGGGTTCCTGCCTCTATGCCCTGCCAGTCAGGCTCAGGATTTGTCAGCAGCCCTGAAATATTCATGAACAACTGCTTCCATGATTACAGCAGCTGTACAAATAGAGAGGGCTCCACTGGGGAGGCGGGGAGGCAGGGGAGCTGGATTTTTCATACCATCTTCTCGCCTGTTCTAAATCCCATTAGACAAAGAAAGACTTTGGGAAATCTCAAGAAGCCCTGGCCAGACAGTGCCAGGCTTTAGGCAGGAAACTGCAGAAGCCCAAGAGCCAGGACATGAGCCACCCCTGGAGAGCCTGTTAGAGCAACGATTGCTGGTCCCCACCACAGATAAGCTGATCCAGTAGGCCTGGGGTATGGCCCAGGAGTTTGCATTTTTAATAAATTCCTAGGTAATGCTTTGGGTCTGGGGACCCTCTTAGTCCATACCTTTAGAGGGTGGGACACAATTATAAGAGGAACTTTATCTAACAAATGCAATCAATATAACTTGGTTCTTTGTACCCTCAATGAATCCCCAATGATAAAAAATAAATGAATAAAAATCCTCCCCAAATAAATATGTAGACAGTCAATGCTGTACTTGTCTAAAAAATGCCCACTTGAGTCTTGTGTCCATCTAAGTCTCTTCTTTGAACCTCAGGATTTGTGCGAAACTGCTGGAGATACCTGGTTGTTCTGGGTTGCAGCCAGTAGCCCCTGAGTCATCAGCTTGAGAATCATTTTGAGCAAGACCCACCTCACTGTCCCCAGATTTTAGGTACTCCTATAAGATCTGATTTTACTACTTTTTAGCTGAGCATCTTGGCAAGCAACTGAACCTCACTGCCCTCGGTTTCCTTATCTACAAAATGGAGATAACAATAGTAGCTACCCCGTGGACAGCTCTAAGGATGTCGTGAGACGGCGTGCAGAAAGTTGTGGTTTGTGGAAAGCAACTGTATTAGTCTTAGGGTAGGAAACAGAATTCATCCCAGAGGGTTCCAATGAGGAGGCTGCAATGGAGGAACCCAGTGGGCTGCCATCTTTGTTTAGCCGGGCATTGTGGCGGGCGCCTGCAGTCCCAGCTACCAGGAATGCTGAGGCAAGAGAATCACGCGAGCGCCTCCTTCCCCACCTACCTGGACATGGCAGGGTTAAGGAGGATATTGAGGCCCCTCTAGACTAGGCATTGCAGAAAGCTGTCCTGTCCCCTGGGACTGGAGAGAAGAAGAGAAGGAATTGTGCTACAGGAAGCCAGAGAGGGCTGGAACTTGGAGAAGGACCAGCCTGGCAGGGGGTGTAGTCATGAGAGGAGGAAGCTGCACCAGTGGAGGGCGCAGCAGAGAAGAAACGCTCTTGCTTGTGTCTCCTCCCACCTGGACCTCCCGCTGGGCCTCCCATGGACAACGCCATGGGGAAGGGAGGCAGAGACCACTCCACAGGAGTAGACCTCCTGGAACACAGAGCAGGAGAGAAGGGCACAGAGAGGACGGGGTGGGGCAGAGGACAGGGGAGAATCAAGAACACAGGGCTTGATAAATATTTGTTGTTACGTGTTCATCAACAAGCACCCAAACTTAACTGGAGCGATCCCAATTTGTGCCTGTCATCCAGTTTAACTCTCAAAGGTATTTCACATCTAGAAGGACGCTTATGCAAACACTCTCAAATCCTAGCCAGTTTAAAAGTGAGATTATTAAACATGTGGTCATTCTAGGTGTTGGCCATTATCAAAGTATATGAGACTCTGGCTCAGCACCCATAGCACAGTGGTTATGGCATCAGCCACATACACCGAGGGTGGTGGGTTTGAACCTGGCCCGGGCCAACTAAACAAAGATGACAACTGCAAGAAAAAATAGCCTGGCATTGTGGTGGGCGCCTGCAGTCTACTACTACTATAACAACTCTACTACTAGGGAGGCTGAGGCAAGAGAATCGCTTGAGCCCAAGAGTTTGAGGTTGCTGTGAGCTATGACAGCACAGCACTCTGCCAAAGATGACAAAGTGAGACTCTGTTTCACTTAAAAAAAAAGTGTATATGAGAGTCTGATCTTCAACAGGAAGAAAGTTCCAAAGACATAATTTTGGTCCTTTAGACACAATATGCTCAAACTAGTATTTGGTTCACCGATGCAGGTGGAGGTTATGTAAGTGAACTCAGCTGGCAAACACACACACACATCACACACACGTAGAAAAGTGCACATCCGTGGTTTGTTTGCTTGCTGTATTTATATTACATCGTATATTAATAAATAAATAAGTTAGCTGGGCCGAGAGCACAGAGGAAAGCTGGAAAGCTGTTTTCCTAGAAAAAGTCAGCATCTCTCTGAAATGCTCTGTCAAAGCACTAACCCAGGAAACAGGGCAGCAGGCGCACCAGGCCTCTGTGTGAACAATCCTCCGAGGGGGCCGCCAGGAGCCAAGACAGAGTTAGCCCCCGTCTCCAAAGAATCCACCACACGACTCCTACCCACTGGCTTCGTCTGTTTAGCAAACTCACCCTACATCTTACCTCCTCTTTGTGCCTGACATCTAGGAGGATCTTTGAAATTTATTCTCTCCTTTTAGCCTGCTGTATTTTTAATGTCTGAGTGAAAGAACAAAGGAAGGGGAACGCCAGACAAGATCGTTTCATTCCTCCACGAGCTGTTGTGAGCCCAGCTCAAGCTCAGCTACCATAAATGTTTTAAAATTTCATTTTTGCAAGGGAACAAGTGCTGGTGTAGTCATCAGCGCCAAAGTCAAGGCCCCGTTTCTGCCTTTCATTTGGGGACATAAAAGGCACCCCTGCATCAATCATTAACAACCTATTAACGCAAGCAGCCCAGAGAAGGTTTCCTGGTCTGCCCAACCACAAGGGGTGAAATTCTCGTCACCTAGCCATCCCCGGCCAGCTCAATGCAGCCTGTTTCAGCTCTGAAAAAAGCCTGCTGGTTCCTCTTTCATCTCTCTCTGAGTAACAGATACCTGGTGGGCTTGCTTTTCTCCTCCTCCACTGCAAAATTATCTGCCTGCCTCCCTGATGTCTAACATTAAGAGCTGCTTGCACAAACACTGACCATATTGATGGTGTCCAAGTGGCAGGCAGGGCTGTAAGATGTCCACTCTGCATGCGGGCCAGAACCAGGGCTGTCTCGTCCACACACGTCAGAGCAGGGAGGGTCTCGGAGGGGTCTCAGGGAAGTGCTTGTCTTCCTGTTGTTTCTGACTCTTGAATTTAATTGGCTTTGATTTGAAGCAAAACCAATCAACAGGAAGATCCTTAGTTAGTCGATCAGAACCTGTTTGGTTTTGTTTTTAGAAACCCAATGTAGTTTGGATGACGTGTTCTGAAAGTTTGTGGATCTAGAAAACTGTATTCTGCTTTGTGATCAAACACATGTGACATGAAAGTTGTCATTTCAGCCATTTCTTCAGTGCACAGCTAGTGGCACGAAGCACACACAGTGCTGTCCAATCATCACCACCATCCATTTCTAGAACTCTGTCGTCTTCCCAGACTGAAACTCAGTGCCCATTTAACAGTAACTCACTATTTTCTCCTCCCCACACTCCCTGGCAACCACTCTGTCTTTATAGAACTGACTATTTTAGGTCCCTCCTCTAAGTGGAGTCGCCGTATTTGGCCTTCAGGGTCTGGTTTATCTCAGCATCATGTCCTCAAGGTCCAGTCAGGTTAGAGCTTGACTCCTTTTTAAGGCTGAATAATATTCCATCCTTTCTCTGTATCCCATTTTGTTTATCCATCTGTCCTTTGACAGATATTCGGGTTATTTCCATCTTTTGGCCGTATCAAATAACGCTGCTGGGAACACTGTTGCACAGACACGCCCTTGAGTCTCTGCTTTCAATTCTTCACCACGCATGCCCAGAAGAGGAGTTGTGGGATCATATGGCAGTTCTGTGTTTAAATCTTTGAAGAACTGCCATACTTTTTGCCACCGAGGCTGCACCGTCTTACCCTCCCACCAGCACAGCACAAGGGCTCCGATTTCCCCACATCCTTGCCAACACTTGCTCCATTGTGTCTTTTTCCTAATAGCCGTCCCGATGGATGTGAAGTGGCATCTCACTGTGGTTTGGGTTTGTATTTTCCTAATGTCCTCAAGACTCGATTAGGTTGCAGCGCGTGTTAGAACTGCCTTCCTTTTAGGGATGAATACTATCCCATTCGAGGCACACCACACTTTGTTTATCCATCCTTCTGTTGATGGATTCTTGGGTTGCTTCCGCCTTTTGGCGACTGAAGGCCACCTGGCTATCTAAAACAGAGCTCGTGAGCACTTGCTATGTGCCAGGCGCCCTGCCAGGACAATGCAATGAGCTCAACAAGCTGCCCCATGCTTTGCTCCTGAGATATACATTAATCAAACAAACATGCAAATAACTATATAATTTTTTTTTTGAGACAGACTCTCAAGTTGTAGCCCTGGGTAGAGTGCCATAGCATCACAGCTCACAGCAACCTCAAACTCTTGGGTTTAAGTGATTCCCTTGCCTCAGCCTCCCAAGTAGCTGGGACTATAGGCGCCCGCCACAAGTCCTGGCTAATTTTTGGTTGTTGTTGTCGTTGTTTGGCAGGCCCGGGCTGGGTTCAAACCCTCCAGCTCCAGTGTATGTGGCTGGCACCCTAGCCACTGAGCTACAAGTGCCGAGCCATAACTATACAATTATTTACTATGTTAAATGCTATTTAGAAAAAGAACAGATTGCGCTAAGATGTGTTGAGGAAATAGAAGATGATTTCTAACAAGCTCCTGAAAAACCTATTTGTCCATCATTTATTCATTCAACCAACAGACATTTAATGTAAATGCTGAGACTCAGAAACAATACCCTAAAATACAGGCCTCAGAAACAAAAGTTTTTCTCTGACATCTCCTGTCCTTATATCTCTAGTCCTCCGAAGTTAGGTACAGAAGCTAGAATCCTACTTCCCAAGGTAGGTCATAGAAATCAGAGCCTCCTTTCCCCTGAGCCAGCCATAAAAGCTAAAAATATGACTCTTACTTTCCCTCCACTTTTTGGTGTAAAAACTGGCAGTAAAAAAAGTATTTGACCTACCTTGTCTGATTGCAGGTTATAAGACCCGCATTCTAGAGAGGGTCCTTCCCCACCCCAGAAGGAAGGAACTCAGCACAGAGAGGCCAGGAAGAATTAGACGGCTGGGTCTCCCCACTCAGTCTATTAGCATCAGATGATACCCTTCATGTCCAGTCATATTCACGGCTGCCCATGCTTAGTTGAAACTAAACATAGAAATGGACAAATGGCCAATTTCCCCCTGCATCTTTGGGTCTATATTGGGTCATATAAAACTATGATGACATTAAATAAATCTGAATGCCTTTTCTCCACTTAATCTGTCTTTTGAGAGTTGGCTTTTCAGTGATCCTTCAGAAAGCCAAGGAGAACTCTCCCCACGGCCCCTACCAAAGCTCCCTATGCATAGGCCCTGGACAGAGTAGGGTGGGAGAGGAAGGCTCTGGTAGAGAGAGAAGTACCAAAAATAGTTAAAACTCAGGTTCTGCTCTGAACAAGTTCACAGTCTTGA
>NW_003852453.1:7852303-7865660 GCF_000181295.1 Otolemur garnettii
AGCTTCTGGAAGCTCCACTGGAGGCAGAAAGGAAGAGGAGAGAGACACGGCTTCTCCCTTCCTCCCGTCCTCCAGGTCCCAGCAGGGCCTCCTGTTGGCCAAACCCAGCTGGGGCCAGCTGACTTAGGGCCCAGAAATTGTGATCTACAGGGCTCCAGCCCTTCCCTCTCCTGTGGTGCAGAGCAAGGGAAGGATGGGGAGTGGATCCTCAGCAGGACAGGAATGAACAAAATTCCGGAAAGGATGACGAATATATGTTGCCCAAGAAGGAGGGAAAACTGTAGATAAATAACACAAGTAAGGGTTGAAGTGTAGGAAACACACTTTGCCCGGTCACATAGCCGAGGCATCCAGCTTGGCTACTCTGGGCCCACATCCCTACACCCATGATCTGCACGCAGGCGCAGACACACACGTGCGCATGTGCGGCTGTCACCACCACCGCCATCAGGACCCAGCCTCCATAGAATGTATTCCCAAGCCACTGTCTTCCCTCCACCTGGGTCTGAAGCTCTCGGTCCCCACTGAGCTCCACTGTGTCCATTCCTTCTACTGTCCATGCTGTCTGCTGGGTCAGGACGCCAGACCAGACATGGTCCTTGGATCTCCTAGTCCTGCCCAGAGGCCTGGGGCAGGCTCCTGAGGCACCCTGCCATGCCCGCATTAACACCTGAGCTGCTGGATCTAGGGGAGGTTCCGTGATTCCCAAGGGAGGGGGCAGCAGAGGCCCCCGGATGTGGTGGGTTGAATGGTGCTCTCTCGCCTCAGAAAGGAGGCACAGACGCCATTTCCTTATTTGGAAATGGAGATCTCGCACATATAATTAGTTAAGCATCTCACGGTACAACCATCCTGGCTTTAGGGCGGTACTAAAGAGGAGAAGGCGCGGAGAGTCACAGGGAGAAGGAGGCCGTGTATAGGCAGAGGCAGAGGTTGGAGTGACGCTGTGGCAAGCTGGGAAACGCTAGGGCCACCCTAACACCTTCGGAGGGAGGCTGGCCCTGCTGACACCTTGATCTTGGACTCTCAGTCTCCAGAGCAGTGAAAAGATAAATTTCTCTTGTTTTTAACCACCCAAGCCATGGTTATTTGCCAAATCACCTCTAGAAAGCTGATATAGAAGGGCTTTTTGCCAACCAGTGCTTCAGCATTTAATGACTCATACAGCAGAATTGCAGCGTAAAAGCCCAGATCCGGTCCAACCTCCTTGTGGTCCATGTTAAGAAACTCAAGCCCCGGATTCAACATGGGTCCCAGATGAGGTCTGACCCAAAAGCCGGGACTTTGATGACTCAGTTCCATGCTCTGTCCCCTTCATTTCCTGTCTGAAGATGGGGGAGGGGCATCCCATCGCTGTCCCCTGCTCCTCCGCCAGCATCCCTCCCACCTGCCCACCCTTCTGGACTGTGGTCTGTGCTGCCCCGGCCGCCTGGCCCTGCCTGGCTGCTGGAACCTCCACCGAAACCTACATTTACTTGCTGCAAGTTCCTTGCGTGGAGCTTCTGAAGTTAATGATGGAATCTTTGAAAATGACATGAGAAGCAAAACCATAAGCAGCAGAAGACACAAAACCACCTGAAGTCCATCTGTGTGAGTGCGATCCACCTCAGAGCTCCCATTTCCCATGTAAAACAGAAGATATGATTTATAATTTATATCTCACCGGTACAACCCTGATTGAAGCAAACCACTTTGATGAAATGTTGGTTTCATGCTAGCGGAACACCACTCCAAATCAGAGAATATTTAGAACTCTAACTCCTCTGCTGCCTCTTTGAAGTGGAAAGATTTGTATTTTATGTGCTTTTCTGAGAAAAAAAAAAAAAGAAGAAGAAAAATATGTACACCCCAACGTGCATGTGGTGAAAATATGAAAGCATTTACTTGTGAATCGGCACCAAAATGTAATTAGTACATTAAGTACTAAAAATAGTTATAGACTCATATCTCGTGTTGAGGACCTGGTTCCAATAATTCTCAGAAAATTGCAAAATTCATACTTCGGGTTTTTTGGGTACTAACTTAATTTATTTGAAATCTACAACACATGAAGAATAAAATCAAAGAATGTCAACCTTCCATCCCCTTGACTAATGATCTAATAAAGTTGGTGCTCATATGTATTGTGTGTGTATATGTACATGACCTTGATTGGCTAAGAAAGGGAAAAATGGAGACAGAGAGAGCGAGAGAGATAAAGAGAATAAATTGGATTTGGGAGACAGTCCCTTCTGATCTTAAGAGAATGAAAAAATCTCTATTACAATACAGCTAAACTACCAATCAAGCTAAATCTCTTGATTATTTTCTCCAGTGATAAAAAAGGCCAATTCATTGACACCATAATCAATAATTGATGTCCACTAAGCCTGTCTATAGTAGGCATCATTCCAGAGAGACTGTGGATAAGCCAGATGGAGGGCTCTCACCCTTATGGAATATGCATTCCAGTGGGGTCAGACAAGAAAAAATAAACATATAGTATGCCTTTATAAAAGCCACAATAAATACAAGTTTTAAAGTAAGGTGGGGAAATAGAAAAGGGTGATTGTGAGTTTCAGTAGAGAAGAGCTTGATGGAGAGATGATGTTTGAGAAGTTGCCCAAATTGGTAGGGGGAGAAAAACCCTGCAGAGTCCTAGGGGAAGAGCATTCCAGGCAGAAGAAAGAGCAAGTGCAAAGGCCTTGAGTTTGAAACAAGCCAGGACTGGAAGCACAAGAAGGCTGGTGTGACTAAGGGGACACACAAGGTGGAGAAAAGGAGAAGATGGGGGTGGGGTCAGGGAGATGGGTCGAGCCAAACCCCATGGGATACATTAGGGATGTCATCCAGACTTCACTCGGCATCAAGCTCGGAAAGAGTGAGTCCAGCTGCTTCAGGTCAATTTAACAACCAACATGCTAAGTGTCTGTAATGGTCAAGGTTCTGCAAGGACTAGGCACTATGGGAGAAAGAACACAGATTCTCAATGCTTGTGGAATAAGGAAGTATATGATAAACATCACAAGAGAGGTGCTTCAGAGGACTTTGACCTTGACTTGAATAAAGCCAAGTTAAGCTGACTATTTGAGTAGAAAGAAAAGATGGAGGGCCTTGAGAGATATTCTTTCTTTCATTCATTCATTCAATCAATAGTTACTGAGTGCCAGGATTATGTTATGAGGCTACATAATAAACAGCTGAACAAACACAAAACAAGGCTTCTTCGCCCATGGAGCCTGTTGTCAATGAATAATACAACAACTACCATACAGTTTTTACTGCTCCGAGAATTATACAAGAGAGGCTCATGTTGGGCTTGCCCAGGGTTTTCAGAGGGGCTTCTCTGAAGAAGTCAGGATTGACCAGTAACTAAAGGAAAACTGGATATTATCCGGGAGAAGGATGATGACAGTGGGGATCTTTCCAGATAGAGAGAATGGCAAGTGCAAGTATCCTGTGGTACAAGGTCTTGGGAGGAGAGTGAGGGGAAGCATGGTCTGAGGCCAGGCTGGCAGGAGCTGCCAGGGTCCAGCCACAGTGAACACCACAGGCCATTCAAAGGACTTGGGTCTGGGTTTTGAGAGCAATGGAAATCCAATGAAAGAGGCCAACCTCTGAAGGCAAAGAAATAAGATTTGCCATCTGAAAAGTCACTCTTCCTGGAACGTGGAGAAATCAGATGTGGGCTTGGGCAAAAGTAGAGGAGAGAAGAGGCTGATGGTGGAGCTGCTAAAATCTAGAAGAGGAAAGCAGCCATGTTCTAGAGAATTAAGAAGCCTGTGATAGGTCCCAGGCTTCTGATAGGTGTGGCCATGTGACTTATTTCAACCAATGAAATGCAAGAAGAAGTCTAACCTGAGAATTCCAAATGGAAGCTTTAAAAGCCAGTGATGGGTGAGTGAGGGACCACTCTCTCCTCTTTCCCTTGCCATGACATTTGTCATCATTTCATATGGTGGCTACTTATTCAGCCTGGGTTCTCTGCACAATTGAAACCTGGACCAGAGACCAGTTGGCCCACCAGGCACACAGCATGAGTCAGAAGTAAACTTCCAACATCTGGAGCCTCTGGGAGGGGAGAGTGTTTGTTATCGCACTGTAACCTAGCCTAGCCTGCCCAGACAAGAAACAAAATGGACACATCTGGGAGGAATTGGAATGGAAATGGCAATTATCCTGAGATCTTTCCAGTGCTTATTTTCAGACTGTTTCCAAGCACAACTCAGCAACCCTAGCAAGTCCCTTGCTGCTCAACCTCTCCAAATTCAGTCTGATGCGATTCAGTGTGACACAGAGGAAAGTGAATCTATCTTCAGCAAATGTGGCCTTTAATGGTAGCAAAGTGCTTTGAAGATGAAAAGTTCTCTGCAAGTGCTAAGCATTATTATTCTGTATCAGATGTCAGTATGCACTTTAAAAAAAAAGATTCAATTAAGCTGCCTCGCCATTGTTTTATGATACAAGCATCAGACATTATCAAAAGGGTCAAATCATGACGGGAATATTGAACTGAGAGTAGGAGCAGAGAGTAATTGGCGTGAACCGAGGAGGATTCAGGAACTGAAAGGCTGAATGTTAATTTAACAGTGGGATTCAGGAGCAAGAGTGGAGGTGGTGTGCTGGTTTAAAGAGCCCCAAAGTACAGAATCTTTGGGGAAACCAGTTGAAAGGTACAGAGACCCCAATATCTGTGAGTAAATAGGTGAAGATGAGACCATCTATCATGGAAATAAAGATGCGTGGATAGATGTACCCAGCCTCCCACCCAACACACACACACACACACACTTAGTCACTGGTGTTTCCTGGGCACCAGTATCTCAGATAAAATAGCCTGCGGGCTGGAGAGCTGAACTGGAATCTAGGAAGCTGTCCAGCTCAGCCCCATTTCATGTCGGCTATTGGGCCAATATAGTCATTCAGTGCTGTGAATCTTTATTACAAAAGAGGCAGAGGATGAGGAAAGGGATGGGATGGAGCAGGGGAAGACAGCATGTTTGGCATTATTGGGTGGCTGGCACCGGGCTAAAAGGCAACCCTTTTAAGGGGTCATGTAGGTGGTCCAGGTCTAAGCTTCCACCATTAGGGAGTAGGGGGCAAGGAGGTGCAATTTTAAGCATGTCACTCCCAGGAAGGGAGCTACAAAGGAAATATAGCTGCTTTATTTTTTCTTTCTTTCTTTCTTTCTTTCTTTCTTTCTTTCTTTCTTTCTTTCCTTCCTTCTTTCTTTCTTTCTTTTTTTATTAAATTATAGCTGTGTACATTAATACTATCCTGGGGTACAGTGTGTTGTTTCTATATACAATTTGAAATACTTTCATCCAACTGGTTAACATAGCCTTCATGCCATTTTCATAGTTGTTGTGTTAAGACCTTTATATTCTACATTTATTCACATGTACCCTTATAGGATAAATCATAGGCATGATCCCACCAATCACCCTCCCTCCACCCATCCTCCCCTCTCCCCTCTCCTCCCTCTCCCCTTTCCCCATATTCTTGGGCTAAAATTGGGTTAAGCTGGCACGGTCATGGAGCTGCTTTATTTTCTATAAATGATATTACTGTCTACATAAGCCATCAAAGATGTATGTGGGGTGGTAGGTTCAGAAACAGATATTTTAATCTTGCTAATTACTTGCTAATTAATGTGACTCAGTTTCTTCAGTTGGAAGCATCTCCTTTCAATTAAAATGGTCCCTCTCATGGCTGGGTGTGGTGTCTCATGCTTGTAATCCTAGGAGGCCAACATAGGAGAACTGCTTGAAGTCAGGAGTTGGAAAACAGCCTGAGTAAGATCAAGGCCCCCATCTCTACAGAAAATAAAAAAATTCACTGGGCAGGGTGGTAGGCACCTGTAGTCCCAAGCTACTGGGAAGGCTGAGGCAGGAGGATTGCTTGAGTCCAGGAAATTGAAGTTGCAGTGAGCTATGATGGTGCCCCTGCCCTCTAGCCCACGGTCAGAGTGAGACACTATCTCCAAAATAAATAAATAAATAAATTGTCCCTTTCAGTCCTCATGCTAATGACAGCAGAGAAGGAGACCTCTTATTCACATGTCCCCCAAGGGCTAAGTGCTCCCTGGTGCCTGCAATAGAACAGCCACTCTCAGGGTTTACCCCACCTGGGCATTCTGGGTGATGCTGTTGCTGACACAGAGCACGTGGCTCCAGCACGTACCCCAAGTGGGGGCAGTAGGAACCCCCGTGGCACCTGCCAGCTCCCCCCACCTGCCCATGCCCTTCTCTTTCCTCCCCGCTGCTGCTGGGCCAGAAAGTAGCTTCACTTCCGCTTCCAGCCAGCAGAGTCTTCTCCTCCCTCGTATCACATCCCTTCTCAAGGTGGCTTTCACCCTTCACTGGAGCAGTGATGGTGGAGTGGCTGTGGGGAACATGATTTATAGAGGTGTTGGATGAAAACCACAGGCATTTAATACCTCTAAAATATTTTCTCCATTACAAGAGGTGCATTCCTTTAGCCTAAGGTTTATTTTGTCTCGTAAAATGCAGATATGCTTAGGAGATGTAAAGCAAAAGCTTTTCTCTCTAAAAATACCATCGGATGATTTGAGTTTGTGGGAGAGTCACCCAGGCCGCACCCGGCACCACCCCAGCTGCTCCATTCATTCTCTAACCAGTGGTAAGAGGCTGTTCATTGCCCACATCTAAAGACCAACACGGTCCTGGACCACCAGGGATCAAACTCTACTTAACGTTAAAGAAAACGCTAAGAGTATTTAATGGTTGTGAAAAGTGCCATACTAGAAAAATGAAGGATGCTGCAAGGATGGGATTAGAAAGCTACCTGAGCAGGTGACAGTGGCACTCACAGAGGAAAAGGAGTTAAATAAGGGAAGAGCTGGAGGGGAGAGGCCCAACAATTGAGGGGACAGCACTGTAGAGGCCCTGGGGCAGGAAGGAGCTCCAGATTCCTTTCCAAAGGGGTCTTTGGAAATAGACCCTCAAAGGGACTGGAGGGAGGATCCCGAGGAGAGAGGCTGGGAAGGAGGTGGGTGGGAGGAGGGGGTGAGCTGCCATAGTCAGCAGGCGCCTGGAAAGACGGACAAGCGGAAGTGTGGGTCCCTTTTACACAGTTCATTGTAAACCCTGCAGATGTTTAAGCCGCCTTCTCCACCATTTCTAAACTGAATTTTGATCTCACACCAGTTGAACCAGCTCGGCTTGTTTCCTAGTGTGGCCTCCTGACTTTCTGGAGAAGGAGTGGCTTGAAGGGCCCCTCACCTCCTCACTGACCTAGCACCTGCCACCAACCAGGTACAGGGCAGGGAACTAGCCGTGATCCTTACCTCCAAAGGGCCCTAATCTGGCAGATCACAGACTGCCAAGGCTTTGGCCCTCCTGCAAACATTCCAGCCACCATCATCTGGGGACACAAATCCTAAATCTCAGAGGCATTTTGGCATTCCTTCCTTACTACGCCCCACACAGTTAATCTACTGAGTCCTTCCAATCCTACCTGTGAAATATGTCCAGCGTCCATCTACCTCCCTCCAGCCTCCCTGCCTCTGTTCTTCTTAAAGAAACTATTTTTTCAACTAGATAACTCTAATAACTTCTTAACTGGATGTCCCCTCCATGAGGGCAGCCAGAGTAATCTCTTCAATTGCAGACGTGATTATAGAAACCCCTGCCTAACCCACTTCTGAGGTTTCCTTGCTCTCAGGGGAAAGGAAAGAGGGTCTTGGCCCCGGCCAAAGGCCCAGGGAGATCCAGCTGGTCACCACACTGGGCTCCAGCTTCCACAGCTGCCCCTCACTCTCTACCTTCTCTCCTTGAAGGGGACATGCTGTCACCTGCTAACACCCAGACCTGAGTGCCACTGTCCCTTTCCATAGGGCAGCTTCTTTGATCGCCTGAACAGGTCAGTTCCCCTGTTACACCTTTATCAGCCTTCTGGGGAGTGATCTTATTTTTATGTGTTTATTTGTTTATTCATATCTACCCCCCACTTGATTTTGAGTTCCTGAGAGCAAAGAGGATGGTGTATGTCTATAGTACCGGGACAAGAATGTTGTCTGGCACAGAGTGGCTGCTGCATGGGTGTGAGTTGACTGGAAGAACAAATGGCCACTGTGGGAATGACCCAAGGATCTGGCCACTTTCCCAGCATCCTTGTACCGGAAACACTTTACACTGGCCTGCAAGACCCAACATGGTCTGCACCCCTCTCCCTCCCAGATGGAGGCCCCCTCCTTCTCTGATACCTGTTCTACCCCCTCTTTATCACACTTATCTCTGGCCTCACTGGTGTTCCTGGGCTCCGGGCTTCTGTGATGTTCTGCAGCAGGTCAAGTGCATTCCGGCCTCAGGGCCTTTGCACCTGCTGCTCCCTGTACGCTGAGTTCTGTTCCTGACTCCTTCTCTTCTTCCTTCCTGCCTCTGTTCATGTAACTCCTCCCAGTGAGACCTTCTTAAATCTCCCTACATAAAATAATCAACCACATCCCCCACGGCATTTCCTATCCCTCCACCCACTTTATTTTTCTGTTTTTCTGCGGGTCCTTGTCTCCTTCTGACATATTAGCTATGCCCTTATTTATATGCATATCATCTATCGCCCCCACTAGAATATGAGCTTCTTGAAGGCAATATTTGGTCTTTTTATACCCTGCTGTATCCCTAATTCTTGTTATAGTGTCTGGCATGTAGTAGAGGCTCAATAAATTTTTGTGAACAAAGGAATGAAAGAATAAATTTTGAGCCTGGAAACGTCTGGCACCCAATGCTCAGAGATTCCTCCTTGACCCTGTGGCAAGAAAAACAAAACTATATCCCCGACTAAGTTCTCATCTAGGCAGACCCCAAATTGCCAGCCGTAAGTTAATAGCAATACTAATAACTGCTATTAAATGCTAACTCTATGCCAGATATCCTCTAGATATCATATACATATTATAATCCTCATAGTATTGCAATAAGGGTAGTTATCATCTTCATTTCCTAGATGAAGAAAATGGTGATCAGAGAGTTCAATGACTTACCCAAAGTCACACAGCTAGAAAGTGACTGAGTTTGGATTTGAACCTGAGCAGTCTCTAGAGCAAGGATGGCCACAGGATCATAGGCCACGGGAACCACATATGGCCCACAAAGCCTAAAATGTTTACAAGAATAAATATATCAAATGAAGAATTCCCTGGGCAGCCCCATGTCTCCACAGGAGGTACAGAAAAAAGAGACTCATATTTAAATGCCATTTATTGGGCTTCTCTCGTATTCTAGGGAGTGGCTCCCCACTCATTAGCCTCACCCCACCACCTCCACCTTAGAGGTGAGGAAGAGGAGGCCCAGAGGTGAAGTGATATGAAACGTCATATTTTAAGTCAGAACTGGGAGTAGAATCGCACACTCACAGGCTAGAAAGGCCTCTCATGATCATTTATCCCAAGCTCCTCATCCTTTGGATTCTACAAAGAAAGCAGCTGAGTGCTGGGGAAGCCGGGGCCACCAGGGTTAATGCCACAGCACGTCTCCATCCCCTTGGCTAGGGGTTTACTGTAGATGAGGCTGGCCCATCCCTCCCCCTCACTTCCGAAACCCTTCCCACCCAGGCACCCAGCCTGCTTCCCCTCTCCCTCCTGACCTGCCTCCTCACCCACCACTGCTGTGCCTGTGAGGACGACTCCAACTACAAATTAAGTGAAGGGGAAAACTGAATTGATATGATCTGAGCAAGGGAAGCACAAAGGCCCCAATTTCCTCTCCACATTATACAGGAAGATCTGGGCCACGTGGGGAGCCGGCTTGGGCCTTTTGATGTTTGCCTTCTTGCAAGTAACAAGCGGGAGGACACGAGACGAGACGGCTTTGCCTCCTCCATGCAAACTCACAGCAGCAGGCTTCCAATCACGCTTGAAACAAATCCAGAGATGAAAAACGCAGGAAAGAAACGAAGAAGGGAGAGAGAGGCGATTGTTGTTTAGGGAGCTTTAAGGACAAGGAGACCCTTTAAAACTAACTACAGGACATGTTAAAGAGCTTACAAACGCCCCCGACTCAGCAGCGCTAAGCCGAACTCCACAGGGCACAGTAACAGGGAGTCTGCACCTGAGCCGGGGCCCTCCAAGGCCAAGCTGTGCCTTTCCCCAGGAAAGGGACCCAGCATCCTCCTCACCTCACCTCACCTCACCTCACCTGAGCTGGGGATTTCTGAGAACCAGGGCCAGGGTCAGAGACTCCAGCTTACACAGTCTGCAAACAGCCTGAGACCCTTACACCCAAATTGGGTATTTGTAGTTCAATTTGTGACTCCACGTAACAGCTCAGGAATGGGCATGAACAAAGTTAGAGTAACATTCAGCCCTCAGGAAAAGTGCCAGTTGATTAATCTCTTTCTCATTCTCTCTCGTTCTCCTAAACTTTTGATTTCAGTGAGGTAGTTGGCTAATACATAGCATCCTGAGATTTTTGTCTGAATGACCTTGGGCTTATCCTGCAGTAGTAGCAGTTCAAGGACGTTCAAAGGTGCCACCTGAAGATCAAAGCTCTTCTGATTCACTCATGGCATGGGCCACCAAAATTTATTCAGGAACCATGGAAGAAATATACACAGACAAGAAATAGGAAAAAAGTGGCTGTACCGTTCTCCTTCCAGAGAAAAGAATTAAGTAAAATGCATTAAATTCTTCTTTTAGTTAAATCCTGTGCAGCATGATTTTTTAAAAAATCTTATTATCCCAACAATTCTACCCTTATTGTCATTACTTTATAGGTAGGGAGATCAAGGCTCTGAGTAGTTAATTGACTCGTCCGAGGCTGACGTGTTACGAAGACATGGAGCCAGACTTCTATGCTAGCTCAGGGCTGTCTGATTTTAAAGCTTGAGCTTTTCAGATATGGCCAACTGCATCCATCTGAAGATGGCTATGAGGCCCCCTTGGGTAAGCAAGGTGCTGTTGAGCTTGGATGTCCCTGGAAAATATCAGAGTAACCTAGACTTAGTCCCTGCCTGAAATTTTACTTGTTATTCTTGTCCACTCTGCCAGTAGTCAGAAAACAGACGGTGAAGGTCTCGTGCTGTCGATAGATAAAGATGTTCAGATTTATTTCCCCAGCCTGACCTCCTCCCTCCACTCTCTAGACCTGTGTTTCCGCCTGTCTACTCAGTAGCTTGGCTGGAATGCCAGGTGGACATCTCCCACTTCCCCTTCCAAACCTCCTCCCAGTCTTTCCCCAGGGCTTGCTCATGCCTGTGAAGGGCACTGTCCCTCTTTGGATTGATTCGGCCGAAAGCTCCTGCGCACAGTTTGTTTGTCGGGTGCTCTCGGGAAGTGATGATAGGAAATGGAGAAGTGAGACGGAAAAGAGATGAGCCCATAAAGTTGTGTGTTATCCCACGAGTTGCTGCTGGGGGCAACTGGATCCAGGCTGCTGGGGAACTCCGGGAGGCCGTGCATGGCCCAGGCCTGGGGGTGAAGGCGCTGGGCTGCAAATACACCTGCTCCCGCCAGCCCCTAGGGGATCCTCCTGCCTGCCGTGGGCACATGGGCACACAGGCAGAGTGGGCTCCAGCAGTTAGGCTGGCAGTTGGAAGCGGGGCATCTGAAAGGGTAAAGAGAGGGTGTGCGGCTGCGGCATCCTCTGTAGCTGCTGCAGAATTCACGACCGCCCTTCCCCCACACTCTACAGTCAGCTCATTAACCAAACCAGCAGACTCTGCCTCCACAGTGTATTGCGAATCCAGCCCCCTTTTCCCACTAGCTGCTGAAGAATCCAGCTCAAATCGCCATGAGTTCGCACCTGGACTGTTGCTACAGTCCCCTCTCTGGTCTCTTAGCCATCTCCCTTGTCCCCTACTGTCTTTTTGTACTTGGAAGCCAGTGGGATCCTTTTAATCATGATCATGCTATCCCCTCCTGAAAACCACCACTAGTTTCCCTCTCATTTAGCACAATCCCAGGCCTGAGCCCACCCAGCCAGCCCCTGCTGGACCCTGTGCCTTGTATATTCTACCCCCACACGGGCTCCCCCTTCAAAGTGCCCGGCACACTCCCACCCTGGTTCATGCAGGAGCGGCTCCTCTGCCTGGCCTGCCCTGCTCCCCCAGCCACTCCCCAGACATCCCCGCGGTCTCTTTTTCCCTGTGACCATTCACTTCCCCGGCGGAAGAGCACCCACCACTCCTCACTCTCATGGTGTGATGTTGTTCTTCAGACAGTTGGTCCCTAAGGAAGCTGATCTCCCTTTCTCCGACCTGGGTCTTAAAAGAGACAGAAATAAGGGCAGCTCCTGTGGCTCAAAGGAGTAGGGCTCCATATACCGGAGGTGGCAGGTTCAAACCCAGCGCTGGCCAAAAACTGCAAAAAGGGGGGGGGGAGCGGCACCTGTGGCTCAAAGAAGTAGGCGCCGGCCCCATATACTGGAAGTGGTTGGTTCAAAACTGGCCCCGGCCAAAACCTGCAAAAAAGAGAGACAGAAACAAGAGAAGAAATGAAGGCAGGGCTGAGCTGCCTGGGATCCAGTTTAATCCTCCTAGAATCAGGGTCAGTGGACCGTGGCGTCCCACCTCCCTTGGGGCAGAGCAACTACAGGGTATAGAGACTCTTGGGGAGCCCCTGTGTGTGGAGGGAAACATTGGGAGTGGTGAATTAGTGCTTCCACCCCTAAAAAAGCCTATCATGTTTTTTATACCTGTCACTGTGTATCTGGTGCCCGGATGCTCTGCCCAGAAGCCTCGGGCCCCTGTTGCTGGTTCTGTGCAGCCACCTGCCAGCCACCATGTGAGTTGCTTCTAAAAGCTTCACATCTGCAACTTCCTTCCTGGCTGGGCCCTCAGGTCCCTACAGCTGCCTGTCTGCACAGGGAGCATAGGGAAAGTGCCTGGAGGTTCACTCCCTCGCAAAGGGTGGGTGCGGAGCGTAAGACCAGCACCCCTGCTGCAAAGCCAAACAGAGTCTGAGATATCATTTATACGCCAGAGCTCCCCACAGCATCAGGCCAAGGTGGGGACCTCGACTTCCCCGCCTTTCCTGTCCTACTTCCCTGTGTCCTAACAGAGCTCCCCTGGAGGCTCTTCTATAATCAATAATTTGCACTGGAACCCTCGTCTCAGCATCTTCTTCTGGGAAAAGAAGACCACGGGCGTTCATTGTTTATTTCATTTCCCCTACTAGAATAGAAGCTCCCAAGGGCAGGGTTTTTTTCTGTTTTGTGCCGTTTTGTATTCTAAGCAACTAGAATAGTACCTTGAATACAGAGGGAGCTCAATAAATAAATTCCTCAATGGATGAAGGAATTTATGGATATGTGTCATTTGGCAGAAATGTATCAGGACCATTTCTAAAGAATCTTCTCCCTGTTCTGTTTCATGGCCACTATGTCCCTCATGCTAAGGCCATTTGTGGCACAAAAGATAC
>NW_003852453.1:7865720-7886843 GCF_000181295.1 Otolemur garnettii
CCCTCAAGGGCTGGCCCCCACCTAGCTTCTCTCTGCCCCCATCGCAGGCCTGGACATAGGACATACGCAGCTCGGCCCTGTCCTTACTCCTTGTCTTATTTTTTTGTTTCCTGGGTCCTCATCCCAGGATGGCTGAATTGCTGGTATAGGGTGGCAGCAGCTGTCCACACCTCAGTGGCCTCACAACCACCAGCCCCTCTGTTAGTGCTCCCATCACCCTGCAGCATGAAGAAACTGGTCCTAGGAAAGAACCCCAGACCCTGCCTGGATGGTCCCAGGGATCTGGACCTCAGGTGTAGAGGGAGCAACTAGATAGAATGGGTGGGTGAAATGAACCTCCTGAGATCAGCCCCATGGAGAGAATATTGCCCAGGGAAGCACAGGGTCCATAAGAGGAGAAGTCTGCATTGGTAGGAGCATTTAAACATACAGTAGAGAAGAAAGCTTTCCAGGACTTATTTGGGCCTATAAGGTCAAAGCAAGGCCTTGGTAGGAGTTTGTCTTAGTTCAGACTGCTATAACAAAATACCGTAAATTAGGTGGCTTAAGCAACAGAAGTTTATTTTTCACAGGCCTGGAGGCTGGGAAGTCCAAGATCAAGGTTCCAGATGGTTTGGTTCCTAGTGAGGGCTCCCTTGCTAGTTTGCAGATGGCCACCTTCTTACCACATCCTCACACGACAGAGAAAGAGATCATCTCGCTTGTGTTTCTTCTGATAAGGGCCTTAATCACATCATGAAGGCTCCACCCTCATGACCTAAAGACCCACCTTCAACTACTATCATATTAGAAATTAGGCTTCAAGCTATGAATCTGGGGAACACACAAACATTCGTTCCAGAGCAGAGTTCTGGGTTGTGACACTAGCAGAACGCTCTCCATGCGTCTATGGCACGTCCATACAGCTACTCACTCATTTAATCCTCACAGTAGCATTGGGAGGTGGCACTTCAGAGCCAGAACTGGGGAGGCAGTAAGGAGTTCTGAGGCCTCCTTAAGTTTGGGCCCTGATTGTCCCACCTGCCTCGTGCTGGTCCCAGCTGTGGGTGCTGTTATTACCTGTATTTTACCTCAGAAAACTGGGGCAGAAGGGGACCACACACAAACTAAGCAGCAGGTATAAGGTGTGACCAGATCAGTCTGGCCACATCAAAATACCTCCCCCATGAGGATTTGGGCTACTGCGGTGAGGAGATGCTTCTGTGGGACACTGTAACCTGTTGGGTCTGGGAAAGGCACCAAGAGGTAGGGAGTTTCTGAGAGGAGACTTAGCCCAATAGGACAGAGAGAAGCCCGGTCCCGGTGCTGAGACCTAGGGAGCAGGGAAGTGTTAGACTCTTGGAGAAGGGAAAAGTCTCTAGGGTACTTTGAGGGTCTTGTGGACCAGGTAATTTTCCTTGGGGAGGGTAGGGGGATCCCTGGAAGAGATAAGGCCAACTGAGTACTACTGGGAAATTGTGGATGGACATTCAAGCCCAGGTGACCAGGGAAGCCTGCAGGGCAGGGCGAGGGGCAGTGGGAACACCTGGAGAGTGGGGAGGTTAGCATTGAGGAGACAAAGGAAGCACTGAAGATCATCAGGGCCCGCAAGGCAGGGGGAACCCTTGGGTGCGTTTTTGAACCTAACGGGCAGGGAGAGAGCTCCAGAGGATTATTTGGTCTTAGAGGCCAGAGGGAATTTTCTGGAGGAGTCAGGGCCCAGGGAACACAGGAAGGCTTTGAAGAGCATTAGGTTCTACTGAGTCGGGGAGTGCTCTGGGAGACTGCTACAGTTTAGAGAACAAGAGTAATAGACCTATTAGAATGGGGGGAGCTTCTTAAGAATTCTTGAGAGCCTAGTGAGCAGGGAGAAGCCTCTGACCACAGCTAGGACATCAAAAGCCTCTTGGAGAATGCCGGTTCTCCTGGAGAGGGATAAATGTCTGGGGCAACATTATAGCTCAGGAATGGGGGAGCCTCTAGAAGAGGGAAGAACACAAGAAATAAGGCAAAGCCACCTAGCAAATGATGAGTATTAAAGTATTAAGGCCTATTCTCTCTCTCTTCCTCTCATTTTTCTCTCATATTTTGTCTGCTTTGGTGTCGACAGATCACAAGTCACTTAGGCACTTGGTGACACTCTCCATTCAGGAGCCTATCCAGTCCAGTGCATGAACCATGACCATTGTTTGTGGATCAGGTAAATTGAATTAAGGTTTAGATTTCAGAGTAGGGTCAGCCACAAAGGGATGGAACCTCCCAAATAGCAGTGGCTTCAGCAAGACAGAGGATTACTTCTCCCCCATGTAAAATTTTCAGGTTGGTGGTCCAGGTTTAGATTGGCAGTCCTCAGTGTCAGGTACCCTTGTGCCTTCTATATTGTTGCTCAGCATCATCACTGTAGTATTCAAGATGGCTGCTGGAGTCCCAATCTTTACAGACAGTTCCAGCCCATAGAAAGGAGGAAGATAGGAAGAAAGATTTCCCCCTAACAAGGGAAATCACCAGAAGTTGCACATACCATTTCCATATATGCCTATTGACCAGAATATAGTTTTGTATGATCATATCTAGTTGTAAGGGAAGCTGGACAATGTAGCGTTTATTCCAACATAACAATGTAGTGTTAGTCTTAGGGTCAAGTTTCCACTGAAAGCCAAAGGGTTTCTCTAATGAAGGAAAAACTGAGAATACAAATTAAGGGACATAAACACTCTCTGCCACACAAATTGAGCAGCTCAGAGAACCTTGGGACTGGTTCACATAGTGTCTTAGATATGTATCACTACCTTTCAACTTACCTGCGAACTTGGCAGCTTAGAACAACAAATGTTTTATCTCATGAAGTTTTTGAAAATCAAGACTCTAGAAGCATCTTGGCTGAGTGATGTTAGGTCTCTAATATGGTCACAGTCAAGCTCCCAGTTGGGGCTGACATTATTTTAAGGCTCAAAGAGGGCTAGAAAATCTGGTTCACATGGTGGTTGGCCAGAGCCCTTTATTTCTCAGCCAGTGGCTGCTGGCTGGAGGCTTCAGCTCCTTGTCGTGTGGGCCTCTCCATCAGGCTGCTCACAGTAAAGTATTACCGCTTACTTTCCCCAAAGCAAGTGATCCAGGGAAAGGAGGGAGTGAACAAAGGAAGGAGAGAGAGAGAGAGAGCACATGTGTGGGCAGCCAAGATGGAAGCCACAGTCCTTTACAACTTGTTCTCAGAAGACATGTAACTTCCCATCTTCTGTTTCCTTTCGGGTCACACAGCACCCTGGTACAGTGTGGGGAAGGACTATGCACAGTGTGAATGCCAGGAGGCAGGTGACTGGGCAATCTCGGGGGCTGATTACCAACCATGGGTAGGTGAATGAGATCTGGGGGTCAAGAGATAAACTCATTGGAAGAGTTTATCTTTCCTTGAGGCCAAGAAGATTGTACAGGCTCAGGAAGTCTGGCTGGTCCTGACAGCAGCAGGTCAAAGTTTCAGGAGTATGTTTCGGTCCATCTGGGCTGCTATAACAAAATATCCCATAAACAGCAGCAATTTATTTCTCACAGTTTTAGAGGCTGGGAAGTCCAAGATTAAGGTGTGGGCAGATTTGGTGTCTGGTGAAGGCCCATCTTCAAAGATGGCATCTATTTGCTGTGTCCGCCACACAGTAGAAAGGGGTGAACAAACTCCTGTAGGCCTCTTTTATAAGGGACCTGATTTCATCTATAAGAGCTTTACTCTTATGACCTAGTCACCTCCCTAAAACCATCACCCTGGGGATTAGACTTCAACCTATGAACTCTGGGGAGCACACAGACATTTAGGCCACAGGAGACTGCAATAGGACATTCCTGTGACTCTCCTGTTAACTCCCAGTCTCCCTGAAGGGGCAAACTTTCTACCAATTGAAAGAGGGAGACAGTTTTATCAGCATATAATAATCAGCACTGTTTCCCCCAGCACACGCCAAGGCCGAGACCACGAAGCAGATACATGTACTGGCTAAGTTTGACCACGGGGCACCATCAGAGAAGTGAACACACAAAGGGCTTCACCAGCTTACGCACAGGCTGGTCACTCCAGGAACGAACAAACTCCTCCAGCTCGTTACCTGAAACCGGGGGCCCAACAACATGTGGATGGGCTGAGTCATTAAAAAGGCAATTAAATGCCCAACTGCAACGCCAGATACCAACATGGAGGCCTTTGTGCACGGATGACTTAGTTCTTTCAGCAGGGGAAAAAAATCTTTAGTCTTATTTTCTTTCAAGTCCAAGGGTTATTCGGGAAGCCAGTTTAGGTGACTAGGACGCAGAGGCTAATTTCAACAGCCATTGCCGACAAGTGGTGGGGGGGGCGGGTCGCAAAGGCATGAGAAGCACGTTGCTAGAGACAGTCTGCCATTGAATTCGATCTTAATATTCTAGTCCATGAACCAGCGGCTGCACTAGAGCTTGGGGTTTTTTGTGTTTTTTTTTTTAAAAAAAAGGCAGGAAAAACCCACACACATTCTTTCAATTTCTAAAGGGAAATTTGACTCGAGCTGTAGAACAAAGGACGAAGAAATAGAAGTAAAAGAAAATCAAAGAAAAAGTGATTTGGATTCAAGGGGATCAGATGTTTCATTTATTGCAGGTTGGAGACCTTCAATCAGTCAAATGAAAGGAACATTTGTATTAAAATACCTACGAGGCAGAGAGAGCGCCTTGATCGGGTGCAGGAGAGTTAAGTTACAGCAATCGTGCTGAGAGATATGAACCCACCTTCGAGGCTATCTGTTCCCAATATTGAAGGTTTTCTGTGTTACAAACCTGAGATGAAAGGTAGTTGTTTTGACGTCTGGGTCTGGAAGCCAGACGCTGAAATTAGCAGCGTTCTCAAAGTGTGTGCTGCAGAGATGTGGAGCCCAGGACGGGGTGAAAATGGAGCTGCTTTATTAAAACAAAAAGACATTAATGTAACACTAAGTTCCCAACTCACTCATGCACGGAAGGTGTGGCTGGAAATTATAAAAACACCTTCCTCCTCTGCCAGATCGGAGTGGACAGAGAAAGGGCCCTGTAGTAGGAGTCGGCACCCCCCCCCCTTCTCTGGCCCTCCATCATGGCCAGGACATGGTACCAGGCATGGAGGAGGTATTGGCCAGATGTCAGATGAATCTATCAACGAATTAATGAACATGACCTTGGACCTTTTTGAGCCTAAGTCATATAAAATGAGTGTTAGGGCCACCTGAAGATTTCCCCAGTGGGCTGAGTGCCACATGGATAGGTCAAGATGATGTACGTGGACGTGGCATTAAATAGTACTGACTCACAGGGAGAAGGGTATCACTTTTGAACTCTCTTTCTAGCCTCCGATTCCAAGAGAAAGTCTCAGCCCAATGCAAATAGGTCTTTAACACAGCTGTGAGTGTTTCCAAACCTCTCTTCATGGTGATAAGAGGGGAAGGCTCAGGCTCGCAGCGCTCAGCAGACATCCAGCTAAATTCCATAACCTGATTTCTCTCCTTTACACACACTTGCTATTTCTAGCACGTGCATGTAGTCTTTCCTTTGAAGACTGATTTTTTTTTTTCTTTAAGGTTTCGTTGTCAGACAAATGTCTGGAAGTAAACAGGAATCGATGTAAAGAAACTACTAAATAGATGCAGTTCGGGAAACATATACAGATGGTGAGGACACAAATGCCTTTAGTTTAAGAGAAATTGTCCCAGCTGACCTCCAAGCCCCTTCCAGAAATATTGAGCATCTGAAGCCTGGGACGACACCACACTGGCCTGTGTAGAATAAACCGGAAGGCTTCTGCAAAGAGGCAGGGAGAGCCTGACCATGGGAAGTTGGGCCTATCCACATCTCCATTTATTTATTCTTTCAATGAACATTTATTAAGGGTGTGTTATATGCTCACTGTTCCAGGTACCAAGACAGTAGTGGGAAAAAAAAAATAGAGAGTTCCTGTTTTAGCGGTTTGAGGCAGGACAAGGACCAAGTGAGGCCACAGGGCACCTGGGGTGCATAATCTAAGGTGCACAATCTACTTCCACCCTCAGGGTTGCATCGGACCTTGCCCTGTCTTGAGAAGAGTGTCCCACAGAGAACATAATCAGGCATAGCTGTCATCATTATGGGGACCGTGATATCTGCCTCTAGAGGTTCCAGTGTCATTGGTCTCGGATGGATCCCCAGAACAGTATTTTGGGAGAGCAACACAAATGATTCTAGTGATATCCAGGATTAAGAACATCCTGGATGTTTTTTTGTTGTTGTTTTGTTTTTGCTTTTGTTTTTTTGTTGTTGTTTTGTTTTTGCTTTTTTTTTTTAGACAAAGTCTCACTCTGTTGCCCAGGCTAGAATGCCTTGGCATTAGCCTAGCTCACAGCAACTTCAAATTCCTGGGCTCAAGGGATCTACCTGCCTCAGCCTCCCAACTAGCTGAGACTGCAGGCACCAGCCGCAGTGTCCAGCTAGTTTTTGTATGTTTAGTAGAGTTGGGGTCTCTATTTTGCTCAGGCTGGTCTCGAACTCCTGAGCTCAAGCAATCCACTGGCCTCGGCCTTCTAGAGTGCTAGGATTACAGGCAGGAGCCACTACACCTGACCAGACCAAGAAATGTTTATAAGGAAGTTGCCCAAGGAAACCAAGATAGGTCACCCTCCCAACCACAGTGTCCCAGTGCTCCGCTGTAGGATGAGTCCTGATTCATGCGATCTTGGACACAGGTGTTACAGTGAAAGGGGTGCATGTGAAAATGAGTGAGGCAGGGGGTCCTTTGCACCTTAAAGATAGCACATAAGAATAGTCATTACTTTCACCAAGAAAAAAAGTCCCCTCTCATTCTTTTTCAGTCATGAGGCCCACTCTAGCTTCATTTTGTTTCCATGTTTATTAAAGACACAACCATATAATAATATTCCTCTATGTAAGAAAAAAATCAACAGTGCAAGTGTGATATGACAGCAACTGCTTCCTACCCCAGTGTTGGGGAATCCTTGGGGCATAGTGGGGAGTGTGGCAAATTGGGGAAAAGCACCTGTTAGATGCTCCAGATCTCCTGACTTATCAAAAGAAACAAGAAATTCAGATTGAGCTGTGAAAATTCCTAATTTCCATGTGGGCTCTAATTTAGAAATAACTGCACAGGGCAAATACATGTTTTGTAAGACCCGAGTATGACGCCTCCCAGAAAGGCCATGCTAGATAGAAAAGTCCCCAGGGAGCTGGTCTCAGGTCACTGTGTGATCTGAGACCAGGGCTTGGGTTTCTTTGTCCCTCGAATTTAAAGAAGTAAGAAAGATATAAAAAAAAAATTATGTATTCATTCTTTGACGTTCAGTAACAATTCCCACATATTAAACACTGTGCCAGATGGGAGATTTAAAGATTAAAATAAGTATTCTTATCATGAAGTGAGAGAGATACTGGACAGTGAACTCTAGAGGCCTAGGATAGGGGCTGTTACAAGGTAAGAATAGAGAGCACAGGGGGAACATTAATAGTTCTACCTGGCAAAGATGACTTTTCAGGCAGGCCTTGTAGGCTGAATGTAACTTTTCCAGGCATCAAGGGCCAAAGGAAAATGACTTTTCCTTAATACCAAAGTGCTCTGTGCACCCATACAATATGAATCTTTTATGAGTTGGAAAAACAAGCATACACACTCCCATAAATTGTAGAGTGTGCAAAATGACAGTTAGGAACCCCCAAATGCATCTCTGCGCTGTGTATTAATTATAGTTTGAGCATCCCGAATCTGAGAGCCCAAACTCTTGGAGTGCTGCTAGGATGTTCAGATTTCAGATTTATTGTACAAGGCTTATCTGGTAAGTATAATGCAAATATTCCAAAATATTTTAAAAATCTGAAATTTGAAACACTTTGACTTCTGAGCATTTCCCTTAAGGCCTACCTAACTTATACTTGCCCAGTTGTAAAACTAGACTCATTGCTCCTCCCTGTAAGCTGTCCCCCCTCCTCTGTCTTACTGAAATCACCTTCATTTAAGAGTCCCTCGTCCATAGACATTTTGGTCCCGTTTCTCCCTCCACATTCCTCCTTGCCCTACACATATGATCCAGAAAGGTGTTCCTCAAGCCAGCCTCTCCTTGCCTGCCGTCCCAGCCATACTGATGCCAGGTCAGCTTTTTGTCTCCTGTGTGGACGCCTACTGCTGTCTTTTCTCTGCGCCCCTTGTCTCTTGTCTCACTTCCAATGAATACATTGCTCCCTCTAAAACCCAGATCTGCCCACATTGCTCTCTGGCTTAAACCTCCAATGGCTCCCACTGACCTCAGCATGAAGCCCAAAAGTAAGCACAGCGTTCGTGGCCCTGTGCACTGTGGGTCCAGCCTACCTCTCCTTCCTCACTCTCACCGTCCTTCAGCCAACCCTCCCCTAAAACCTACACCCACAGGTACTCTGTACTCCTGCCTACCACATGTTCCAAAAACATGCCTGGCCCCTTTCTGCTCTGTGGCCCGCCACACGCTCTCTTTTCCGTGCCTGATTTTCCTGCCATGTTTAGCTGTAGTACCACAGCCACACCAAATGCTCCCTGCTCCTGAAGCTTTCTCAGACTATTGCCCCTTGCTGTCCCCATCCTGCCTCTGTGAGGGAGACAGCAAGCCAGAGATATAGGCAGAGAAGGAAGAGGAGCCAGGTAGGCAGGGTCTTGGAAATCGGGGAGGGAAAAGCCTTTGAGAAAAGTGGTTTATGCAAAAACCTCTGCCCCAACTCAGCAGAAGGCTCTCACCCTACGAGAAGAACAAGAAAGCAAATTCACACATTGGAAAAACGCCCAGGGCAGGAGAGAATGAAAAGCCACCAGATGGCAGTAGGTGCTGTGGAGATCCAGCAGGAAACCCAAATCAAACGGACGAGACATATGGGCTCCAGCCCTCGCTGGCCTGGCCGACACCTGCTTCTGAGGGGCAGGGCAAGGGTCCTCCAAAGTGCTCAGGCAGCCACAGGTCCAGCCGCATTCAGGGCTGACCAGGGCAGGTCGGGAAGTGCTCTAGGGCAGAGCCAGCTCACAGGCGGATCTCTCACCCAGGAGGACATTTCCAACAGGGCCATCTCCCCTTTTGCCTTGAATATCCAGACATCCTCAGTATAACTCAAAGTCTCAAACTCAAACACCCAGGCAGCAAGTGACCAGATTAAATAGTGTCCCTCAGCAGGGACTAGGATGAATAGACCATGCCCACGACAACAGGTGCCCTGTGCTCAGCTGCAGCTGATCACGGTCATTTGCTGGTATTTCAGGTGTCGGAGCACTTGTGAGAAATCTTCTGTTATTTGAATGTTTGCTCAATTTTTAAAAACACTTTACAGTGCAAAACAAAGGGGCCCCAGCGTTGGAACTCTGATACGCAGGTTAAGACCGTGAGTTTGTAGCAAACAAATAACCACCCTTAATTTTGCATGACGGCCGTTTCTTGGCCTGGTGTCGCTAATCTTCCACTTAGTAACCCTGTTCTTTTTAAGCAAGAATTTGACTCTGCAGAGACCAGGCTTCAGTTTTTAATAATATTCTCAAATATTTCCTGCGCATTCCCTGGGTATCACCCCTGGGAGATGAAAGCAACGCCCTCATTTATTTATTCATTTATTTATTCATATTGTAAAAAGAAGAAAAATCCTCAGACCTCAGCCCCTTATCTTCCCTCTGTAATATTGCAGTTGAGGAAACTGAAGCCCAAGGAGGGGACGAGCTAGTTTGGGGCCACAGAACAAGTCAGAACTTCTGCCGGCACCTCGGGCATGTTTAGGCATCGTGCGCACCATGCGTATCCGTGTTTGTGCTTTCCCTGGCCTTAAGAAAAAGCCCACCAGGTTGCCAGATGTGCAGCGCTCTAGGGAGCCTGAGGAAGTGGTTTGCCAGCGATGAGAAGCAGGCCGGGTCTGCGCTGTAATCTGGCCTTGACATCAGCCTCGCCTTTCCGCTCGCAGGAGATAAGAGGCCCACGGAGGAGGCTGCGGCACAGTCATGACGCGCACCGCCTCCTTTCAAGGGCGGCATGGCATGCCTCCCCTCCCGTCCCCCTCGGCCATGTGCAGCCCCTGGACCCTCGCGCCGGCCCACGTGCCAGGGAGAAGACTCTATCTTTGATGAGTCCTCTCCTTGCCCCCTTCCTTCTGTTTCTCAGGGCCCCACTCTCTTTCTGGGGCCTCTGTTGAAAGATGCGCCTGAAATAATCGTTTCTGCTGTACGCGTCAGCTCTGGCATCTCTTTGGAGAACCACCAGAGGGCGCAGCACAAGGCAAAGGCGGGAGGGTAAAGGTGGCATTGCAGGCTGTTGGGCCAGGAGGGAGGAACCTCCTGGCAGATGTCAGATGGCACCTCTGGAGGGGCCCCTTTCTACCCTGAAGCTCATGGGGACCCTATGTGCCGGTCCCCTCTCTTACCCCACATGTCCCACTTATTGGCATGTCAGTAAAGACTTTGGTTACAAATTCCCTATTTTCACTTTAAAAAAATATATGAATACATGTGTATATGTGTCTGTGTATGATGGGGGGCGGGGGAGGGATGCATGGACCATGTGTTCAAATCTGACAATAATCAACCACTCCATGACTTGGTCTTATTGTCCCCACTTTCCAGGGAAGGACCCAGTGGCTCCTCTTTCTCTCCACATTTGCCTTGGTGAGCTTCCTCTCCTGTCTACTCCTCCATTCTGCTTCAATGTCATCTTCATTCCTGAAGCTGAGGCTGGCCCACTGTTTATGTGGGCTGCAGGCCCGGGTCTGTCTCACCCTGTGGAGTTTCTGCCCAGAGGACATCTAGCCTTGGGCGTTCCAGGCGACTTATGGGACATTGTAAAATGCTCTTTTGCTAGATAGAGTTGGCCACAGACCAGAACACCACTGTGTCCTCAGGCAGTCTGGAGGACAAGAGCCCCAGCTCTGGGGTCAAAGAGAGCAGGGGTCCCCTGATTGTTTGTGCTGCTTTGGGCTAATGGGGAGCCCATGGGATGGGGTGGGACTAACTAGTACTAACCTCATGGGATTGTCTTGAGGAGGAACTGAGATAACAAGAGTGTTTCCAGAGACAGAGACTCCAGTGTGACCTAGAAGGGACCTAAAATTATTTTATTTTCTTTTATTATTTTTTGAGACATAGTCTCGCTCTGTCACCCTGGGTAGAGTGGTGTGGCATCATAGCTCATAGCGACCTCAAACTTCGGATCTCAAGCCATCCTCCTGCCTCAGTCTCCTGAGTAGCTGGGACTGCAGGCACCTGCCTCAACACCTAGCTAGTATTTCTATTTTTACTAGATATGGGGTCTTGCTCTTGCTCAGGCTGGTCTTGAACACCTGCGCTCAAGCAATCAACTGCCTCAGCCTCCCAGAATGCTAGGATTACAGGCTGAGTCACCGTGCCTGGCCACTACAATAATTTTAAATGATAACAGAGACAAAGCATTAAATAGCACTGACTCACAGGAAGGGCATTAGGCCCTATTTCCTTCTCTTTGAATTCTCCTAATTACGTTGAGAAAGTCTCCCCTTGATGCTAGCTACCCGACACTGGCTAATGTTCCTTACTTTTCAACAGAGAGAAGCTTCAGGGTCAGAGTCCTACTGCAGGCAGTTTTCTTTAACAGGCAATATTAACTGCAGGCAATATTTCTTTAACAAATATTTTGTCTCTATTGGAATAATGTTTATGGATACTATTTACAGTCATGATATGAAATTTTGCTCTTGTAAGTAAATGCATTTAAGTTTTGTAAGTATGTTTGCTCTGTAAGTAAATGGATTTAAGTTCTGTAAGTAGGTTTATTTGACCTCATAGGTTCAATAAGATTATGTAATATTTCACAAAAATGACTGAGATAGCACGTTCCCTATTGCATCAAATGAGAAAGTCTCACTTTGGTACTAATTTTGCTTAAACTAGCACCAATAGCATTCACATATGTCCAAAATTATAAAGGGAGTCCATAAGCAATGAAGGCCTCAGCATCACGGGGACAATCCCCATGGAGAAGTTGGCACAGTGATGACTGTTCTCATTTCAACTCAAGAGGTACCATGGGTCCCAAGAAAGAGGACATGTTCCAAATCCAGACACTCTCCCCCATTTTCCCGGTCACCAGGTCTCATTACCATGAGAGTGAAGAAGAAGCCAAAGTTTCTATAACATGAGCAAGGAAGAAGCTTGGACCAGAACTCAAGTTGGTACCAGGGACTGGGGACGGAAGCCTTTGGCCTTAGCTCTGTGATGTGTCATAGGACACACAGTTTCCTCGTCTAAATCTGATGTGACTAAGTGATGGTTTGGGCCCTTCCAACTCAGAGGATCTGGCAATCTTTGCTTATTTAATCCCTCATTTTTTTCTCTGTCAGATTCAAAGCCAGATTGTTCAATAGGAAATGACCTTCATTGAATGGAAACCTGGGCTTCTGCTAAAGAACTTCACTCCAGGAAGAAATCTCTGGGGTCAGACAAGTCTACCTGAGCCTTCTTAGTCTGCAAAATGCTGCTCCTGACAGTACAAACCTCATAGGTTCAATAAGATTATGCAATGTTTCCAAAACGACTGATCAAGCAAGTTTCTCTGTTGTATCAGTTGAGAAAGTCTGAGCTCGGTACTAATATTGCTTATACTCTTCTCTGACGCTTGCCAAAGAACCCTTTAATTAAACAGAAAGCAAGGCCTTAGGCTCTTGGCAGGCAGTATGTCCCAACTGGGATACCAGAAGTACACTTAGAGGGATATGAAGAATATATCCCCAGATGAACCTCAAGCACAGAACAGAGGCTACAGGGACAATGGTGTTTGAGCCGGTCCCTGAAAAGAGAGAAAGATTCCTCCAGGCAGAACCTGAAAGAAAGAAAAAGACTCTTCCAGGTCTGAAAAGGCCTCAGGAAGGGCAGGTCCCTTAAAATCACGGGGTCTCAGCTTGGTTCATATCACAGAATGCTCCAATGAGGCCTATGGACCCCCCCCCCGATAGGATAATGTGGGTTATTTTTTAATGCAATATGAAAAATAAGCATTGTTCCTGTAGATTTTTTAAAATTATGATTAAAGTATACACGATATAAAATTTATTCTTTTAATCCCTTTTTAAGTATACTTAACAGCATTAAGTACATACACATTATTGTACAGCCATCACCATCGTCCATCTCCAGAACTTTTTTCATCTTCTAAACTGAAACTCTACCCACTAAATGATAACTTACTATTCCTTCCTCCCCCATCCTGTGGCAACTACAATTCTACTTTCTGTCTCTGAATTTGTCTACTCTATATACCCCGTGTGAGTGGAATCACACAGTACTTATCCTTTGGGCTTACTTCATTTATAATGGAATCTCCAAAGTTCCTTTATGCATCTAATAACATTATGCTATAAGTAAAAAAAAAGAAAAACAGGATTAAAAAGAAAAATTATACTAAATAATAGTTAACTAGATAATTTTTCAATTGATACAGTAATATATGTGCTTTTATTAACCATTAAACAACAAGATATAGGGCAGTGCCTGTGGCTCAAAGGAGTAGGGCACCAGCCCTATACGCCAGAGGTGGCGAGTTCAAACCCAGCCCCGGCCAAAAACTGCAAAAAAAAAGATATACAGGTGGGACTATAGTTATAATTTCCAAAGAGTATTGAGTCAATTTCAAGATATCCCATAACAACTATAAAGTGATATGAAAGTATTTGCTATTTCCATTGATACCAAAATCCCCAGAGTCACATGGAGTGCTGATACAATTGCGGTTTGTTGCCTATATTCAGAAGCGAAGGAGATACTAACTTTCAGTTAGAAGTTAGCAAAAAGAAAAAATATAACATTTTCCCCATCCAATCCCACACACTCCCTGAATTCATTCATGGAATCCTCTGCTCCACGGAACCCAGGTTCAGAATCTTCACCCCACCGTTTATAGCAGCTCAAGTCACAATTGCAAACAACCCAAGTGCCCATCAACCCGTGGAGAGATAAATATACTGTGTTATCTGTATGCCATGGAATACTGCTCAGTCATAAAGAAAGATGGAGACTTCACACTTTTGTATTTACCTGGAAGCATTTGGAGACCATCCTCCTAAGTAAAGTATCATAAGAATGGAAACAAAAGTATCCAAGGTACCAACATGAAACTAGTGGATGAACCACTGAACACTCCTGCAAGAGAAAAACACATTTAAATTCAAGAAGGGGAAGGAGGAGGGGTGTTTGGGAAGCTGTCACCTAAAGGGGAAAATTCCAGGGTATATGGCACACATCCCCGGTGGAGGGCTCAACTGTAACTGGGACTTTATCTCACAAATGCAAACAATGTAATCTAATTATACATATCCTTATATTAATCTGAAATTTCAAAAAAAGAATCTCCACCCCCAGAGAAGGGGTGCTTTTATTCTCTACCAATTTATTTCGTTCTTGATCCAGAGGTGAGACAAAGGCCAGATTCTCCCAGCTTCTGCCCGGCCCCAGAAATTGACCCATCGGCATGGGCAGTTGGCCAGTCTTTGGGATACCAAGTCACCCCCATTAACTCCTCACCTCAGGCATCGCCTCAATAAAAGACAAGCCCGATTTTTCTTCAAAAGCTATGCCATTTGGCCTCGTGGCTTACGTTGATTTGTTCTGTAACGAAGCAGTCAGATGCAAACGCAGGGATGGCCCAGATACAGCCCTCGGTGTGGGGGGACAGCGGCGTTCTAACCAACAGAGGAGGCACGCCACCCTGCTCATAGTAGTTGCTTAATTTTTCTCATCTGCAAATAAGCTCTGGATTGCCAACCTTTAATTAAGATGCAGTTTTCTTTTCAAAAGCAATGTGTTCTAATAAATACCATCTGAGCTTGGTAGGGTAGGGGTGAGACAGAAATTATAACTGCAGCTGAAAAACCAGGAGACTCACAGCAGGCTAACCATGAAGGCCTCGGGAAGGGAATAGTTTCCATGTGCTTGGGAGGGGAGGACCCACCTCGTGGGCTGTGTTCTCCGTCTTCAAAGCCAAGCAATGGTGCTGCTGGCCTGACTTCTACCTCTGTGTAGAGAGGACAGGAAGAAACAGAAAGAGAGCAAGGCAGGGTGTTGGCTTAGATAACCTCTGCCCTGCAATTCTACGCCTTCAGAATCAAGCAAAGTACCCAGGGTGAAGTTAGACATTTTCTTACTGCAGCTCACAATACCAGCTTTGGACAAAGGGCTTCCTCAGAAATAAAGTGTTTCTGTAGATTGAAATGCCTTGGTATCCCTGTGACCATCCTCACTCCTTACTTAGGGTTGCCAGATAAAATACGATAGGTCCGGTTAAATTTGAATCTCAGATACACAATGAATAATTTTTTAGTATAAGTATGTCTCATGCAATATGCCAAAAATATGCAAATGCATTATCCATTGTTTATCTGAATTTCAAACGTAACTGAGTGTTCTGTATTTTTATTTGCTAAATTTGGCAGTTCTATTCCCACTCAAATCGGATTCTGGGACCTTTTCCTCTAGTTCTTTGCAGGCCAGCCTGGGACACAGAGAGGCCAACTTGGAGACATCTCTACCGTCAGTATAACAGTTAAGAATGGGCACTTTGAAGTCTTAAAGACTTAAAATGACTTTCAACTCAGACTCGGCACTTTTTGGTGGGTTGACCTTGAAAAGATTACTTGGCCTCCCACAGACTCAGGTGTGTCCTCTGCAGAATGGGGACTTTGAAATCGAAGGCTGATATTCAACTCTAGCCAATACCACAGCCTGTACACATTGTTTAAAAATGGAAGCATTTTCCAAGCCCAGTGTTAAATAACTTCTGCCCCACCCCCAGCCCCATTTATCACATCAGACACTCTGGCTCCTCCCCTGCCAACCCCTGAACCTTACCTCATCTCACCTAGCAAGGAACACCTGGCACAGACAGGGCATCTAGGACCCTTGTCCATCCATCCAGGGCTTTGCCCTGGGTCGGCAAGTATCTGTGGTTTATTGATAATAATAGTTAAATAAATTGACTATCACTCCTGTTAGGAATCCCCACTTCAAAAGGATGTTGTGAGGGTTAAGAAAAATGATATAGGGTGATATAGGGCGTGGCTCACAGACACACACACACTCACAAATACACAATTGAATAAATGAATGAATGAATGAATTCATATATTATTTATAAGGAAGAGCCTCAGTTTTCTTTGTGCATGGCAAAGTATTCTCCCCCTACCCCCTGGGTTAGAATCACTAATTATATAGACTTTCAGAAATTTTGAATACCATTCTAGGTCTAATTTATTTTTTTCCTCTTTAAATAGAGGAGAACTGACTTGGTACAATGTCCCGACTCCTCTGAACAAGGCTGCTGTTATGCACGGGAGGTTTGAGGGATTGTTGAAAAGATCTTCTGCTCAAAATTATCTCTCTCGCATCCAGCTGCCACAAAGCCTGGAATTCTACCATTAGTGTTTTAGCCATCTTTAAGAAGGGAACTAAGGCTTATCAAGGCACTTCTCAAAAGCTCATCTCTTTAAACTAGAAATGACCCAGGGTCGTCCTGAGAACCTCAAGCGCTGGGCTGTGGGATGGTGGGAAGGGAAGGCTGAAAGGAGACCCAGCACTTGCCAAAAAGACACATGTGACCAATTCTAAAACCGTGTGACAGGCTGGCTCTGCACTACATTGTCCCATGGGAGCCGTCGTGCATTTGTGCTATTGGGACAAATAGCACAAAATACTAACCCATCATTTCATTCAAAAGAACTTCTGACAGTCCCTGATGCTGCCTTCCACTCGGCAAAGCTAAACGTCCTCCATTGCTGGTCAAAGGTTTTTCAGCTTGATGGATGGAGATGTTTTCTTCAGATCTACAAAGTATGGATCATACACCAAAGCCTTAAAATATCCAGGGGGCACAAATGCAGCTGGGATCGTATCTATTCCTAAATACAAATGGGCCCCAGTTAAAGCTGACTGTCGGAGTTCAACATCCCTTGAGTTTGAAGGGATCTTTTTTGGATGACAATTCAGTTCAGTCTACATATACACTATTTTGAGCACAGTTAGTGAGAACTTCCTGGTTGCTGGTATCAGCTACACTGTTTCCCCCGAAACGTAATATTATTCTGTGCCGCATTTTGGTCAAGGACAGACCACGTGTACAATGGTGGTCCCGTAAGATCATAATGGGGCTGAAAAATTCCTATTGCCTAGTGATGCTGGGGCCATTGTTTCACTGCAGTGCAGTTACTTTAGTTTTTATAAGTCTAGTTCAGCTTAAGTGTACCGTATTTTTAAATTCTACGGTAGTGTACAAGTGATGGCTTTAGCCCTTACACTCACTCACCACTTACTCATTGAGTCACCCTCGCAACTTCCAGTCCAGAAAGTTCCATTCACGTTAAGTGCTCTCTATAGCTGTACCATTTTTTATCTTTTATACCTTACTTTTACTGTACTCTTTCTAGGTGAGTTAAGTTTAGGGACGTAAGGACTTAGCACCGGGTTACAATTGCCTACAATATTTGTTACAGTCATATTCTGTACACATTTACAACCTGGGTGCCAGAGGCTGTGCCATGTGGCCGAGGTGCCGCCACATAACAGGCTCGTCCATCTAAGTTCGTATGAGTACACATTAGGATGCTCACACAAAGACAAAATCGCCTGACGCTGCAATTCTCAGAACCTAGACCCATCCTTCAGCAATGAATGGCTAGAAAATACAACATCTGATATAATTTCATTGGTTTAGTTTGGAAGATCAGAATCAAAGAGATGAAGATGACAACTTCTGGAAAAACAGGAGCTAAAATTCGGGCATTTTTCTCTTACCATCAATATTTGTGACTTGTTCATGACCGATGGACGGTCACCCGAGGAGGAAGGATTTTCCCACCAGAGTCTCATTAACTTCCTTGTCTTTTTTTTTCCTGAATTCTATTGTATTCCTCTCTCCCCTTCGGCTGCCTGTTTTAATTAATTTTGCACTACATTCAAAGGTTTTGCTTTTGTGCCTCTCTGTTTGATTTAAATTCCTTTTTTTTTTTTCTTTTTGGCAAATAAATAAATAAATAACTATCAAAGCTAATGAGGCTCTGAAGATTTGAGATGGAAATATCATATGCAGATTCTTTTTTTGGGTCCCAGCTCAACGGAAGACCAAAAATAACACTTGAAAGTTTGATTAAGAAATCTCAGGCTCCCTCTCCCACCCCCCTACCCCCAATCTTTCTGCTGGCATTTTTTCAGTGGTTTGACAAATTAAAAGAAAAAAAAAAAAATCATGCTTCCCTACATCCAAAAACTCAGGAGAGAATTCTGGTCAAAAATGGCTCAGATGGGCACAAGACTGTGCTTAACTAATGTTTATCCATCATCCCCAACTGACTGGTTCATGTCTGTCCTGAGGGGTCTTTTCCTCTGTGTGTGTCTAGGTATACACCCGCACACACACTCATCTTCATACCCATTCACGCACAAATCACACGTGTCCTCACACACACACTCACCCATCGCCACGCACACATACACACTAGCACATTTTCACATTCGCTCAAGTACACACACCCGCACACTTACATAAAACACTCATGCACATGTCCACACAGACACACACGGTCACATACAGATTCACAATTAAATACATGCACATTCTCCCACACGCTCAGCACATACATCATGCTTTGGCCGGTTGAGGTTCTAGTTTCAAATCTGTGTCACCTACAGCCCATTCTTCCATATCCCCTCCCCCAGAAAGAGATCTTTGAGAGAAATTCCAAGACCCCCCGCCCCCCTGCCCCCCCGCACCCTGTCCTTTTGGGAGCCTTACAGGACTGCCTAGGACACAGTTATTAAACTGTAGCCAAAAGAGCTCTTCCATTGTGCAATCTGCTTTTGCCTGAGATCCTTGTATCCTTTACTGAGAAAGTCTGATTCATTTCCCAGAAATTTTCATCTGCTATTAATCTTTCAGGATATAGTTAGTGTTGTGATATTTTCAGATATTGTTTTCGGGTGGCAGGGGGAGGGGAGGGCGGATTTCAAGTGGCTGTCCCCTGGCAGTTTCTGAGATTACTCAGTGCTTATAAGCAGCTCAGAACTGTGTGACTGCATCTCCATGCAAGGGACTTACAATCATGTTTCATTAATTCGACGTGAATGAAGCCTCATTTCTGGCCTTGAGGAGCTTAAGATGTATGTGAAATTAATAACAGAACAGATGTCTTCACAATTTGGTTCCTCTGGAAAAAAAAAAAAAAAGGAACCTGATTACTTTGAAAACTTCAATGCTTTAAAATGCAGACCCAGGGAGTTTTTACTCCAGGGTAAAGAGTTATGCCTTGATATCATCCACATCTCAGAACTAAGTGGAATTTAAATGTCAGATTTATATTAAATAGTCATATTCCCCATTATGACATATAATAAACAACAGCTTATTACTTTCATTAATAAGAGGAGTTGGACATTTAAACTAAAGCTTCAGAGATAAAGCCAGAACCTCAGAAGCGGGAGGGGCCGGGCCGACACGGAGGACTTGTGGGAGAATATTCACACATTACTGGTTTCTAGCTTGGTTTCAGATAATTTAATCACCGTTTCCTCGCAGGAAAACAAAATGCATCTGTGCTCGCACAAAACTCACCACTTTATAAAGAAGTTGAGCCGTCTCCCGTGGGCGCGTGTGCCAGAGGCCGGGAGCTCTGGATTTCACGGGACACTTTGAGTCTCGCCTCTTTATTTTATTTCTCTCTTCCTGCCTGAAATCCTCTTTCTTTATCGAGGCTTCTGTGGTTCCAAATGCCGCTCAAGCTGAATTTTAACACCCTTCTGGGCACACTGCACCGCAGGAGGGCTGGGGTTTTACTTCCCCAGGTCCAAAGAGGGAAAGAGGAGTGGGAAGATCACCCCAGGGGGTATATTTCTGGAGGATGGGGAGAGAGGGACGGTCCCCTGGGCACAGGACCTGAAGTTCCCCTTCTTGGGATAAGCAAGGGAGAGAAGTTTGCACGGGGAGGGGGTTACCATGTTGGGGGGGGCGCGATTGGAGGGAGGAACTGGCAGGATCTCACCTAATGTGCACAATGCCGGGATATTACAAATTGAACTTTACCCTGGAAGTAAGAACAACATAACCTCAAAATTTGTACCCTCATATGAATTTGAAATAAAAATAAAAATAATAGAACATATTAAGTTCCAGAATCTGCCCCCACAACCACTGGAATGACTCTCTCCTCTTTCCAAACCTACTGCGTGTCCTTGAACCTGTCACCAGTCCCACCTTTTTCATGGAAAACGTCTCACTTGGACATTCTCCATCTCTTCTCAACGCGGCTGTCATGATTTTTATTCTATTACTTCTCCACCTCCTCCCTCTCAAATCTGGACTCGGTGGCGGGTTCCACAGTCCAGCTACCTACGCAGATGGCCCCAGAGAGGATGGACAAGACCAGCTCGCAGGGGGGCTCATCTAGCCCCAGCTCTCCCCAGAGGGGAGGCCTTAGGGAAGACATCAGGTTCTGTTGCCCCCTTGCCCCACTTCTCGTGTGAAAACGGGGAGGACTAACCCTCTCCCAGGACTGCTGTGGGAGTGATACGGGCTGACCCAGGCGTGCTTGTCTGGTTCCAGGTCAGCTGCTGTTCCTATTCACAACAAGGGGTGCAGACAAGGCGCCTGAGGGCGATAGAGGTGTCCAGAATGATGCACTCTGGGAAACTCCCCAGCCTGCCACACTCCCCAGCACCTCTGTCGAAAGACAACAGTCAGAGTCTCCTCTACTCATGACATGACGGATACGGGGCTGTGAGAGCACAGCAGGAGGAACTGAGCCTGGGAGGCAGAGGGCAGGCCCCCTCCAAAGGGGTGTAGGGCAATTTGATGTCAGGCAATTATCCCCCCCAGAGGCGTATCCCAATGGCACTTCATGGCAATGCCAGACCTGCCACCCCATCAAGGAAACCAGGAATGTGGGGTTTTATGTGAAAACTTACAGATTTTGAGTAGAGGTCACTGCAAGTCTCCAAACTCTTACCTAAAACCATTGGGGTCAGATGTAGTTCAATATTCAGAAATGCTCAGATTGAAATATATTATACAGGCCAGGCACAATGGCTCACCCCTCTAATCCTAGCACTCTGGAAGGCCAAGACAGGTGAATCACCTGAGCCCAGGAGATTGAGACCAGCCTGAGCAAGAGCAA
>NW_003852453.1:7887016-7895108 GCF_000181295.1 Otolemur garnettii
GTCTCAAAATAAATAGATAGATAAATACATAATACAATGCAACTCCATTTATTACCTGGCACTCCCAAGAGGACTCTGGGAAGCATGTCACAGTCAAGCCCATTAATTTTCCTGCATCAAAATAATCATCCCAACAAGGACAGTGAGTCACAGGACTCAGCTCTTCCTTCTCCCCACAGGGCACAGGGGAAGCCCTCACCACCCTGGCAGAGCCAGGATCGAGGCCATGTGACCAAGTTTCCTACAGCCAGGCTCACTCCGTTTGGGGAGGATCGTAGGAGCCACAAAGTTCTGGGATTCCTGAACCATAAAGGCCCATGACAATCACTGAATCACTATATAAGATCACCACCCTCAGCTCTGAGGGATGGAAACCCAGCTCATGCAGGCTTAATCAAGTAACAGCAACAAGAGGCAAGTTTACCAGCTCATGTAATAGGAGACCATGGAGGGGCCTGGTCAGGAGCACCTGGAGTCACAGTTTGACAGTGGTCCCAGGACTTATCTTTTCTCTGTCTTACTGTGTCACTCTTGGCCGTCTTGGTTCTACCCTCAGATAGATGCACCTTGTGGTAGCAAAAAGGCTGCAGAAGCTCCAGCTCCACTTATTTCTGGGATTAATTCCCCTGGGAAACATCATTTTCTCTGGCCCAGCAGTCTCAACAATAGCCGTGGGGACCTCCATGGTTCTGATGGGATCACTTGCCCACCCTGAAGCCAGTCCCAGTCACAATAGTTGAGATCATGTGCCCACCTAGACTGAGGGTAGGTTCCTTCCGGCCCATTCCACCTGGACTTGAGCACAGGGGTGACCGAGTGAAGCCAGGGGGTGGAGCCCAAACCCCAGGTGTCTATTACCATGGCAACTCAGCTGAACCCTCTCATTTCAGCAGAGCAGGTGGTTAAAGTAAGAGAAGAGTCAAGGCCTGGGCAAGGCCACACAGGCAGCTACGGGCCAAGCCAGCGCTGTGCCCGGCTCTCTCACAGCTTATAAATCTCCTCATTGCGCCACGTGGGCTCCAACCACCCAGGCTGCTCAGTGAGCCTCCTCTGTCCCCGACACCCGCCAGGCCTTGCTGGAAACAGGGAGAGATAAGAAGATAGACTCACATACCCCTGAAAATAGGCCTAAGCGTGAGCACACACACAGCTCCCAGCAAGCTGGTTCTGACTTCACCACGATTAATCTCTCCTTCCTTTCTCGTGTGCCCCACATCTCCAGACAGGCCTCTACGGAGACAGGCACAGAGTTACCACTCAGTAAACGGCACTGGTATTATCGTTGTTTCTTGAGCTGTTATTTATTTTCCTTCACAGTCTTCTTGGTCTACCCTGTTAACTTACCTTGGGGTACATAAGGATTAAGAGCAGAGGGGGTGTGAACAGCCCAGCCCAGCAGAAACACCAAAGGTGAAGGCTTTTTTTTTTTTTTTAAGACAGTCTTGCTTTGTCCCCCTCGGTAGGGTGCTATGGCATCCAGCTCATAGCAACCTCTAGCTCTTGGGCTTAGGCAATTCTCTTGCCTCAGCCTCCTGAGTAGCTGGGACTATAGGCGTCTGCCACAATGCCTGGCTATTTTTTGTTATTAATATTGTTGTTGTTGTTGCGGTTTTTGGCTGGGGTGGGGTTCAAATCCACCACCCTCGGCGTATGGGGCCAGCGCCCTACTCACTGAGCCACAGGTGCCGCCCCGAGAAGGCATTCTTAACAGGAGCCAAAGCCTGAATTCAGACAAAGGCATGAAAGCCTAGTAATTGTTCCTGGGCACAGATCTTTCCCTTTTGTAGACTACTTTCTCATCCATCACCTTATTTGCTTTAAAAAAAAGAAAAGAAAAGAAAAGAAAAATATTCCTCGTAAACAAAAACAAAATCAACCCTAGAAGTGAGATCAGAAGGGAAAATGTTCACCATTTACAGATGAGAAAACTGAGCGCTCCAGAAGAAACGTTTAGTACAGAGGACTCAACATCATACCTAATACAACAGCCACCAATTCATAACTCATCTGAGGAATTACTGAGAACAAGACATTCTCAACAATTTAGTCAGGTTTTCCAGGCACAAAACGGTAGAACTGGAAGAGGACCTGAGTCCTAGTTCAGAAGTGTTGTACTACACGCATATATGTGTGCCCCAAATGCACACACCCATCCACACACTCCCACTACTAGAAATTCAGAGATCAGTGTCACCAAGAAACTGGTGGATCTCAACACTTACAGGGTCTCACCAGCGCCATAAACTCATAGGGCCTTACATTATCAAGGTCCTCATTGAACTTCACATAAAAGTATCCTACTCATTGCTGGTATTTCTGTGTCTTGTTTTTTTCCTTTATCACCTACCCAGGGCCACCACCCTGACCCTTCTTCCTACCTCTCAGCCATTTGTCCCTTTTTCCTGCCTCTCACTTTCATTGATCTCAGCTGTGATGAAGATGTTTTCCTTCCCTTGGCTAATAAGAAATCAATTCAATGAGCACTTTCCGGTCTCCTGGAAGGCGGTTGTTGTCATCTCCATCTTTTCTGGAAACAGAGGCACAGGAAGATTTAAGTAGCTTATCCAAAGTTGTGTGGCTAGAACTTCCTTCTCCGGCTCATTTGTCTCTAGCTTGCCAATTCCTTCTACCCAATTCCCCTCCTCTGGAAGCCAGGAAGAGTGAGGGCTCAGGTCCTAGCCTTGAAAAAAGTGGGAAGAGAGTGGCTGTTGCTGGTGGTCATTCGGGCTGAGTCGGGCACAGTTGGCCATTTGGCAACCCCTGCTGAGTTCCTCCTAAGTGTTCCTGGCCTGCAGTTGTTCGAGGTGTTTGAAGGGCAGACAAGAAAGGAGGCAGGAGAACAGTCCTTGTTAATTAAAGTATAATTGATTCCAAAACTGTTTGTTCTTGGACGAGAGCCTATATTGGCAACCGTCAATGGAAAAGTAAGTCCAAGAATCCAGCCAGCAGTGCTGTGCGAGTCTCTTTACATCTACATTTATAACTGTGTGTGTATATATTCTATTTTAGTAGATTATAGGTGCCTATGGTAAGAAGATTTTAAGTCATGAAAAGTCTTTCTCATATACATCGTCCAGCCACCCAGCTTCTCCCTTTAGAGACAACAATCTGTTTCTCTGAGTCCATCTGAGAGTCCAACAATCTGAGTCCATCCAGAGAAGGTGAAGTGTGAAGGTGGGACTGCTTACTCTCCAGGATCTCATCAGTCCAACACATGATCAAATTCTGCAATACTTATCAGCCCAATCAATGAAAACGAGTATGATTGACCTTAGAACACCATGAGGTTAGAGGTCTTGACTCCCTACATAGTCTAAAATCCACATAAAACTTTTGACTCCCTGAAAACTTAACGACAAATAGCCTATTATTTACCAGAACCCTCACCAACAACATAAACAGGAGATCCATGTATATTTTATGTGCTGTATGTATCATATGCAGTGTGTTTACAATAAAGTAAGCCGTAGGAAAGAAAATATTATTAAGAAAATCATCAGGAAAAGAAAATATATTTGCTATTCACTAAATGGAAATGGGTTGTCATAAAGGTCGTCATCTTTGTCTGTCTCAGAGTGATAGAGGCAGAAAAGGTTAAGGAAGGACAATGGGAGGCAGGAGAGATGAGTGTAATTGATATAAATTTTACTGGGAAAAACTCCCCATACAAGTGCACCCACAAAGGCCAACTACATGTCATTTTTCTTGAATTAGCTCTTTGTATTCTCAGCACATTTTTCTGTTCAGTTGTTTGACTTTTTCTTATTGATTTATAAGAACTCTTTGTATATTCAGTAAAATCATTACTGAAGGGTATGAACAGCAAATATTTTCCCAAGTTTAGTTTGCTTTTTTTGTTGTTGTTGTTATGCAGCCTCAAAAAGATCTCCCCTGTAGGCAAATTGATCAATGTTTTCTTTCATGGCTTCTGGTGTTTCAGTCACATTGTGAAAACTCTTATCTGCTCTGAGATTATTTTAAAGTTTCTCCATATCTTCTTCGATTCTTTTATGTTTTATTGCATGTATAAAAACATTAATTCATCTGGAATTTATTCTGGTATAACTTGTGAGATAGGGATCCAACTTTATATATTTTCCAGATGAGTACTCATTCCAACTTATTTATTAAAAGATGTATTAAATGAACTTTCTTTTCCCTCACGTACTTGAAATTCCCAAGCCTTGGTAGCAGCTGTGATTTCAACATTCTTCATTTATTTCATTGTTTGGAGGCCATATAATGATTTCAAGCTGATACTATCACCCGCAGTGCTTGTGGGAGCCATTTTATACAAATTTTAGATGATATAGAAAAAAGACTATTTTGATAAAGAACAAGGGCTAAAAGCACATACCAGCCAAAGAGTTACATCCAACTGATGCTATGAATAAAAAGCATGGTGGGAATACTTCACATCCTGCACCTCGGATTTCGTTCAGGTTTCAGCTACCAAGAGAAAAAAATTTTGAATATCAAAATGGGATTTAAAAGAGAAAATACCTCTGCAAGCAAAAACTTGTGATGCGAGAGCTGAAGAGGTTCTCATCTGAGACGCAATGCCTGGTACCCGTGGACTCGTCTCCAGCAAGGAAAGCTTCTAGAACATGCTACTAAGGTTGGAGGTGTGACCCTAGAGCCATAACACTTGACCACTCCCCCAACCTGAGCTCACCTCATCTTTCTGTGGCAACAGCTTGAACTACTTGAGCTTCAGGTGATCCTGGGACCCGCTTCCCACGGGAGAAGGCCTGGGTGCTCTTTAATCTTCTTAGTGCAAAATCCACTGAGAAAATTATAATTTGATATGGCTGCACTTAGCCAATAGAAACTCATAAACCATCTTAACATCATAATGCATTGTGAAAAAGAATCACTAAGTACCATGAAACATATGAGAACCCCAGGCTCCCATTCATCTCTGGCTTTATGCTAGGGCAGCATATTAAAGTGATTTCAACTTCAGAGCAGAGCTCCCTGAAGAGTGCTCCAGTCTTAATTAAAATGTCAATGAAATACGAAAGTGCATAAGGGACATTTTCAGAAATCATTCCCTTTTCACTTCTGGCTGGCTGGCTGGCTGCTTCCTTCCTCAAGTCTGCCTGCCTCCCTGCTCAGCACAGCCGCTTGGCCACCCTTCTTCTCTGCCACTGGGAGCTCCTGCCTGGACCTTTTATCATCGCCATGGGAGACTGGAGTGAGGTGGACTGCAAAGGCCTGTTAAGGCTTCTCTGTATCTTGAGCTGAGAAGTGGGTTAGTGCCCCCTGGGCGTACAGCCCAGAACTGCAGGAGGAAGGGTGGAGGGGAAGAAGGAGGGGGACTAAGGGAAGGGAAACGCCAGCCTGAAACTGGCTGGGCCCAGAGTCAGTGAGCTGAGGGAACAGGAGTGACGAAGGATTTTCTTTAACTCAGGAGTTGAAAATGCAGATTCTTTGGGGGCTAGACCAGTGATGTAGAGGACATGGGAGGTACAGGGTAGTAGGGAGTGGTGGAGACTGTGGTGAACTAGAAATCATTATCCCTTCAAATAAGCTAGCTGCTGTCCAACTTCAAGACTATTTATATGTGAAATGTAAATCTGATGTTACTAAGTCTTCTGATTTTTTCAAGAAAAGTCAAAGCCAGCCATGTGCATCATTGTGTGTCTGTAGTCCTAGCTACTCAGGAGGCTGAGGTGGGGAGATTCCTGGAGCCCAGGAGCTGAGGCTAGCCTGGGCAACACAGCAAGTCCTCCCACCCCAAAAAGGGCAGATATCTGTATGTTTAAGATGTGAAATCTCTTACTCGTGTCCTTATTAAATATTTAAAGTCTTCTGCGTATCAACTATGTGACAAACAAAAAACACCAACAAAAAGTGTGTGGGTGAACTCTGGCCTTGAAGTCTTGGGAAGGGGCTGTTAGGCTCCAGCCTTATCCCAACCTTTAATTTTAATATCCATTCATCTGTCTCTTCCTCCATCCATCCATTCACCTACCCATCCATCCATTCATTCATCCATTCATCCATTCACCCATCTGTCCACTTATCCATCCATCTGAGACAGGGAACTAGCAGGCCCTGCTCAATAAAAAGTCACAAGACCCAAACCAAAGTCCCTGATAAAAGAGTGGTTAAAAAAGAAAAAAAAAAAAGCCCAAACTAGCTAGAACCAAGATGGCCAGGATAAAGAACCTCACTGCTCATTATATTCTGCTTACAATGTGTTATTAGCATACTGTAAAAAACTCCCACCAGCGCCATGACAGTCTATAAAGGCCATGACAGCTCTCGGAAATTACCCTACATGGTTTCAAAAGAAGAGGAACTCTTAGTTATGAGAACTTCCCACCCCTTTCCCAAAAATCTTATAAATAACCCTCCCTCCATTTAACATAAAAATAAGTAAAAGATACAAAACAAGACCCTGGAAACTCACAAGTTCCTACTCTCTGGTGCTCTGAGAGACGGCTGCTTCTCTGTTTATGGGGCAGCCATCTTTCTTTCTTTCCTTCTTTCTTTTTTTTGTTTAAGACAGAGTCTCAAGCTGCCCCCCTGGGTAGAGTACTGTGGCATCATAGCTCACAGCAACCTCCAACTTGGGATTAAGTGATCCTCTTGCCTCAGTTTTTCTATTTTTAGTAGAGACAAGGTCTTGCTTTTGCTCAGGCTTGTCTTGAACTCATGAGCTCAAGCAATCTACCTGCCTTGGCCTCCCAGAGTGCTAGCATTACAGGTGTGGGCCACCACACCTGAATCTTTCTTTCTTTCTTTCTTTTTTTCTTTTCTTACCTCAGTAAACTTGCTTCTGCCTTACTCTGTCAACTCACTCCTGGATTCTTTCCTATGTAAAGCCAAGAACCAACCTTTAGGCTAAATCACAGTTTGTGGGTCCACTTTTCTATATCACATCCATCCATTCACCCATTCGTCTGTGCATCCACTTATCCACTGAAGAGTTATCAGTGCCTACAGGATAAGGTAATAGAAGCAGAAGTGAATCTAAACTCAAGTCCAATCTCATCTCCAGCCCTGTTTTGGTCCCTTCTTAAACTTTAGAGAGGGAAACAGCCAGATAGAGTTTTCAAATGATACTGTGTGCACTTTTTTTTTTAAAGCACAGATCAGGGATTAAAAGTCAATGACTTTACACCTGTCTCTGCCTGTAAGTTGCAGGTGACCTTGAACTAATGCCCTCCCTTCTCTAGGCTTGTCTTTTCCCATAGCACAAACTACAGAATCTTTTAGGAGACTAAGTTGGCCTGGTGCTGTTTTTTGTTCAGTTCTCGACCCTCTCTCAAGCCCAAGGCCAATGTTGATCTTTGTGCTGACATCACTTCTGTTTGGTTCTAATATGCTCTTCTGTTTAAATCAGCCCATGACGTCCTCCCTGTTCCCTGCCTGGACCACAGCCATGAGAGCTGCCTCCAAAATTGCTGAGACTGCAGCATGTCCTGTCTTTAGGCAGAGAAGATCCTGGGCATTCACTGCCTCACCAGAAAATGGTGACTGCCTGGGCTTTAAACTGAATAGTGATTGCGAAGAGAGGGGAGGGGACTTTCTCCTCTGTCCCCTGGCAGTCCCAACTTTGTCCTTCATGGTAGGTGGTGGTACTTTCAACAATGTGGAAGGCAGGCCCGGCCTGAGGACCCTGGGAAGATGCCAGCCATTGGTGCCTCCTGAGGGCAAGCCCCTGACCTCTCACTTCAGCGTCCCCAACACCTAGCACAGAGACTCCACACAATCAGTGCAACCTTTGTAGATCAACTGACCCGCTGGGAAGAAAATCATTTCACTCATGAGCAGGTAAGGAATCAGAGAAGAGATAGAGCTGCTGGAGTCTCATTCCTCTCTCCCGCTCACCATCTTCATGCACAGATATCCACAGAGGAAAGACATGTGGACACAGAGAGGCACGCACCAGATATCAGACAACATGGGGACACAGAGAGACACGCACCAGGTATCAGACGACATGTGAACACACATAGACACACACCAGACATTAGAGGACATGGGGACACACACAGATACACATCAGACATCAGAGGACATGGGGACACACACAGATACACATCAGACATCAGAGGACATGGGGACACACACAGATACA
>NW_003852453.1:7896716-7914447 GCF_000181295.1 Otolemur garnettii
GGACACACACAGATACACATGAGACATCAGAGGACATGTGGACACACACAGATACACACCAGACATCAGAGGACATTGGGTTCTGTTTTCTGAGAATCCAGCCAGGGGCCTTTATTCAACTGCTCATTTTAAAATTTAAGATTCTGTGGCCTCTGCAGCAGATAATTTGGCCGTAACTATTGTGTCTTTTCAGGTAACTCAAACCTTCCTCTTTGATGGGCCTGGCTGCCCTCTCTGGGTGACAGGGCTGGGGGTGACAAGCTAAGGTCCACCCCGCCTTTGTGGAGCCTGCTCCTGAGAAATAGTGCAGATTTTACACTATTTTTCTCTGTCTTTCTCGCTTTTGATCAATAGCAGAGTGCAGGATTTTGATCCCCAAACTAACCAAACGTATTCAACAGATTATACATTAATTTTGCCATCATGACATTGTACGAACAGATAATCCGCCAAAAAAGACCTTCATATTCCTGAAAAGTGAATTTAATTATAAGTAGCAATGTATGGTGGAGAACTATAATTACGAAAAGTCGTGTTCTGTGAGTCTGAAAGGACAGATTATATTTCAAAGGCTTATTGCAAAGGAATTAAAGGACCCAATTTATTAGTTGTAAGTGTATGCTTATTTCAGCTTTGCTGGAAAAAACACTCTAGTGCACGCACACACACACACACACACACACACACACACCCCCAAGCACAGCGTGTTCTAGCTGGATTTAGTACGTATAATCCTTTCGTATTTTGCACCAAAAGCTGCCACTCCATTAATTTGTTTGTGAGACAGAGACAGGCAACTAATCTTTGTCTTCTGATCCCTGAATAGCAATAATTTCAAGGACTTTGTGGACATGTGCTGTGCCCCTCACTCCCGTCCCGGCAGTGTGATTAAGAAGTTGACATGAATTGAAGACCAGAAATACTGTTGTCTCCTGAAGGGGGAGGTGGAATGTGCAGAGGCCACAAAAGACTCAGCACTGGCTACATTTGTTCAAGCCACAGATATTTATTTGAACATCTATGGTATTCTAGGCACTGGGCTAAGTACATTCTGTGTGTTATCTCAGTGAAGCCACTCAGAACTCTAACACCTTAAGGTTAATAGATTGAAATAACTTATTATTGTTATTTTTTGAGACAGAGTCTCACTCTGTCACCCTGGGTAGCGTGCCATGGTGTCATCTTAGCTCACAGCAACCTCAAACTCTTGGGTTCAAGCAATCATCCTGCCTCAGCCTCCCAGGGAGCTGGGACTACAGGTACCTGCCACAATGCCTGGCTAGTTTTCCTATTTTTAGTAGACACAGGGTCTCACTCTTGCTCAGGCTGGTCTTGAACTCCTGAGCTCAAGCAATCCTCCTGCCTCAGCCTCCCAGAGCGTTAGGATTACAGGCATGAGCCACTGAGCTGTGAAAACTTACTTTACAAAAACTGAGACTCAGAGAAATCACCAAACCACTGCCCAGGGTAACTAACAGAGAGCTGGGGGTAGGCGAGGGAATGGAGGTCTGTCTGGCCCCAAAGCCTACATCACCAAAGCCCCCTGTTTCCTCGCCCACCTGAGAGGCACGCCCATTTGGAGTCTCCTGAGAATCTGAAACAAGGGCTACCTGGAGAGACAGCAGGGGACAAAGGGTCCACAGGGCCTGCATGTGAATGAGAGGGCCGCATGTGTAATACTCTCAAAGACAGAGAAGGGGGAAATAAGGAAATGTTTGTGCTGGGTCAGGATGTGAAGGCTGGCATCCCAGCAGCCCCAACATGACATTGAGCCAAGCCCTACAGGTGGAATAAGTTTCTCCAGGCCGAGGAGAAGTATTCCTAGCAGGGGGAACAGCTTGCAAAGTCAACAGGTTTTAAGGAGCACGAAGAAAATGTCTTGTGTTTGCAAACATGTGACAAGGGCTTTGGGGGTTGGGGGAAGCTGGGGAGAGGAATAGTCGACTATGAAGAGCCTTCAGTGTCAGGCTACCAAGCTTAGGTTTCTCCTGTAGACAATAGGGAGCCATAGATTGTTAAGGAGCATGGGTTAGGGATATTGGAGGAAGAGGTGGCCAACTTTACTTGCCTACAGAGCCAGGTAAGTAAGAGATATGAATGACAGGCCTGGTGAGGTCGTATAAACCAGACAGAGCACACCTGTGTAAAGGTGTGGCTGCTGTTGGGCTGCAGCCCACTGTGGACACTGGGAACTTGTTAGGACAAGCTAGAAATATTAGCTCCCCCCATCACCAGTTAGAATCTATTTCCCTGCCTGGCAAATCAGCTTGGACCCATGGAGTGTGACAGATGCTGCCTCCACCATGAAGGCAAGCCGAGCCTGAGCTAGACTGCTGGAGGACCAGGGCCCATGTGGAGCACAGCTAAGCTATCCCAGTCCCATCAGCCAAGGCCAGCCCAGCTCAGCTGACCTACCAGCTCTACAGACAAGAGAGCCCAGCCCCAATCCACAGAACCAGCCAGGTATCCTACAGAGGCATAAAAAATAATAAATGTTTATTGCGTGAAGCCACTAGGTCTTGGAGTAGCTTGTTAGGCAGGAATAGCCAACTGATATAGGAACTAATTCATGATGTAAAAAACAATTCTGTGTTGATGCACCCCCCACTTCCCCCCCCAAAAGTAGAGGGATCAGAGATTGTCCACATTTCTGGTTCAACAAGCATCAAAAATTCCTGAATTCTAAGTTGCTGGCGAGGGGTGGTGGAGGGACATTGCCCAGTCTGACACCTGGTCTGCCACCCTTCCTAGGAAGGTTGTCCCAACCAGGGAGTCCCTATGGCCTCAGTATCCTTGAAAGCAGCTCCCCCAGTGCTCCCCCAGCCGTAACTGTGCTGGGTTCATGCTTCAGGCTCCAGTCTTGTCATCTCTCCCGCAGTCCAGCCCCCAGCTCCATGGTCAGGTCTGTGACACCCCAGCAGGGGTGGCTAGCCTGCAGGTGATTTTGTGAGGACCTTTTTGCTTATCTGTGGCGTCCAGTATCTTGAAGAGTGTGCATGGTCCTAATCAGCTTTTGTTAATGTTTGTGAGGGTTTTTTGTTGTTGTTGTTGGTTTGTTTGGGTTTTTTTGCAGTTTTTGGCCAGGGCTGGGTTTGAACCTGCCACCTCCGGCATGTGGGGCTGGCGCCCTACTCCTTTGAGCCACAGGTGCCGCCCCCTATTTGCGTTTTTAACGTGTGGCCCAAGACAACACTCATAATGTGAGGCAGAGGGGAAAAAAAAGTTGAACACCCCTGCCCTAGAGCTTGGAGCCCTAACTAGGGTCAGAGGAAGGAAATGGCCTTGCCCAGGAACTTGGGACAGCAGCTGGGCAAATCCCCAGAGGCAGGACTGCCTGGGGTCCCCCAGGCCTCACCAACTTGAAGAATAGCTTCTCCCCAAAGCATCTTCCCTGGGTGATTCCTGAGGGCACATAGGATCCCTGTCTTGGCAGCACCCACTGCTGTCAGATCCTGTCCTCAGCGCCAGAAGAGCAAAATTAACCATCCCGGCAGCCATCTGAGGCAGGTTCATTTCATGCCACCTTGAAAAAACTTGAAGATAAAACAACACACCACACTCCTTGCTAGAGTGGGGTTCCATTTGCAGCAGCCAAAGGGTCCAGTGCCACCCCACCCCTCCTCCAGCTGGCCTCCTAAGCACAGTCCACAGCAAGACAAGTCCCCCAAACCATTCACCAACATTTCTGCTTCGGGCTATCACTGCACGTTCTGTGCCCCCATCCTCTGTGCCTCTTCCCCTTTTCTCTGCCTTCCAGCCACACAGGAGCTGGATCCACCAGTTCCAGCCTTAGAAATTCTCCACAGGGACCTGGAAGGGCAGCTGAGGGAACCGAGAGGCCTCGTGGGAGGCCTTCGGGTGCCCGGGGACGTGGACAGTGAGCTGCCCAACGCGTTCTGCAGAAAGAGGAGCACGGGAAGTGGCCGGGTGGAGCAGAGGGGACCTGGGGGAGAAAGGGCTGCGTGTGGCCAGAGCCATGTGACTTTTGAGCCCCCAGCTGGACTCCCGGGCCCTTATACTCATGTCCCCCATTCGCCTCTCCTTAGTCAGCCTAAGGGGGCTTCAGTTTCTTACTCCCAGCTGCTTCCTGACTAAGCCAGCCTCATTTCAGGACCTCTCTAAGGGTGGCAGCCTTTTCTGCAGTCCCTGCCCAGGGTCGCCACACCACCTGCCCGGCCTGGGTGGACCATTGGCACCTCTGCTGCAGCGTCATGCATGAGAACTGCTCCTGAGGACGAGTGAGCCTGCTGTTCCTTCCGAGAGCATTTAGTGTGTCTGTCAAGGCCTTCAAAACCTGGCTTCCCACATCTGAGACTGATGGTCAATGCAAAGCATTGCCCTGATGCCTCCTTCTCCCGCCTGGCACCAGGCAGCAGACGCACAAACCAAGATACCGAGACGGCACCCTTTTTGTGAGTCAGGTAGGACATTGCCCAGGGAGGGCCTGACTCAGTACAGGGTGGCAGGCAAGGCTTTGTAGAGTAGAGAGTGTAGACCAGGGGTCCTCAAACTTTTTAAACAGGGGTCCGGTTCACTGTCCCTCAGACCATTGAAAGGCCGGACTGCGGGCCCTGGGACAAGTTGGCTGCCAAGCAGGACAGGCAGCAGTGGCAAAAACACCTGGCGGGCCGTATAAATGTCCTAGGCAGGCTGCATGTGGCCCACGCGCCATAGTTTGAGGACACCTGGTGTAGAGACTCGGAGATCCCTCTAGATGCCATTATCATTCCCTCATAAAGGCTATGGGATGAAGAGCCAGGCGGCCCCCTTGCTTACTAGCTGAGTGCCATTGACAAGCCATTTCACGGCTGTGTGACTCAGTTTCTTCATCTGTATAATAAGAATAATCATTTTACCCCCCTCAATAGGTGTCTTTTGAATGAATGAATCCGTGTAAATACCTGTCACACAGAAAGCTCATTCAATATTAGGTGTGGAATGTTATCAGTGCTGCTGCTTCCGAGGCAGCCGTGTTGAGTCCCCTAGACTCTCAGGTGTCTCTTCCTTTCAGATCATGTTTTGCAGCAGCAGAAAGAAAATATTCTTTTCTAACTTCCCGCCAGAGAGCCAGGCCATGTGCTCACTGTGCAAACCGGCCCCCGGGTTCCTTCACTCTGCAGCCGCACTCTGCCACCCTCGCCGAGACCTCAGTGTCTCTGTCTGGACTCTCCCGGTCTTCCCTTAACCTACCTTGTAGCTGATCTAGGAATAAGTGCCCCCCACAGAAAGCTGGTCACACTCTCCACCTGGTCACACACCTTCTGTAGCTCCCCAATTGCCAACGGGAGGTTACACAAAGGTGTGGAGTGATTGACAGGGAGGGGGAGGCCTTCTATCAACTGGAAATGAACAGAGGCAGAGGGCTGCTTGGTTTTGGCCAACTGTGGTCACAGGACATGCTGGCCCACAGAGGTCAGATATTCTGATCTCTCTCTCTCTCTCTCTCTGTATTTTTTTTTTTTTTTTGGCCAGGGCTGGGTTTGAACCCACCACCTCCGGTATATGGAGCCAGTGCCCTACTCCTTTGAGCTACAGGCGCCACCCTATTCTGATATTTTTGAAGAGGAAGCTGGAAACTTGCATGTTTATATGAAATCTCTCACTTTTTAGATGCAACACGGTTTGAGTGCTTGTGGAGGACAGAGTGTGCCTGCAGGCTGCATTGGCCTCCCAGCCTCAGTGGTTGAGGGGGTAGCAGTGATGCTCAGGGGCGGGGAGGGCTCCCCAGTGGCCTCTCACTCTGTCCCCAAGGCTCTGCTATTCCTCGGGAGATTGTGTGAATTAGAAACGGCCCCCTTCAGGATGGACACAGCACCATGTCAGGGGCTTTTCTCAGCCAGACATGAGCCCCACTCGACCCCTATCTCTCCATTGCAGGAGCCCTTTCTTCAAGGCTAAGATGATATACATCAGGGCCCCAGCTTGCAGTATTCCTTAGCCTTCAAGGTGCCACTCCAGTGATGCTTCCTCCAAGAAGTCCTCCCTGATGTCCTCCCCATCTAGTATTTTGCTCCTCTCGAGCCCTTGGAAGTCTAGGCATGCCCGCATCAGCTCCTGCCTCATTCTGGGGGGGTCTCTCATTCTTAGTCAGTCATCTCCAGCACCCGTCAGGCTCCCCCATGAGGAGGGAAGGTACTCACCTACAGCCATGAGGGGACTTGGGGGCCGTGCTACAGGAGCCAGGGGAGAGAGGTGGCATCTTCCAAACAGGTGCTGGCACTGCCCCTCTCCTCCATTGCACTCCCCTAACCCTGATGGGCCAGCGCTGGACCCTACTGTGGGGTCCTCCGAGGATCTGAATCAAGGATTACCTGGAGACTTAGAAGAAGGCTGGCCTCCCTCATCCCCATTTTACATACTCAAGCAATATGCTAATGAATAGTCCCTAAGAGAGAGGGGCCCTGCCCGGCAGGGGCACTTGAGAAACCCCCTTGCCTTTCCAGGCCTCCCTGAAATCCTCCCGCCCCTGCCTGCAAGTCTGCCCCAGATCCCTGTGGGATTCCATGGTCAGGCTCTTACTCCAAAGGCAGGGGCAGGGACCTCCCCGTGGATCCCTTAGTCTTAGTACCAGTCACTGTAGGGTGAGGGCAGAGAGTGGCTGAGCTTGCTGAGAGCAGAAACAGGACATGCAGAGACACCCAGATTTGGAGACAGGCTGGGGTATGACAGCCGGGGCTGCTGGAGACTCCTGAGTGCAATGTGGTTTGCAGGTGTCTGAGCGGGGGCCGGGCAGGCAGTGGACAAGCTGGGTTCATTTCTCCATTTAAAAGAAAGGGGATGGAGGAAGTGGAGGCACAGGGGAGCCAGGAGACAAGCTGTGCCCTTGTGTCCAAAACCTGGCCTGGGGGGGAGGGTGGAGCTGGCACTTACAGGAAAGGGGATTGACTGGATTCTGAGGAAAACAAGAGGCAAGGCTTGTTGCTGGCCAGAGGGATTGGGGTCACCAGCTGGCTGTGTGATCCAGCGATTGGTTCCTGGTGCTTCGGAATTCAAGGTCAGGAGGCTCTTTGGGACTCTGGCTAACCCTTGGCTCCCTGGCGCCTCCCCTGGGACCCATGACACTGAGACAAGATGTTCCACTGTCCACTTCTCCTTCCTTTCCATTTTGCCTTCTTGTGGTGGAACGCGTGGTGGGGACAAAGTCTTCGAGGTATTTATCTGAGGCGACCCACCTCATGGGGGTGCATGAGAAGTAGACACATACCCCACACTCACCTAGCCCGGGTGCCTGCTGAGGGTGGCTGCTGCGGTGACAGAGCACAGTGTGGCAGGGGCTGGGCCTGCGTGGGGAAGGAGACGATCTGGACCGGGCTGCTGGGTCCTCCCTACAGGCAGGAAGCTGCTATGCAGAATCCCAGCACCTCAGAAGGGCGGTGCCAGAAGACTCCCAGGAACCCCATTTTCCTTAGAACACAATCCAGCTCCTTAGTTTGGTTAACCAGGTCACATTATGGCCCCAACTTCATCTCCCTTTATCTCCCCCGCCTCCACATTAAGGTCCTTTGGCTGCAGGCAACAGAAGTAAATTCAATTTAAGCAACAGAAGAGTCTACTGGAGTAATATTGAAGTGGAGACAACGCTAAAAGGGCCAAGATGGGAACAGCGGGCTCCCGGGACCCACTGGGCTGCCAATGTTCCATCTATATTTATGTCACTCAATATCTTGTGAGCATCTCATTGCCTGGGCCTAGATCACAACCCTGGCCCTGCAGGAACCTGGCCCAAAAAGGCTTAGCACCCACTTGGCTTGTGAAAAGGGCACGGAGGTGGCCCAGTCTACCTTCCCAGCCACACTGTCCTCATGGGGAGGAGGGATCTTCCCCAAAGGCAGTGGGGACAGATGCTGTGAGCAAACCCACAAATGCTCACAATGCCCTTCACTCACTCTGCTCCTGCCGCAGGGCCCTTCTTTCTATTCCTCAAACACAATAAGCTTATCCGGACCCCAGGGCCCTTACACTTGCCATTCCCTCCGCCTGGAACATTCGTCCTTGGTTCTGGATGCGTCTAGCTCCTTCTCCTTCTGCAGGACTCAGATCTACCATCATTTCCTCCAAGAAGCCCTCCCTGACTACCCATTCTCACGTGGCCCCCTCAGAAAATCTTGATTCCATCCTGCACAGATTTCCCAGCCATCTAAACTACCTTGTCTGTGAGCTCGTGTGCCCTGTACTGGCTGCCTCCCACTGGAATGTCAGCACTAGGGCAGCAATGTGGTTAATTGCTGCTGTATATGCAGCGCCTGGCCCAAGGCTTAATAAATATTTGGCAGGCAAGTAAACAAATAGGAAAAAAGAGACCCAGAAAGAGAGGTGCCTTGGCCAGGAATACAGGGAGAAGACTCTGATATCATTGAAGGTGCAGAAGCCACACTCTGCCTGCTCACAGGGCCCTGGGTGGCACCAGCCTAAACTAAAAGCTGGGCTCCAGAGTGGATTACCTGGGTCAAAGTTCACTCACTGTGTAACCTCGATCGAGTTTCTTACCCTCCCTGTACCTCGGTTTCCTCATGCATAAAGGAATGATCATTATATAAAACATTCTCAGGGACTTGTTTCAAGAATCAGGTGAACTAATACACATAAATTACTTAGAACAGGGCCTGTCAACATTGCACCACATGTCGACAAAGGCCAATTATTATTACTGTGAGCTTTGAGTGTTCTTTCCCTTATCTCTGATTGAAAGGATGGTACCTGACTCCATCCTCAGCCCACCATAAAGGACAGGCAAGACAGACAGACAGGAGCATCATATGAGCTGAGGCCAGGAAGTGCCCCACCCCAATGATACCATCTCACCTTTGCAGAGCCCTTGTTTGGGTGTCCTAATGGTAAATGCACTTTTTCTTTCTGCCTTCCACCCCACAGCTAACAGGGAAGGTATCTGCTGGTTTGCTGTGGAGGTGGGTGAGTGATTGCTGCTCCCTGTGCCTCGTTTCCCCACCTTCAAATTAAAAATGAGAACCTCTGCCTGCCCTGTCCACCTCCTAAGAGAAATGGGCTTTGTAAGACGTGATGTGGGTCCTGGTTTTATTACTGACAGGTGGAGACCAGGTACTACTATCAGCACACGTCTCAAACTTAAAGTTTCCCAGACTTAAGAATCACGTGGGAATTTTGTTTCAAATGTAAGTTGTATAGACGCATCCTCCAAATTTTTGATTTCTGTAGCTCCAAGGTGGAGTCTTGAAATTTAAAAAAAACACCTGGTTCTTGTTTGATTGCGAGGCTGAAGCTAATGGGCTGTGATGGCGCATCGCTTCCACTAGATGGAGCCCGCAGCCCAGAGAATGGTCAGACTCAGGCTGCTCCGAGCCGCGAGGTTGCTGCTCCAGAACTTGCCACCAGATGGCGCAGCCCGCTTGCAGGAGAGGCTGCTGGTCTGCCGCGGGTTGAGGGCGGGAGTAGCCTTGCCTTGGCGTTTCTGTGTTCTGGGCGCACTCATCTTTCCCTGCCCACGTGGTGCTGAGCCCCAGGAATGAGCTCTGCAGCCAGAGGAGCCCCAGATCTACTTCAGAGTGCTGAGCATCCAACACCAGCCCCAGCAGAGCCCCATCTGCAGGTAGTCTCAGTAATTCCCAAAGTGCCCACCGCTAGCCAGTATGGGGCCAGCAGCTGGGGAACAGGTCCCTCCAGTCCCACCCCAGGTAGGGCCGCGTGAGCCTCCCCGGTGGGGGAGCCTGCGCCAGGTGGAACACGTCTGAGTGCCGTACAGGAATCTCACTGCTTGGTTTTCATCTCCTCTCAGCAGCCTGGGCTTTCGGGGCTGCTCAAACAGCAGCAGGAATGTGCCCCTGTCGACGTCCCGATGCCCTGCGGTAGCTCCACGCTGACAGCGCGTCACCTCCTGTAACAAATAAGGGAAGACCCGACACCATCACTCCCCCCATCCCTCCCCCCATCCCGGGAGCACAGGAAACTGGATTCCCTCCTGGCAGCATACAGACAGGCAGGAAGGGTCAGTCATAGCCTTATCCACACAGGACTCTTTCTTACCAGGGGCTGAGTCCTGCTCCGGGGAAGTTCAGTGGGGACCTTTTCTAGATATAACATCTATTACTCAGGACACTTTTCACATGCAAATAACAGAAATGCTGCTCCTATTAGACTAAGAAAAGGGCTCATTGGACTGAAAAATCTAAGACTAGACCAGTTTCAGGGTCTCAAACAGCATCACAAAGGCCATGTCTTTGGCTCCCCCTCCACTTGGAGGCAGACATTACCCCCTCACCCAACCAGAACTGTCAACCGGAGTCCATTTCTGAACTTAGCTTCCTGGCCCCAGGGCTCCAGGCTTCCATGGGCTTGGAGGTAGGTGTGCACTCCCAGGGAGAAGCGTGCTAGGAGCAGAGTGGAGAATGGGGCTGAACACACGCAAACAACAGGCGCTCCCAACACAGCGCCCTCTGCTGGTCATCCCAGCCAGAGGCTTGGAGGGGGCAGCGACTCAAGAACTCAGAGACCCGAGAGGGGGTGGCAGGAACAGAATGAGAGGGCAATGGGCAAGGGAGGGGTGGCGAAGAAGGAAGCCCGCTGCACACTTGTCCTTCCCAGCCCAGCCAGAATCTTCAATTTCTCCTACTGTTGGTTAAAAGTCAATGATTCTGGGCAGCGCCTGTGGCTCAAGGAGTAGGGTGCCAGCCCCATATGCCAGAGGTGGTGGGTTCAAACCCAGCCCTGGCCAAAAAAAAAAAAAAAAAAAAAGTCAATGATTCTGCGCTGAGACTCCCCAAGTCTTCAGTGGTCTGTCCCACCTGCCCACCACATGGCAGGCAGGAGAAAGGTCGAATGGAGTCTGTGTCTCTGTAAGAGGAGGGAAGTCTCAGAGTTTTGAGTCAGCCAAAAAGACTCCTGCTGATGGCCCAAATCAGAGCCATGGGTGCCCCGTCTGGTCTTTCCCTTCTACCACGGGGACCACTTTGGTTCCTGGGCCTGCACGTCCACCTCCCCATATCTAGGGGCGAATCATTCAACCATTTACTCATTTGACAAACATTTATGTGTAAAACCCCTTTAGGTACCTGGGACTCAGTTGACATTCTCCCACCAGAGTGGATGGAGAGGTAAGAAATTAAAGCAACAATATCGTTTCAGGACAGTCCTTGTAGCTGCCAGGAGGGATATAATACAGGGACGACTTCTTTTAAGGGCTAGCCAGTCCAGGAAGGTGGCATTGGAGTTGAGACTTTGAAGATGAGAAGCTTTGCAGGCCAAGGGACTACAGAGGGCAAAATTCAGGGCGAACAGATGTGTCAGTGGAACTAGGAAGGAGAGAAGTTTGTTTGAGGATGGAGGAAAGGCCTAAAGAGGACCAAGGGAGGAAGCAGGTTTGGAAAGAGAGAATCTCAGACCCCCAGACATCTCTAGAAAGTCTTGACCAACCCAACAGAGAGCTCTGGAGCAAAGTCTGCCCACAGGAAGAGTCCTGGACTCTAGTACTCTGCCATGCTCAGTCATCAGCTGGTGCTTGACCAGGAGGAGAATGGTGTGGGCTTAAAAGCCATTACCATATCTGAAGGCTTCGTGGCTGTAGCTGGCAGCTTGCTGCATTCTGCTGCTGAAAGCCAAGTTCTTTTTGGAAAGAAGATCCCAGCTAACATTTCTGTGGCTGCCACAACAGGGTTGCCATATTTCAGAACCAGAGAGAAGGCCAGTATGGCCCAGGATTAAAGAGTAAGTAAAGAGTCTTGGAGGGGGGTCTTCACCCCACCCTTAGCCTGCATCGCCCAGCTTCTATGCCCCCAGCTTGGGCTGGGTTCAGTCAGCAGGGAAGATGAGGAGAGGGAGGAGAATGAAGTCAGACTGCTTATTCCTGGCTTCCACCTGGGTGGTAACCTTGGGCTGGCTGCTTCATTCAAAGACTGCTCTGTGCAATTCTCCCTCCTTTGGGGGCCCAGCAACTGCTTCCTCTTGACAACCCTCTAGGGTCCCTGGAACTTCTGGTCCAGTTTCTTGCATGCCACCCCTTGGCTCCTCTTATACCCTGCCCACGTGCTTTGGAATTAATCCCTTGGTCAGTAAGCTCTCTGGAATTATCCTTATCCGAGAGGGCCATCTGCTCCTTCCTGGGCTCCTGACTGCTACAGAGGGGTCATGGCTGGCTGTGGAGGGCTCTGCAGGCCACGGCAAGGCATTGAAGTTTTATTTGAAGAATGAGTCAAGTTGGCAAAGGATGTTAAGCAAAGCAGCCAGGCCTTTAGAGCCTCTGGAGCCTGGAATACTCCGGCCTGGGCCAGAGCCTGGGGTTGAGGCTTCCGGCAGGAAACCTACATCTGCCTGGGGTACCCTGGCCCTGGAGAAGGCCCTGCGTCTGCTGCTGGAGGGCTGTGCGTCTGGCAGGCTCCTGGGCCCCAGCAGCGGGAGCAGGGATCAGGCAGAGGACTCTCTGACTCTGGTGTTTCTCGGCTGAAATCTTCCTTCCACTATACCGGTCAAGACTCTCAGGCTGTGAAAAACAGAAACTTAACCCAAACGAGCATAAGCAAAAACAAAATCAAACCCTAGTGGGGAGGAAGAAATTTATTGACTCACAAACTAAAAAGTGTAGGATACTTCTGGCTAGAGGCAGGGCTGGCTCTAGCAGCTTAGACTCTGTCTGTTTTTCAGCTCTGCTCTTGTTAGTAAAGTTTCAACCTCGGGAAGCCTCCATCTTCAGGGGTACCTCTCCCCTTATGTCAGCCCAACTTCACTTACAGGTGAGAGCATAGAGGCCTCCCATGCACCAGCAGGCCTCAGACATGTAGTGGGTTTGATTCCCAACCACCACAATAAAGTGAATATTGCAATAAAGTGGGTCACGACAATCTTTTTTGTTTCCTTATGCCTAGCCAAGCTATGTTCACACTGGTCTGTAGTCTATTTGGTGTGTAACAGAGTTGTGTCTGAAAAAAAAGTACCGCATTTTACTGTGTATAACGCACTCCCATGTGTCATGCACACCCACATTTTTGGCCCGAACGGTCAGGAAAATGCCCCTTGAGAAAGTGGCTGGATCTCGGCTGGAAGAGACACATCTGGGGAAGGCTAAGGTTCCCCTGGAAAACGTGCAGATTGCGCCCCCTCCTGTAGCTGCCCACTCTGTGAAGACTGCCTCTTCCTCATCTCCTGGGAGCCTGTTCTTCCTCACCAGATTGAAACCACAGCTTGAGATGGCCACACATGTGGCCAGTGGGGCAGGAGTTTCTAAGGCTGCTTTGCCCACAGGCAGCCAGCTGGGTCACTAGGGCCTGAATGGGGTGCCCAGGCCCCTCAAGCCACAGCCCTTGCTCCAAACAGCAGTGGCCTGCCTCTCCAGCCCTGCCACTGCCTCCTCCCCTGATCACAGCACTCAGCAGAGGCCGTTCCACCCCACTCCCGCCGGATCCCAGATCCTCCCAGACTGGACCCCTATTCACCAGCAGACCCAGGCAAGAGGGTGGGGTGGCCCTGGAAGGCCCCCTAGACTGATATTACCTATATATAATGTGCGTCCTTATCTTTCCCTCAAACATTTGGATAAAAGTGTACATGGTACATAGCTAAATGCAATACATACCCTCATTAAAAATAGCTGATGGCTAAAAAATGTGTGTGATCTTCTGAGCCCCTGGCACGCTGTGCTCTTTTTGCTGGTAGAGGGCCCTGCCTCAGTGTTGATGGCTGGTGACTGATCAGGGCAATGGTAGCCAAAGGTTAAACCGGCTGTGCCAATTTCTTAAAATAAGATACCTGTGAAGTTGCCACATCTATCGACTCTTCCTTTGGTGCAAGATTTCTCTGTAGCACGTGATGCCACTTGATAGCATTTTACCCACAGTCGAACTTCTTCCACAGTCGGAGTCAATCCTCTCAAACCCGCTCCTGCTTTACCAACCAAGTCCACGTAATAGTCTAAATCTTTTGTTGTCATTTCAACAACGATTACCGCATCTTCACCAGTAGTAGATTCCATCTCAATAAACCACTTTCTTGGCTAGTCCATAGAAAGCAATTCTTCATCCGTCCAGGTTGACCTTGAGATTCCAGCCACATCTTCTAATCCTGGGTCTCTTGCTCTTTCTGCTATCTCTACGGTTTTCCTCCCCTGAAGTGGTGAAGGAATCCATGAGGATTATAGTCAACTTCTTTGAAACTGCTGTCAATATTGATATTTTGACCTCCTCTCCGGCATCACAAATGTTCTTCATGGCATCTAGAAGGGTGAATCCCTTCCTGAATGTTTTCAATTGACTTTGCCCGAATACATCGGAGGAATCACTGTCTATGACAGATACAGCCTTCTGAAATGTATTTCTTAAGTAACAAGACTTAAAGTTCAAAACTACTCTTCGAACCATGGGCTGCAGAACAGACGTCCCATTGGCAGGCATGAGAACAAGGTTAATCTCCTCGTACATCTTTATCAGAGGTCTCAGGGGACCAGGTGCATTTTCCATGAGAAGTTCTAATTTGAAAGGTATCTCTTTTTCTCAAGAATAGGTCTCAACAGGGAGCTTAAAATATTCAGTAAACCGTGCTATGAACAGATGTGCTGTCATCCCCACTTTGTTCTTCCATTTACAGAGCACAGAGTAGATTTAGCATCATTTTCAAAGGCTCAAGATTTGGAGGATGGTAAACAAGCATTGGCTTCAGCTGAATGTCACTAGCTGGATTAGTCCCTACCGAGAAAGTCGACCTGTCCTTTGAAGCTCCGAAGCCAGGCACTGACTTCTCTCTAGCTATGGAAGTCCTAGAGGGCGTCTCCTTCTAATGGAAGGCTGCTGTGCCTACATTGAAAGTCTGTTGTCAAGGGCAGCCACCTTCATCAGTGACCCGAGCTAGATCTTCTGGGTGACCTGCTGCAGCTTCTCCATCACCCGTTGCTGGCTCACCTTGCACTGTTATGTTACGGAGACGGCTTCTTTCCTTAAATCTCATGAACCAAACTGTGCCACATTCAAACATTTTATTTGCAGCTTCCTCGCCTCTCTCCTCCTTCAGAAAATTGGAGAGAGTGAGGGCCTTGTTCTGGAGTACGCTTCGGCTTCAGGGAATGTTGGGTTGCTTTGATCCCCTCCCCAGACCACTCACACTTTCTCTACAGCCGTCATAGCCCTGCTGTTTGACCTTCCCACCATTTGTGTCTTCATGGAATAGCACCGTTAATTTCCTCCAAGAACTTTTCTTTTGCATTCACGACTTGGCTAAATGTTCACCGCCTATCTGGACTTTTGACATGCTGTCCTCACTAAGCTTTTTGATTTAAAGCAAGAGACATGTGACTCTGCCTTTCACTTGAACACTTAGAGGCCTTTGTATGGTTGTTAATTGGCCTAATCTAAATTTTGTTGCGGCTCAGGAAATCGGGAGGCCTAAGGAGAGGGAGAGAGATGGGGAATGGATGGTGGGTCAGTGGAGCAGTCAGAACACACACGTGTTTGCTGATCAAGTTCACCATCTTATATGGACAAAGCTCATGCCACCCTAAAATAATGACAACAGTAACATCAAAGATCACTCATCACAGATCCCCGTAACAGATATAACCATAATGAAAAAGTTACCGATATTGTGGGAATTACCAACACATTGACAGAGAGACGCGAAGTGAGCCCATGCTGCTGGGGAAATGGTGCCATTGGACTTGCTTGATACCGGGTTGCAGAAAATACAAGATCACTAAAAGTAATAAAGCAAGGCATGTGCGTACCTCTAGTGAAAGTACCAGAATTAATTTTCAGGGAATCCCATGGATTCGCAAGCCCATCTCTGAATCATCACCTTGCCAGGGTGTTTGGATGTGCTCTTTAGCCCAGCCTGGAGCACTGTGGAGCTAGGAGGTGGGGCCTAGCCGCTGAACCTCATACCCCTGGAATTAAGGAGAGGTGGTTTCCCAGAGGAAAACTCAGGGGCAGCTTCCAGATTCAAGAGGACTGGGTGTTGGGAAGGCCTAAGACGGTCGCCCAGAGCCCTGCCTGCTCCTGCTAACCGTCTCACACTGGCATTTCTAACTCTTCATCAACACAGATACTGTGTTAAGCCCACTGAGCCCAGCACCTGGCAGAGTGTACGCTAAAGACTTCCTGGGCGGATGAATGAATTTGCACCATATCCTGATGTCTTCTAAATGCAGCCTGTGTAGTTTTCTACAAACTGCCTGGCTTGAAATGACGGAATGTATTCTCTCACAGTTGTGGCAGCTGGAAGTCCAAAATCGAGGTGTAAGTAGGGCCAGTGATCTCTGAAGTTTCTAGCAAAGAACTTTTTCTTGCCTCGTCTAGCTTCTGGTAGTTGGTGGCCATGTGTGGCATTCCCGGCTCGGGCTCCGTGGCTCCCATCTCCGCCTCCATGATCTCATGCAGCCCTTCTCTCTGTGTGTCTCTGCATTCAAATTGTCTTCTTATCAGAACATCTATTCCTTAGATGGGGACCCACCCTAATTCAGTAAGACTTCATCTTAACTTGACTGTGTCTGCAAAGACCTGATTTCCACGCGAGAATACATTCACAGGAGCGAGGACTTGAACACATCTGTCTTAGAGACACAACGCTACCCACCGAACAGCCTTTTTTGCATCTGTATTAAGACTGGCTCAAAGATGCTGTAATAACAAGCATATCCTGAAATCACCATGGTTTATTTATTTTACTTTTTAATTGTATTTTTTTTCAGACTGATATGAGGGTACAAATGCTTAAATTACATTATTTTCATTTCTAAGGTTAAGTCGACTTGTCGTTGAACCCTTCGCCCATGCAGTGGTTTATTAAGTCCAAGTTTGTTTTTCCCTGACAAGGTCAGCAGATGGTCTGGTTCCTTCCATCTTGTGTCCTTCCCAGACCTACCTGGGGATCCCAGGGTTGCCATGGCAGGGGAAGAGAGATTCAAAGGGACACACAAGGGCCCTGGAGTATATCTCACATGCTCACCAACAAGTCCCTTATCATTAGACATCACCTGTCCTTTCCTGGTCCCTTGGGCCTCAGTCTTTGCTGGGCACTGCCATGCTCTGCTGGGCATTGATGCCTGTGTCACACTGACTGAGGTTTCTGCAGTTGTTGCCATCTCTATCTAAATGGGCATCCCGCAGCACTAACTCTGGACACTGATGCCCTTGGAACACCACAGCTACTTTGTGAAGAGGTGCTGTCAAAGCAGCCCTCTGCCTGAGAAGCCCCAAAGCTACCTTATGTAGGCCCCAAAGACTTTTCAGGCAAGTGATGTCAGTGAGCAAAACTGAGTGACACAAGTCACATGCAAGGCAATAGGGAATGGTGAGAACTGTGGCAAACCAAAGCACATGCCTCATCCAGAGGGGCAGCCACTGCTGAGCTTCCCCTAATTATTGCCACATGGAAATTGGCACCCGGGATTGCCAGATCGCCGGGCATTTTTCAAAGAAAACCAGAAAGTCAGATTTTTACGTGAGGTTTCCCAAATTTCAACATACTGTTCAGTCTGGATTCAGCCCACAGGCCACGAGTTTGGAACCCCTGGTTTAGTGAGACAACTTTTTCCATTTTCACTCCCGGCGCTCAGCTCCCCGACTCAGCTCTCTGGCTATCCACAGGACATGGACCTGAGCCAAAGGGGGCTGGGCCAGAAGGCAGTACCCCTCCCCTAGTGATCGCAGACTCACCCTCCCATAAATAGCCCAGGCTTCTCACTGGGTCAGGCGGATGGCAGGCCAGCAGCACGCTCCTGCAGGCAAGCCTGAACTTGTCTGAAACCCACTGAGATCCAATCTGCAGAGGCTTCTCCGGCCCT
>NW_003852453.1:7915398-7921173 GCF_000181295.1 Otolemur garnettii
GCGCTGCCAGCGCCCTCCCATCCCAGCCGGCCACATCTGGCGGCTGCCCTCCCCTGTTTCCGCTGCATCCAGACTTCCTCAGGCGGTGGCTGGAGGCTGCGCATCTGGGGCTTTAAACATACAAAGGGCCCGCCAGGACCTGCGAGTGCAGGCGGTGGCAGCGCGGGCTGGGGCTGGGGGCCGGACCATGAGCCGCTGAGCCTGGCCGAGGCCGAGGCCGGGGCGACCCAGCCAGCGTACCCTAAGAACGCAGCGCTGAGCGGCCGAGCAGGCGCCAATCAGGCGGCAACGCGGCCACGAGCTCAGAGCCAGCGACCCCCGGGCGACGCGCGGGGCCCGGGAGCGCAACGATGGAGGCGCGGGTGGCCTGGGGCGCGCTCGTGGGCGCCCTGCGGGCTCTCTGCATCCTGAGCTGCCTGCTGGGCCGCGCCGCAGCCGCGCCGTCGCCCATCATCAAGTTCCCTGGCGATGTCGCCCCCAAAACAGACAAAGAGTTGGCGGTGGTGAGTTCCTACGCTGGCGTCATGAGCCAAGTTTAGACAAACTTTGGAGGAAGCTCAAGATGGGGGCTTCCCCGGTCCCCGCAGTGGGCACACGGCGCGGGGGAGGAGCTTCGGCAGCAGCCTGGGGGGTCTTTGGCTAGCTGCTGGAGGGATGTTTTGCAAAGGGTTGGGGAGCTTTGATAAGTGGAGAAGACTTTTGATAAAACAATTTGGCAACCTTCGGGACACAGTGGAGGGGCAAGAAACATGAAGGAGAGGGACAGAAGGGCATTTTGGAAAACTGCTGGAAAGGGCCCGTTTTGTAAATAACGGGGACGTTGTCTAGTGTCTGGGGAATTTGGCAAGGGGGGGGCTGGCTTTGTAAACAACTTTTGGACACATCTGTGGATTTGGAAACAGGGCCTTTGGCAAGTATCTTAGTAGGACGCTGGCAAACAGCTAAAGGGGTCTTTTTTATTTTTGCGAATGGAGATTTTGGAAAGGGGATGCTTTGGTACGAGATTTGGATAAAATTTTGCACACTTGAGGATGGGAGGGAGCTTCGGCTTAAGTGCGGCTTGCCAACCTTCTGGGACCTTTGGCACCAGTCTGGAGAGGGGCCTTAAATACACAACTCAAGGGGACCACTTGGCAAGGAATTGGGGCAGAAGGGAAGCTGAGAGTGCATCTTTTGCGCTTAGTTTAATGGACTCATTGGCCAGGAGGTCAAGGGTTGGGCCTTGGAAAGTTTCCTCGAACTTCCCCAGGAGATCAGAGGACAGGAGGGGACTGACCACGCGGGCTGGAGGAGGGAAGGGAAGGTGGAGGAGGGAAGGGAAGGTGCAGGAGGGCCCCTGGCGCGTGGGGAGGGGGCGGACTCCAAGCCGCCTCTGGTAGGAGAGCAGCCAGCAAGCTCTCCTTCCTGGCCCGGCTCCCAGCAGAGCTTCGGGCTCAGATGTTGTTTTGTGAGCCAGCGGCGTGCTCTCTGGCCGGAGGAGCACCCTGGCCACAGTGTTGCATAAGGGGCCTGAGGAGGGAGCAGCTGAAAGATTTCATCTCCCCTCTGTAAGCACCTTGGGCTGGGGACCCCTTCGGATGCCCTCTCCAGCCCTTAGGACATCTGTTACCTCGGCCACATTGGCCTCCATCCAGCTTCCTTCCTTACCTGTCCAGGGCAGGATGCTCATCCCCTCTGGTCACCCTCCAGGATGTGACATCCACATGCTCCCAACCCCCACCCTTGCCCAGTGTAGGTGGGTAGTTGGGAGACCTCCTTACATTTTTAGAGGGCTGTTTTTTCCAAGGGTCTGGAACTGACTGCCATAGTGAGGTGGCTGTTGGTTGAGAGGCGAGAGTGGAACTTTGGGGGTAATGACAAAGCTACTTGAGTCCCCATCCCCATATCTACTCCAGTCAGTAGAAGTCCTGGCTCCCCAGAGGTACCATAGCAGGGGCTTGATGGCTCTGGACTTGGACTGTCTTGCTTCAAATTGAGGTGCTCATGCATTACCTAATTGCCCTAGTAATCTGAGGCAAAGGACTTCACTGCTCAATTTCTTATCTGCAAACTGGGGATAGTAATGGTATCTGTCTCCAGTAAAAGGAGCGGTGGTCTTAGAGGCTGGCCTGGTGTGTGGTAAGCCCTCAGCAAGCTGTGGCCATCAAGGGTATCACATTACTGCTATTGCTACCCCTGCACTTCCCTTTCCCCACTGTCCTTAACAAGGTTAGAGCCACCGTCCTGAGAGTTCCTGCCTCCTTTCACCGTGACAGTATTTGTTGCCTATTTAATTCATATTTATTTGTGAATTATCCGCCTCCCTGCATTGGGATTTGCACCTGGGAGACAGAAGTGTATCTTATTTTTTCCTTTTTTCTTTGTAGAATATAAAAGTAAAAGTTTATTTTCTATTAGAGAAAGGGAAGAGATGAGAAAGAAAGAGAGCAGAGAGCAGGGAGTGAGAAGGGAAGGAAAGGGAGGAGAGAAGGAGAGGGAAATGGGTTGGCATCCCAAGGAAAGGAAGAATCCCCACCCTGTCTGTCCCGTTTCCCACTTTATCCCCAGCAATAGCACAAAGCGTGGCGTGCGGTAGGTGTCAGAAAGCATTCATTGAATAAATAAATGAGCCCATTGGTCCCGGACCTCTGTAGGGTCTTGGTCAGTTTGGGCCTCAGTTTGGGCAGAGTCAGTTGTATGGCTCCTGAGGGACAAAACCATTGTCTTTCTGGAAATGGCAGATCCAGGATTTGAACCCGGATCTATCTGCTGTCGGCACCCACACACAATGCCCTTGAATCTCTTTATAAGAAAAAGACAGGAAAATAATCCCTACGTCACCAGCTGTTTAGGTGGGTGAATGAGATGTCAGGAGTAGAGGGAGGGCGCTAGAGTGTCCTGGGCCTTAGCATGGGCTCTGGAGCCAGATTGCTTGGTCTCGAATCCACATCTGCCCTTTGGGAGCTACGTGACCTTAGGCAAGTTTCTTAACCTATATGTGCTTTGATTTCTGCTTCTGAATGAAGGGGATAATATATCTGCATTATAAAGCTGTTAGCATTAAATGAGTTAAAGGATACTGACCGTAGTGCCTGGGTGTTAAGTCAGCACCCAGCACCAATGTGTATGGTCGGCATGCTGTCTGCAGCTATTATTCCACTCAATCAGTGGGTGGCAGTGCTAGTTTGGGAACCCAGGACTCTCTACCCAGTGCTCTTGGATCCCTGGACTAAACCTCGTCTTTGCTATGGGGTTGGAATGGAGCCCTGCAGCCTACTCTGGTAGATACTATGCCCTCCTAACGTGGCTCCTTGCCTCGGGATGTTCATTTCTTTCAGCAATACCTCAACACCTTCTATGGCTGCCCCAAGGAGAGTTGCAACCTGTTTGTGCTGAAGGACACACTAAAGAAGATGCAGAAGTTCTTTGGGCTGCCACAGACAGGTGACCTTGACCAGAGCACCATTGAGACCATGCGGAAGCCGCGCTGTGGCAACCCAGATGTGGCCAACTACAACTTCTTCCCCCGCAAGCCCAAGTGGGACAAGAACCAGATCACATACAGGTGCCAAGGCAGGGCCGGGGGAGGTCATGCCATTGGGCTGAGGGCCATGGATTCTCCTTGGGCCTTGCCTTCTCCCCACTCAGGGGACCTACCAGGTATGGTTTGTGAGCACTTGGCATCCTAGGGAGTTTGGAGACAGTCTTAGGAAATGGAATCAGAGAGACCTGGACTTATGAGGCATTGGTCTACTTTCCAGTGCTGTGAGTGTTGGCTTTCCATTCTACTAAATGGGGCTACCAAGATGCAGCCTCACTGGGTAGGCTGGGGAACTAAGCTAGATCGCACTTACATAAAGGGCTTTGATGGTGTTGGACAAGTGGCAAGAGCATAATAAATGTTAGTCATCATCATTATTATTAGGTGGGGCAGGCAGAGGGAATTTGATGATTGGGCGCTAATTGGGTTTTTATATTATAGAGTTGTTATAATTCATTGCTAATTGGGCTGAGAGCTCTATTCTGTATGTCTGATGTCGGATTCCAAGGGTGGGGTCTTTGTGCTGTGTCCCCACACTATTTATGTCCCTACTCCACCCACCAGGCAGAAGTGAGAGATGGGAGTTCCGAGTCTGGGCTTGAAAATGTTGATTGATCCAGAACTCTAAGGGACTTCATGCCATTCTGGAGGGGCTGTTCTTGGCAGTGATCCCTGTTCAACCTGCACACACGTACATACATGCACACGTTTGCACCCCTCACATACTTATACATACATTTGCATGTTCATGCACATACATACACACTTGCACATGTCCATGCATACTCACACACACATTTACATACATGTATACACACTCTCATGCATCTCTACCATCTCCAGGATCATTGGGTACACGCCTGATCTGGACCCCGAGACGGTGGATGATGCCTTTGCTCGTGCCTTCCAAGTCTGGAGTGGGGTAACTCCACTGCGGTTTTCTCGTATCCATGATGGAGAGGCTGACATCATGATCAACTTTGGCCGCTGGGGTAGGCAGAAGAAGGGCCAGCAGGGGGTCAGTGTAGAGACGGGGGAGCGATGTGGACCTAGAGAGGCATGCGGTCCTCCAGGCAGCTTACATAGCAGAGCAGATGGTGTAGACACAGAAGGTGGTTTAGACAGGGAGCAGGCACTGGAGGGCCACACCGATGTGGGGGCAGGTGATGAGCTGTGGTCTAACCTGGAGGCAGTGTCAGGTGAGTGGTCTGCTGGGCTGTCCAATGTGGTGGCCACTAGGCACATATGGCTATTTAATTGAGTTAAAAGTAAAAGGAAATTAAAACAGGTTTTTGGTTACACTGGCCACATTTCAAATGCTTGGTAGCCACATGGGGCTAGTGGCTATTGGATTGAACAACACAGGGAAAGTTGATTCCCATCACCACAGAAAGTCCTATGGACCATGCTAGCAGACACTGAGGAACTATAGCAGGAAAGGGGGTCAGGTTCAATGGAGCAGTGTAGACAGGAGAGTGTCATAGGACCCAGGGACAAGGCAGCTGTGCAAGCTGGTGGTGTGAACACCGACAGTAGCACAGACATGAAGGAAGGTCTTGTAGACACCGAGTAATATAAGGATGAGCATACAGGGCCCAAGTACACATTGGTTGGGTGGTATGGACCTCAGTGGCAAAGTAGGCCTGAGGGTTAATCTTGTAGACATTGATGACAGTGTGACCTGAAGGTAGGGACATGGCCAAGAGGTCACTGTTGATAGGAGGTAGACGGTACACTAGGGACAGGGAGTGTAAGGGTGAAGATGCTGTTGTGGCTGCATGGGCGTGTGGCAGGTAGGGTGGTGGTGTTGACAGTGAAGGGTGGTAATGGAGGTCCTGGGTGCCAAGCAGACTTGAGGAAGCAGTGTAGACCACAGGATGGTGACAGCCAGGCCAGCAGGTCTCTACTGAGTTCCTTTATTTCTATCCTGGATAACCCCAGTGGGATGGGGAAGGGGACAGAGGCTGGGAGGTCTAAAGGGTTCCACACGCGGATTGAGGTATTGGATGGGTTTCAGGGTCCCGCTGGGGCAACTAGAAGCTGAGGCCTGGTGTGTGTTTCAGAGCATGGGGATGGATACCCCTTTGATGGTAAGGACGGACTCCTGGCTCATGCCTTCGCCCCGGGCACCGGTGTCGGGGGAGACTCCCACTTTGACGATGATGAACTGTGGACCCTGGGAGAAGGGCAAGGTAAGAAGGGACACTCTCCAGCCCTCTGCATCCCTCCTCGTCCCCCAGTGACAGGGGCTCTGG
>NW_003852453.1:7921213-7927797 GCF_000181295.1 Otolemur garnettii
AGGGAGATGGGAGGGGAAGGGAAGTCACACACCTCGGTGAGTCAGAATTCTGGTCTCCAAAGAAGGCCTGGAGGGTTGAAGGTCCACTCTCTGTGCCGCCCCAGTGGTCCGTGTGAAGTACGGGAATGCTGACGGGGAGTACTGCAAGTTTCCTTTCCTGTTCAACGGCAAGGAGTACAACAGCTGTACCGACACGGGCCGCAGCGATGGCTTCCTCTGGTGCTCCACCTCCTACAACTTTGAGAAGGACGGCAAGTATGGCTTCTGCCCCCATGAAGGTGAGCATCACCCCGCCCCCCACGTTCCCAAGACTGGCACCTCCAGTCAACCGGTGTCCCCTCCAGAGTCCTTCATTCAGGGCCCACCCTCCTAATTTAAGCCGTCCCCATGTCTCTCCCACACTATCATTATTTTCCTAACCCTTTGATGAAGTCAATTCAATTTTTTAAGTCTCACCGCCGGCAATGTTTGTGATATCACAGGTTTGACATGCTAATTATTTTTCTAATCGTTTCCTAATTAGAATGAACGTAGAACGATTAAATTTCCCAATAGTTCTCTCCAGAACCCATCTCTATACTCCAACCAAGTTCAAGGGTTCGAAGGTCTAAGGAGAGACTTGGGGATGGACAGAAATGTCAGATGGGGAAGCAGGACACAGCCCAAGGTTGGACCCCAGCCTGGCTACCAACCTGGGAATTTCAGTCATGGCGCCTGCTTGGTCCTGATGCGCGAACTCTGCTGATGGATGTGCCCGTGTGTGTCTGTGCCCGTGTGTGTCTGTGCCCGTGTGTGTCTGTGTCCATGTGTGTCTGTGCACGTGTGTGTCTAGTGCCATCTGCCTCTCTTGGGCTGTGTCTTTCTCTTTCTGTACTCTGTCTAGTTTGTGTCTCTAGGTCTTGACAAAGGCATTAGGCTTGACTTAACATTTGTGTGTGTGTGCTTGTCAGTGCTCGAGAGGTAAAATTTTCAGAGATTTTGAAACCATGTGTGGGGAAATGTCTTAGAAGGGGGTCATGAGTAAAGGTATGGCTGTACTCAATCCTTTTGAAAATACCATTTCATGATCATAAATCACCAAAAGACAGTGTTGTTACTTCATACTCAACCAAGTCCTTATACTTGATAGTTCTAGAGATTGAAAGCCCACAACATTTGGGGAAAAATAGGAGAACAAATCTGATTTCTAAATCCTACCTTCTTCCCCATCCCATGAAGACCCTTTAGTCTGCATAAAGATTCTGTGCCTTTTGGGCTGTAATTTTACATGTTTGTGAATCTTTCTGACCCCATTGCAACTGAACACCAACCATCGAGACAGAAGGAAAGAAACAAAGAACTAGGTAATTGTCTTCCTGTTTACGTTTTTCTTACCAAAGCTGAACTTGATATTGAGCAAGAGTTCAAGCCATTCATTATTAGTAAGTCAGAACATTTTCAGTAAAGACGTTTTCTGTATCTTCCTTTTCCCAGTCGGGATTCAGGTGACGTTAACCCTTCCATATGTCAGCCCTTTGATTGGAACAGAATGTCTTGATGACAGAAGTGGAAACAGCTGTGTGTCTTAAGTTTGGGACCAGCTTTTCCCTGCCTTGCACATTAGCTATTTACTTGGTGTCTAGCCAGGTGCAAGTACAAACAACACACACGTGTTTAGGTCGGGGCAGAGGTTCTTGTTACTCAGCCCCTGCTGACTGCTGAGTCAGTGTCTGATGCTTGCCATCCTCGTGGGGGACTTGGGGAGACAGAGGGGCTTCCTGGGTGGTAGAAACGCAGCTGATGGGAGGCCAGAGGCATCACTCAAAGTTAACATTGTGCCTTTCCCCAGTCTGAGGCCACCAAGCTCTTGGGGCTCAGTTTTGCCTTTTTCTTAGGTCTCATTATTTCTGGCATTGCAAGAAAAGGTCTCTTGGCTGGGGGAGGGAGAGAGGGGAGCAGTGAGGATGTGGGGCCCCAAGTCCTTCAGTGGGAGGCGAAGGACTGGGCTCCATTCTGGCCACAGCAGAGTTAATGGGGGCTGTGAGGTCACCTCTGGCGCCGTTGTGCACAGATGGTCCTTGTTACGCATTTGTGGTTTTGCTAGTTGGCAATTCCAGAGACACACCATTTTGTAGCTTCGGGGTGGATGAGGGCCTGGGGGAGCAGAGGAAGAACTCAAGACAGACAGGCCAAGCTCTGAAACCCACTCTCCCCAGATCTTTAGTCTTGGCCTCCCACCTTGGAGAGGTCAGAGTGGGAGCCTGGGGTATGTATTAAAATGTTCCCAGACACCTCCCTCCTTCCTTCCTCTTCTCTCCTCTCCCTCATGCAGGGACCGCAACAGGGTCATCCGGGAAGGGGCCTGTGCTGCTGTGCACGCATGTGAGAGTGTGTGTGTGTGTCTGAGAGTGACAGAGAGAGTGGGAGAAGGACTGAGATAGTGTGTTTTGTAGTTTTCAGTTGTAGCTCTCAACCACTCCTTCTGTGACCAGGAGCAATTCCAGAACCAGCTTTCTGCAAGCCTCAGTCCTCTTATCTACCAAGTGGACAAAGACTTATAATTCTGCCCACCACAGACAGTGTATTTAGCAATCCCCTTGGTGTGGGTGCGGACCAGGCAGAGCGCTGGAGCAGGGTTCTGGGGGGGCCCTGCTATGCGCCAGGTGTTAACCATTTCCTTGCTGGGCAATCTAAAAAGTCCCAGGGGAGGGATTGGCTGCCCAGGGAGGCAGGCATCTCTTTATCCACCTGTAAGAGATAGTTTTTAGTATTTTAACAATGCAGCAATTAAGCTTGGTGTGAACCAGCTGGTGTGCAGCCAGCCAGCCAGCCCTGTGCCCTCACAGCCCATCCTCCCCTGTCTCCCCACCCCAGCCTTGTTCACCATGGGTGGCAACGCCGATGGACAGCCCTGCAAGTTCCCGTTCCGCTTCCAGGGCAAATCCTACGACAGCTGCACCACCGAGGGCCGCACGGATGGCTACCGCTGGTGCGGCACCACAGAGGACTATGACCGCGACAAGAAGTATGGCTTCTGCCCTGAGACCGGTAGGTGTCTCAGGGCCCAGCACCTGCCGTCTGACAGAAAACCCACAGAGTCCTCCACCCCTCCTTTCCCCGGGACAGGGATGGTGGTCAGAGTACCTGGAACTGGGACAGCCTGGGCGCCGAAATCCGAGCAGACATTGGGCACCAGTGGTCTGTTCAGCAGAACTGGTGATGTCTCAATGTCAGGCCTGCCTGGGAGCTGACCGACCTGTACCTTTTCTCCCAGCTTCCTGACTAGTGTTTCTCTCACCTTGTCTCTTTCTTGCCCTTCTAGTCAGTATCTCTACCCCCTCCCTTTTTTTTTTGAGAAAGAATCTAACTCTCTTGTCCCATTTTATTTATTTATTTATAGACAGACTCTCACCCTGCTGCCACTTTAGAGTACTGTAGCATCACAGCTCACAGCAGCCTCAAACTCCTGGGCTCAAGCATTCCTCCTGCCTCAGCCTCCTGAGTAGCTGGGACTATAAGCTCTTACCACGAAACCCGGCTAGATTTTTTCTATTTTTAATACAGACAGAATCTCACTCTTGCTCAAATTGGTCTTGGACTCCTGAGCTCAAGCAATCTATCCACCTTGGCCTCCCAGAGTGCTAGGATTATAGGCGAGAGCTACCAGGCCCAGCCTGTGTCTCCACCATCTAGTCTCTGTTTTTCATTAAGAGCTCTCTCCTGCCCTCCTTCCCCCTTCTCTCCTCTCTCCCTCCTTTCTCTCTTCCTTCCTTCAACACGCACGTGCTTTGTGCAACAGACACAGACACTGGTGTCCTCAGGACCGGCCTCTTGGGACTCCCAGTCTAGGGAAGTGTGCCGGTCCCCCCAGCTCTGCCCAACCCCCCTTGCCTCTGGCCCTGCAGCCCCATGCCTGGGAGGCTAATTATAGCTCTGAATCTGGCTGCCTGGGTTTGAGTCTCAGCTCTGAGGTTTGCAACAGTAATGGCTCAGGCAAGTTTCTTAATCTCTTGGAGCTCCAGTTTTCCCCTCCATGAAGTGGGGACAGTGTTCACTCCCTACTGCTTGGGGTTGCTAGGGGGGTGGTCTGAGATTTGCATGAAGCATGTAATACGGTGGCTGGGACTGACGTAACTGTTATTTGTTAATGTCGGTGTCATGTTGTTTGCTGGGGGTGGCCTCAGACCCTCCGCTGGCCCTTGACCCATGTCGCTAACTCCACAGCCATGTCCACTGTGGGTGGGAACTCCGAAGGATCCCCCTGTGTCTTCCCCTTCACCTTCCTGGGCAACAAGTATGAGAGCTGCACCAGTGCCGGCCGCAGCGACGGCAAGATGTGGTGTGCGACCACGGCCAGCTACGATGACGACCGCAAGTGGGGCTTCTGCCCTGACCAAGGTACGAGGCCCTAGACATTAGGCAGAGAGACACCGGGCATCACCCCCACTCCCACACCCAGGCTGGAAACCTTCCTAAGACCCCACCCACCTCAAGCATAGACGCTGCCCCTCAGACACCCACTACCCTGGTGGGAACACTGCACCTCCCCCCAGCCTGGCCTACCTGCGTGGAGATGATGATGCCTGTCCAGGCGGAGATACAACCTCCAGAACTGGACCCTGTTCCCACCAGCAGCCACCTCTTGGGTGGAAATCAACGTGGCTGAGGACATGCCACCTGCCCTTCCTTTCTTCCTCAGCCACCCTCCGGGGAGGGCTGTTACTACTAAAAACTGAATCCTACACCCAGGCACAGGTTACTCTGCCCTGGAGAGTTGGCTCTCCCGGGAGACATTCCCACCCCAACAAAGAGATGCCTTCGGGGAGTTGGGGGCAGTAGATGAGAGAAAAAAGAAATAGTTCTTGCTCTAACTTGACAGTCCACACAGCCTGGGGGAAACCCCAGAACCCTGCCTGCCCCACGGACACTGTCCTTTACCGAGTACAGGGAAGGTCCTCATCAGGGCTTAGGTGCTGAGGACATAGCCGTGTGGGACAGGCCTCTGCCCTCCGAGACTCATGGGCTAGGGAAGGACAGTGCCCCTACTGAGTTCAGTATGAAGAGCTGGGTACTTCGGGCCCTGTGCCCATTTTAGTTGTGAGGGTCCAGGGTCCAGAGTCATTGGGCTCCCCAATGGCCCATGGTGGCCAGCTGAGCAGGCTGGTCCAGAGCCTGCCAGAAGCAGGCCAGCCTCTGCTTAGGTTACTCTTATTCCTTTTACTCACAATGAGATGATACTTGGCAAAGCACGGAGATTCTCTTTCCCTTGCTGAACTCTGGGCTGGGACATATCCTGATTTTACCTGCTCTCTCCAGCCTTCTGCCTATAGGTGGAGTCTCCATCTGCCTGGATGGTTCAAGGCTCCAGAGCTGATGGCTCATCTGGGGTGAATATCAGTTTCCTAGGGCTGCTATGATAAAATGTCTACAATCAGTGTATCAGTAGGGCCATGTTCCCTCTGCAGGCCGCATCACTCCTGTCCCTGCCCCTGTCATGACGTGGCCTTCCCTCCCCCCATCCCCACCTCCCCCAGGTCTGTGCCTGTGTGTCCTTCCTTTTCTTATAAGGACACAGCCAAACTGAATTCAGAGGCCACTCTACTCTAGTATGACCTTATTTAAATATATCTGCAAAGACCCTATTTCCAAATAAGGTCACATCCACAGGTTCCCGGGGTTAGGCCTTGAAACAATCTTTTGTGGGGGCAACACATTTAACCCACAACAGGGTGTGACGTGGAGTTTGCTCACTGTCTGTGGCTGAGCCTGGGACCCGCTCCAAGAGGGAATAGTTTCTGCTGCTTTCCTGGGCAAAAATGGTGGTGCCAGAGGGCCAGCCTCTCCTGACCCTCTTCCCTCTCTCTGCAGAGACCCCAAGGAATAGGTTTTGACCTAGGCTCTGTTGATAAACACAAAAAATCAGGACGCATGATTTTCTTACTAATGGACATTTACATAGAGGACTTGCAGATGGTCACCTGTCCTCCTCTAAAGCCTACCTGCAGTCACCACTGGCAAGGGACAAGAGGACTTCGGATGACCCTACTTGGAAGCGATAGGCCTAGTGTTTTAATCCTAGAATTTCTAGAGAAGGACAACTCATACTTGCCACTTCCGAGCTGTCAGCCCCACTGTGGGGATATCCTCAAAAGTCTCCATCCCTGGGCCAGGTCCTCACTCCCTTGTCATTTCTCTCCCTATCTCCCCTGCCTCGTGGCCCTCAGGGTACAGCCTGTTCCTCGTGGCAGCCCATGAGTTTGGCCACGCCATGGGGCTGGAGCACTCCCAGGACCCTGGGGCCTTGATGGCCCCCATCTACACCTACACCAAGAACTTCCGTCTATCCCAAGACGACATCAAGGGCATTCAGGAACTCTACGGTAACTCTCAGTTTGGGGCCTCTAAGGGGGGACTGGGGAGGCTGTGTATCCTGGGATGGAGGCCCAGGGGGTGGATCCAGCAAGGTCCCAGCTATCCAGGACTGCCAGAGACAAGGATGGGAGCCAGGATGTGGAGCCAGGAGTGTGTACCCAATTCTGGGGAGTTGCAGCAAGGCTTCACAGGGACACTGGACTAACCCTTTCCTTCCAGACAACGCTAGCATC
>NW_003852453.1:7928233-7930028 GCF_000181295.1 Otolemur garnettii
AGAACCTGAGATCTGGAGTGATAGTGCCTTGTTAGAGGGTGGCCTCCCCTGCTCACCAGCTGTAGGACGTTGAGCGAGCCTTTACCCATCTGGACTCAGTTTCCACCTTTCTCTGAAAGGTGGCTGGTAACAGAGGAGTGAAGGAATTAACCCTTGAGAAACTTGCATCCCAGTGCTGAACACACAGGTAGCTTCCTGGCTACCTTGGTTGTAAGAATCTTAAATTTGGTTTGAATCCTCAGCCTCTCTGGGCATCAGTTTCCTCATCTGTAAAATGGTACAATAGTGCTACCCGTCACCCCTGGGATATGGAGAACTAATTTTGGTGGTGTCAGTGAAGAGTATATATAAAGTACAAAGGGCCATGGGATTCTGGTTTCCCCTAGTCCAGGTAGTTTGTCTCTATCTTAATGGACTTACGCTAAGGCCAGAATACTACTCCGTGGGACCCATAGCAGGTGGGGTGGGCAGCCCTCTGGGCTCAGCCTGGGGAGGAAAACCCGTGGAGGTGGGGAGAGTCTGAGGTCGGGTGTCTTCCCCCAGGGGCCTCTCCTGACACTGACATTGACACTGGTACGGGCCCCACCCCCACGCTGGGACCTGTCACTCCTGAGATCTGCAAACAGGACATTGTCTTTGACGGCATCGCTCAAATCCGTGGTGAGATCTTCTTCTTCAAGGATCGGTGAGTGCCAGAGCTCGTCCCTGTCCTCTGCCCTTACCTTATTATTCTCGTGTCCCCACCCCTTGCTGAGGACTCTGTTGGAGACTTCACAATACTTGTATTAGACAGTATTTGCCCCACACACGCAGCCTCCAGATCTCAGTGGTTTAACACTCAGGCATTTCACTGGCACCTCCAAAATCTGTGGCCTACAACATGTGTTGGGTCCTGGCTGGACTTTGCGTTCGGGGACGCTCTGCATGTCATCCTTTTCCCTGGGATTAGTGGCTACTCTTGGCAGGTGACAGGGTGCAAGAGGCTGAATCAAATTACAAGCATATTTAAAGCTCCTGCTCACATGTTCAACCCCGACACCTCCCCTAGGGGAGGGACTGCAGAGTCACAGGCCAGCACATGTGTGTTTCATTCTAAAATACACAGTGACTCGATGGGAGAGCGCGGGTTATAGCAATGGCATGGAATGTAATGGCATGAACTTGGGAACGAGGAAAATAAGGGATCTTTGGAGTTATTGGAAAACCAGTATCTGCTTATTTAAACCACATATATCTATTTCCAGTTATTTTTCCTGCTGGATATTCCATTTCCTTCCCCATGTCATTTTTCCTCAGTCTCCCTTTTCATTCGTCTGCGGAATTTAGATAAATCCATCAAGGTGGTGGCTGACTTTATGTTCCCTCGTGTGCCTGGATCATACTTGCTTTTGCTATCACTGTTAATGCCACCGTGTCATTATAATGCTAGATCCTCTGCAAAACGGATTATTTTCATACCAGTTTTGCTTAGGAAGTAGGATGACAACCCATAGAACACACATGAATAATAGAAGTTCAGTCTTACGCTTAGGAAATACATAGTTCGTATACAGTGAAGAAATGGTTATTACACAACAGAAAGCATGAACTGTAAGCGTGTTTGTGGAAGGTGGAAGGTTTACCCCACTGCGTCCTCTCCTGATCTCTGGTTGATATCTTACAAAAATTCTTACTCTTAAAGCTTTACCTCTTTGGCTTAAGGTGATAATTTATGTACATTTCAATTCTTGTGCCATTGTAAGACCGTGATATATTTATCTCAGCAGATCAGGTCTGTTAAAATAATATTGATTGA
>NW_003852453.1:7930551-7935278 GCF_000181295.1 Otolemur garnettii
CTGAATGTTAACATGATCATAGGTGAGTTAATTAAGTATCTTCCTTGTACCTTGGTTTCTTCTATAATAAAATGGGGCTAATTTCCCACCAACTTCATAGGGCTGTTGTCAGGATTAGGTGAACTTGGTGCTGAGGGCAATGCTTGACACAGAGTAAACGTATTCAATCATATTAGCTGTTATTATCGACAAATAGTTACTTGAAATCTACTGTGCCAAATACTTTGCTAGGTTTAAATAGGTGGGGGAGGGAGACAGAGGGGCTACTTACCATCTAGATCAGTGTTCTCCAAGAGAGGTACCTGGGCTTTCTACACCAAAACTACCTAGAGTGTGGATATTAAAATTGTGGATTTCTGCTCCCAGCGCCAGGCCCTCTGACGGGAATTTCTGGAGGTGTGCCCTGGGAATCTGCATTTTAGCAAACTCACCCAATGATCCTGATGTACATTAAAGTTTATACATCACCAGTCTGGGTTGAGAAACAGGCACAGGGACTGACAGTGATACGTGGCAGAATGAAAGAGCCATCAGCAAAATGGTTTTGTGGCCACCTCCCAAGCAAGGATTGCTGCACAGATGAGGCAGCATTAGAACAGAGAGTTTAAACAAGATTCCCATGGATGGTAATGGGACGACAGGTGGGGAGGGTGTCGGAGACTAGGAACTGCCAAACAAACCATAGAGATGTGACAGTTCCTGGCTTAGACCAGGAGGAACAGAGAGCGTGGCAAGGTAGGAGATGTTCCAGAAACTTTCAGGGAGGGCTTTCTCTGTTTTAGATACTGGACCAGGCACTGGGGTTCAGGTTCCCTGCCCCTCACAAGGCCTGCGGGCCAGCAGGGAGATGCTAGAAATGTATAGAAACAGGACTCAGAATGCCACGACAAATCCAGTCCCAGCAGGCCTCAAATGTCAAGCCAAGATGTAGAAGAGCAGATATCAGTGCTGCCTGCAGTCCCCAGCACAGGGAGCAGCAGTGTCCTTTGCCTGGAGCACTTCCTACCCAGGAAGCCCTGGCCACGTGCAGATCCGAGAGGCCCGTGCCTAGGCGAGGGCGCAGAGGCCCAGCCTGGAGCCATCTCTGGCCTGCCACATCACAAGTTCTTCCAAAAGGAAGTTGATGAATGTTCAGCCGCCTCATTAAAATAATCAACAGATATTGAAGCATTTTGATCCTGTGCAAAAGTTGATGCTAGCACTAGGGGACCAAGAGAGATCAAATTGCAAGGTGATTTAGCTCAGAGTTTGGAGTCAGGTATGGATTTGAATCTTAGTAATACCTAGTTCACTTAGTCATTTACTAAATGGCTAAATCTCAACCTCTCTGAGCTTCATGTGCCAAATAAAGATTATGATGAGGTTTTGCTGCAAATAATGGAGACACCTTGCTGCCGACACCAAACTCACCCCAGCTTCAACAGTGGGAGAAGTTACTGTCATGTGCTATAAATTCCAGGAGCAGGGCTGCCTGCAGGGACAAGAGAGAGGGTCAGTGACTTAATGTCTTTGTCCACTGCCAACCTCTGCACTGATTTCTTCACAGGGCTGGGTTCCCTCATGGTCACAAAGTGGCTGCCAGTGGCAATTTGGGACTACCACACCAGCCCACACCCAGAAGGAGAGTGAAAGACACACACACACACACACACCCCCCTCCAGATGTGAAATACAAGTCTATTGGTTTAACTCTCTCATGCCAATGTAAGTCTTATGGCAACTTCTGACTCTTATTGTTGACAAGGAATGCTAAGCTCTGACTGGCTTAGACCAGTAATTCTCAAACTTCAGCATGCATTAGAATCATCTCGAAGACTTGTTAAAATACAGACTCTAGCTCCAAGCCCAGACTCTGATCTGTAGATCTTAGGAAGGACCCAGTAATTTGCATTCCCAACGAGTCCCACGTGATGCTGAGGCTGCTAGTCTGGGGACCACATTTTGAGAACCAGTGGCTTAGGCTAATCAGTATCTACTCCAAAAAATGGGAATTACAGACACAGGGTAGGAGGAGAAGGATGGGTCATAAATGTGGAGTTCCGTGAAGAAGGATGATGAAGAAATAGATAATAGATGCTGAGTAGATCTCCAGGAGTACATGTCATCTTAGGCTATTGTGAGAATTAAATTATAAGACGCATAAAGTGCTTGGGACTCAGTAGGTCCTCAGTAAGTGACAGCTCTTTCTATTACCAATGTGCATGAATCCATTCTATTTTAATGCCACAAATGCTTTTGAGCGCCCTCAGCTTCTGCCTCAATTGGCATCTGATTAAGTAGGAGAGATAATAAGACAAATACACACACGCTACTGTTCCAGGCCCTCCGTGTTGATGACTTTGGGAGGCTGAAAGGAGGGAGAGCACGGTGTGGACAGAGGTAGACAGGGAAGGCTCCTGGAGGTGGTGGTGGGGGTGGGTGGAAAGGGGCAGAATGCATCTTACAGGAGGGAACTCTGTCTCGGTCCTTCTCCAACCTTCCTTTGATCTTACCTCCCCTTCCCATCATGGAGTCATCCCTGGGATGATTCTGGGTGGGCTTGGAAGACATGTGTGGTTGGAGCTGCAGAGTGACTGAAGATGTGGTTTCCTGTGTCCCCTGTCCGCCCCCAGGTTCATTTGGCGGACAGTGACACCACGTGACAAGCCCATGGGGCCCCTGCTGGTGGCCACATTCTGGCCCGAACTCCCGGAAAAGATCGATGCTGTATATGAGGCCCCACAGGAGGAGAAGGCTGTGTTCTTTGCAGGTGTGTGGGAAACATCCTGCCCCAGTCCTCAGCCCCCTGGGGCGCTGGAACAGGGCTCTTGGTGGGCCAGGCTCACTCCCCTCCCAAAGCACAAGTCCTGTGTACCCCTGGGTGCTCTCTTTTACACATCTGTCCCTTCAAGTTCATCCCAAAGAATTGGATTCCTTTGGGAGATGGGTTTAGACACTCAACATCAAGTAGCTTAAACCCGTAGAATGAACATTCTATTTTCTTTTAATTCTTCAATCCTCCTGATTCCCTTTTTAGAAGAAATAAAGAATCTCAGTTTAGTGCTGGCATCTCTCTAATACCATGTGAAAGCCTGTCTTAGGCAGGTTTTGTTTAGAATTTTTTTTAAAAGTAATTTGTTTTTATTTTTATTTTTAATTTTATTGTTATTGTTTTTATTTTTTAATTTTAAACATGGAGTTATTTTAACAGAGGTTAGTTAGTTATGATAGGAATTTCAAACCAGGACAGAAGTGGATTATACGAGAGATAGATGGTATTTTAGACAACCTAGGCATTTTGAAAAATAAATTTAGTTTTTAAGGATTTGACAATGAATTCACCAAAAGCAAAATATTAAGTAAATCATAATAGAAGGACTCTCTAGAAGTGGTAACAATTGTAAAGGGAGGGTCATTATGGCTGAAGTCTGGGAAGCCTGGCTCCTTCAATACTGATTTGAGCATCTACCATGAGCGGGGGTTTGCCAGGTCCTGGGAGTGCAGCCTCCGCCCTCGTGTTGCTTACAGACTATTCCAGGAGGGGATAGGCTGATAGAAGGGAGTCCAGACAGGGCTGTGATTGGAGGATCCAGGGGCCCCTGCCCTGGCCTGGGTTGGGATCACAGGGAAGTCTTCCTAGAGGAGACACAGACTCTGCCAAGACTGTGGGGACTAAACGCCCCACCTGCCCAGCTGCTCCATCCCGTAGTAATTATAGTGCACATCTGTGCAAACCAGGAAAAGACACCTCTTTCTGGCAGGCATGGCCCTTGTGTGACGTGGTGAGCAGAGTGTGGGCTGATCTGCCGTTCACTGGCCTCCTTGGCTGGTCACCTTCTATAGTCAATTTCTAAAACCCTATGTGTGAGCTCTGATTCTAATTCTTCAAGACACTGAAACCAGAAGTGAGCAGAAAGCTGGGCCCTACTGAGAACAGTCCCAGGGGCGTCCACTGGCAGCCAGGTGACAGGAGGAACTGGGGGATTGTAACATCAGCCACTAACGGGCCCTTTGCTTCTACCCCAGGGAATGAATACTGGGTCTACTCTGCCAGCACCTTAGAGCGAGGGTACCCCAAACCTCTGACCAGCCTGGGATTGCCCCCTGATGTCCAGCGAGTGGATGCTGCTTTTAACTGGAGCAAGAACAAGAAGACATACATCTTTGCTGGGGACAAATTCTGGAGGTAACAGAGGGCGAGAGCAAGGTAGCAGCACAGCCAGCCGCTGGAGTAGGGAAGACATGCAGGGGCATTGTGCGTCCTGGGTCAAGTTCACAGGTTGCTGGGCCATGGATGTCCACTCTTGGGTTTCTAACCTATCAGGGCTGCAGCCCCTCTGAGAAATCACCACTGCTGGTAAAATTTGGGTCAGTGTCCCCTTTCCCTTTTTGGAAGTCTTTTGATTGGGCCTTTGTCTGGTCTGGACCCTCACATTTGGTGGTAATAAGAATAGAGAATAGCTGCTGCTACTGCCATCTTGTGCCTCCCAAGGGCTCTGGGAGGTGGGTATTATTATTATTATTCTCATTTTACACATGAAGAAACTTGGGTTCAGAAAGGTTAAGTAACCGACTTAAGGTCACACAGCCAGGTAGTGACAGGTTGCAATTTGAACCATTCTGGCTGCCAGAGAACATGCAAGTCTTCACTGTACTTTATTATACTATACCCTGGGTAGTGGGGTGCCAAGAGATGGGGGTGGCAGAAGCAGAGAAAGGAGGGAGCAAAATCTGAAGGACAGGGTACC
>NW_003852453.1:7936499-7956680 GCF_000181295.1 Otolemur garnettii
TGTTTCATGAACTTGTGACCCTGGCCCAGGGTTGGAGTCTGGCCTCAGAGGCCTCCTAGCTGGAGAAGGAGAGAAAGACGCTTTGGGACAGAGGATGAGCGCTGCCTCCCACGTGCCAGGGGGGGTTTGGTCCCTGCTTTTAGAAGCTTCCACTAATCCCACAAATAGCCGTTCACCATCTCCTACGTGCCTGGCCTGTAGCTAGGTCCCGAGGAGACAGTGGTGAAGAAATAATCCCTCTACGCCCTCATGGAGCTTATAGTAAAGCGAGGAAAAGAAATGTAAACACATCTGACTCAAATCATGGTGGCTTTTGGGACAGGGGACTGTGGCATATCCAGGCCTGAGGCTGTGCTCCTCGCCTGTATGTCTTGCTTATGGTGCAAATTATTAGCCCCTTCCTTCAGGTATGGAAACTGAGGCTGAAGGGGCTCGAGGATACAGATACGGACACCAGTGCGTGTGTGTGTTTAACACCTGCTGCTCACTGCAGCTCCACAGCCCCAGATTATGATGGAGAACTTTCAAAAGAGTGAGCCAGGAGGAGGAAACACGGCTCCAAGAGATGACAGGGACAGAGAGGAAAGTGAAGAGACGTGGTCCCTTCCAGGATGAGCATCTTCTGAGGCCCCAGTGCCTGTATTCTCCAAAGCGAAAGAGCTCACTCTCTAAGCCTCGGTTCCCTCACCTGTACAACTCAGTTGGTTCCTGTCCTCCCCACCTTTAGTGGGTAGAAAGAGAAATAAATGAGGCCAAGGTCAAGCTTGGGACACCTCTCCGAGCTATCATAACCTTAGGGAATGTCGTTTGAGGAGCCAGGGTTGGTGACAGTGATAGGAGTGTTGAGGTTTTGAGCTTATGGAGCTTGCTGTTGATGACCCCAGTCATGAGGGGACATGGTAGGTTTTGTGAGAAGTAGTCTTACGCTGTGGCTGAGATTAAGGAAGGCTTTGCTGGCAGGTTGGGGGGTGATGGGCTGGGGTGGGCAGGCCTCTACAGAGGTGGAGGTAGTCAGGCTGGCTGTGGGGAAGAAGAGGGTCCGCTAAAAGGCACTGCAAAGGGAGGTACGGCAGAAAAAAAGCTTGGCTTTCACCTGGACAGCATTCAGACACAGATCTAGCTAGAAAATTAGTTCCACAGGGTAAGACTTGATCTTGTTTACTGAGATATCCCCAGGCACACAGTGGGTGCCCGTTAAATATTTATAGAATAATGAAGTAGAGATGCAAAGTAATCAAAACACTGTAGCATTTTAAAAGTTCTCTTAAAAATTAAGAAAAGACAGAGAGAAGAACATGGCAACGAATGCCCAGTGTGTTTACCTTAATTAAAGGCAGGGCCCAGCATAATGCCACACCCAGAGAGCCCTGGCCAGAACTCAGTGGGCAGGTCATCCGCCCTGTGACTCACAGGCCTTGGGCTCACAGGCACCACCTTGCATCACGACACGAATGGTATCTCCACCTGACACAAGACAAAGCAGGAATTTGTCAGAGCCACACAGTGGAAGAAGGATGGGGCAGATACCCATTCCAGGCCTCTTCCTTGGGGGCTCCCCAGATGATAGTGGGGTCTGTTTGTAAAGGAACTAACATTAAATACCTGCTAAGTATTTATTGGACATGGGAATAGATCTTTTGCATGGGCTATTTTATTTAATATATATTCAGTTGAATACACTATAACCCAGTTTTACAGCTGGCAAACTGAGGCTCAGAGAGAGATTTGCAGCCTCAGTACCAGACAGGCCGGGGTTGGATTCCATGAGGAAGCTGGGAGCCTATTTTAAGCCTCTGGTCTATAAAATGGGCTTTTGAGCAGTAACTGTGTCTTAGGATTATTGCAAGGATTAAATGAGAAAGTGTGTGGAAAGTAGTTAACACACTGCTTGACATGTAGTCAGCGCTCGGTAAACGTCAGCAGTAATCACAAGATTGTTGTTACGGGATTGTGGGGAGTCACGTCATTCATTTCATTAGAGAGTAGGTGGGTTGAGCCTCAGACCCGGGTTCTGACTCCCTGGCCTCCCACTGCCTCCAGCTGCCTCCCTACAGGGCTGGTTTCTCAGGCCCACCCAGCAGCTGTCAGCTGGGCCCTCCTGCCCTGCTGGTTCACCATGTCCACTTCTTTACAGATACAATGAGGTAAAGAAGAAAATGGATCCCGGCTTCCCCAAGCTCATCGCAGATGCCTGGAACGCCATCCCAGACAACCTGGACGCTGTCGTGGACCTGCAGGGCGGTGGTGAGCCTTCTAGTCTCTCTCCGCTTTCTAGGACTCCCGCCCCGAGCTAGGGCTCAGCTCCCCACAAGCACACACTTCCTCATTGTGCCAGGCAGGCATGTGGCGCCGGGAAGACAAACAAGCCCCTTCAGCCCGGTGCTGGGAAGGCATCCAGACCCCTGACCTCTGCTGCCCCGGCCTGCCTCCAGGAGGAAGGCCTAGAAGGGCTCCTCACAGCTGCAGGGACCGGAGCCAGGGCAGGTCAGGGGGGAGGCCTGGAGGGGGCGGAGGAAGGAACATGGGCTCCTTGCCCTGGATTCATTCTGGGGTTTGATCCAGCCCTTTGGGGTTCTGCAGGAGGCCTTGTTTGGGATCGCCTCCCATTAGCAGAAGGATGCCTCCACTTGAGACAAAGCAAACTTTGTCATGCTCTGTTGCCCATGTGGCCGAGATCCCCCACTCAACCCGCTTTGCCCTGATCCCTCGCTGAATAAAACAGAACCAGTATCAGCGAGGGATAGAATTTGGAGTTGGGAAGCCATATGCTTGAGGCGGCTTCTATGAACTCTCTAGGGCTCTAGAAATAAGTCCAATTTGGCTTTTTAGAAGAGATTTTAATTAAATTCCACAGAGGTTTTTTTTTTTTTTTTTTTTTTTTTTGATTGCCTCCTATATACTTGTGACCTCTAGTGGCTAAATGTCTTATATGGCCAGAAAATGTGCTGTACAATCAGGTGCCAGATTAAGGATTATCTTCAAGAGTAAACATCTATTAAGCACCTATTATGTGCTAGGATATTTTAAAAAGTAAATGAGATCTTGTATGTCTGCAGTCACAAATTCCAAAATCTCCGGGGGGCCAGGCAGGCAGCATAAATGAATGAAGCAGGGAGTGGCAGACGATAGGGAAGGGAGGGGTCTGTGGTGAACTAGCCAGCATATGGCTCATTTACAGGGACAGGTGCTTCTCAGTTTCTGATGATTATTGGCTTGCAGGAGGAAAAAGGGCCAGTGTTGTTAGATAGTCTAATTAATTTCTTAATTATTTTTAATTAATTAATTTATTTTTTTGAGACAGAGTTTCACTTTGTTACCCTGGGTAGAGTGCATGGCATCATAGCTCACAGCAACCTCAAACTGGGCTTTTCAGTAATAACTATGTCTTAGGATTATTGTAAAGATCGAATGAGAAAATTTCCAGAAGAGGAAATTTTAAAAGTCTAAACCTCTATTTCCTGCAGAGCACAGGTGATATGTATTGGAAAGCTCAGAGGTTCCAAAGTAAACAGCAAAGCAACAAGCAATCCTCTTGCCTCAGCCTCCCGAGTAGCTGGGACTACCGGCGCCCTCCACAATACCCAGTTATTTTAGGAGGCAGGATCTTGCTCTTGCTCAGGCTGGTCTCAAACCCCTGAGCTCAAGCAATCCACAGGCCTTGTCCTCCCAGAGTGCTGGGATTACAAGTATGAGCCACTGTGCCTGGATAGTCTAGTTATTTGTAAAAGGAGCCAGAAATATGTATTTCTGTGTGCCTTTTCCAGATGTTAACATCTTAGCAACTTACTCTGATTTAAAGGCAAAACAAAACAACTTGTGTGAGTCAAATAAAACCCATCTGTGGGGTTGGTAGGGCTGGAAGCCTCTTTGCCACTTCTCGTACATGGAAAGTGCTTAGCTTGGTGCTTGTGCTAAGTGGGGTTGTTATTATTAATAATAGCATATATTATCTGATGGAATCCTTACCACAAACCTACGGAGTTGGTATCTTCACCCTCATCTTAGAGATGAGCTAGCAGAAACTAAGAGAGTTTATTTCTGCAGTTATTTCCCTCCCTCCAATCTCAGAGGCGTCTCTTCTGATTTAAAAGCTTCTCCCCAGGCCCGGGTGGGGTGGCTCTTGCCTGTAATCTCAGCATCTGGAAGGCGGAAGTGGGAGGATTGCTTGAGCTCACAGGTTGGAGATCAGCCTGAGCAAGAGGGAGATCTCATCTCCAGAAACAGCCGGGCATTGTGGCAGGTGCCTGTAGTCCCAACTACTTGGAAGACTGAGGCAAGAGAATTGCTTGAGCCCAAGAATTATGAGGTAGCTGTGAGATATGATGCTAGGGCATTCTACCAGGGATGATGAAGTGAGATTCTGTCTCAAAAAATAAATAAATAAATACATAAATAAATAAAAGCTTCTGCCCTATACCAGGCAGACATTCAAAGCTCCCAGAACCTTCTGTGTGCCAAAAGTCAGACTTCTTTCTCTGTCCTAGGTCACAGCTACTTCTTCAAGGGTGCATATTACCTGAAGCTGGAGAACCAAAGTCTGAAGAGCGTGAAGTTTGGAAGCATCAAATCGGACTGGCTGGGCTGCTGAGCAGGCCCTGGCTCTTCCAGGCCTTTCCTCTGCAGTGCCTTCTACACCCTGGGCCCTGAGCACCAGAGAGGGGCCAGTGGGGAGGGAAGGACCTGGCAGCCCAGCCCGCAGCTCTGTATTTAACCAGCATTCTCACTCCCATCTGGGAATTTAAGATTCCAGGGAGTGTCTCGGCCCTGTGCCCAAGTTAGGTGCTGATTGGTATCTTTCCCAGGTGCCCTTCCCCCTCCAAACCCACCAACCCTCGAGCCACTCCTAAAGAGATATTTTGATATTTTCAATGCAGCCCTGCTTTGGGCTGCCCTGGTGCTGCCACATCTTAGGCTCTTCTCTACAACCTTCTGTGGCTCACAGCACCCTTGGAGCCAACAGAGACTCTCAAGAGGGCACTGGTGGCCCAACAGCTTGGCATAGGGCAGTGGGAAGGGGCATGGCCGGGTGGCCACCCTGGATACTTTTCACTGCTGGCTGCCTTAGAATCTTCCCTACATTAGCAATTTGCTTGGTATGCACTTTGTCCTTTTCTTTTGGTCTTTTTAGTTTTCCACTTTGAAACTGCATTTCCTGACGGAAGGACTCAGGTTGTCTGAAGTCACTGCACAACCCATCTCAGTCCACACGGCGACAGTTCCCTTGTTCACTCACTTTAGTATGTCCCTTCCCAGCTGCTTCCTCCACTGGATGGAGGACAGCCAAGCCATGGCTCCCGGCTCGGCCCTCCCTGCCTCTCCCTTCAACAGTTCCCCATGGGAAATGTCAACAAGTATGAATAAAGACACCAATTGAGTGGCACTGTTTGCCATCTGTTTTAGCGGAGCACAGACAGGTGCCGTGGCTCCCTCCAGAAGAGGAAATTTTAAAAGTCTGAACCGCTGTTTCCTGCAGAGCACAGGTGAAGTCTGTTAGAAAGCTCAGAGGTTCCAAAGCAAACAGCAAGAGAACCTCAGGGTGGGTGAGCTTCTGTCTCACTGTCCCTCTGTCCTGTAGAAAGAGCCCTGAAGTAGCAGGAACTCTTAGCTGTGGGGTCTGTTCACCATTCACCTTCTCTCTGAGTTTGTTCCTTCGTTAGCAATTGGCAATTCTAATGCTACCCCTAATAATAACAAGAAACAACAATAATATCCCCCTCCATTAAAATGCTTATGCCAGCTCTTCACTCACATCAATGTAACCTTTACAACTACCCAGAGAGAAAGGCTGTTACTAGTTGAGTCTTATTGATGAATAAACTGAGGAGCAGACAGAAGTAATCTGCCCTGGGTCCTGTAGCTATTAGCTAACAGAACGTGCGTTAAGGCCAAAGGATGACCAAGAGAAGGAGGTTTAGCCCTGAGCCCAGAGCCCCATCAGCAACTTTAACCTCCAGCACCCCCAAGTAAACAGTCCTAGGAGAGAAGTAATAGCTTGCTTCTAAACACAGCTAGTGTTAATGGATAAGCTCCTTATTTCTCCTTCCTATTAGACTCCTTCTCCTCCTAATCTCCTCTGATATAGAAGTTAATGGAGCCACTGCCAAAGAGAAATCTAAGGCCTGGGTTTTCTCAGAGGCCCCTTCTGACTCTGATAGTCCGATAGTGCATTGCTTCAGGCCTATCATGGTGGGGTTAAGAAGTAGACAGAACTTTCTAGAGGTGACCTCAGTGGACCTGAAGTCCTCTTATCTCCTTCCAGGGTCTGCCCCCTGGCTCAGGTTCCTGAGAGTCCTAGAAACATAATTTTTTTGTGCAAGTGTATGGCTAAACAGCCTCAAGGGTGTGCCAGCCCCAGCTTAAAGACCCCCTAGGACGGGGAATCTTATATCATGGCTAGAATACGCTGTTGTTGAGGTACTCTGTTATATTAGAAAATGTAGCTGTTCCATAACATCATTGTGCTTAAAATATGCCATTTCTTGAGTGATTTTCTGTGACCATTATGTGTACGTTATTTTGTTTAATCCTTACCCTAACCCTGTGGGGTAAAAATTAATCTCCCATTTCTAGACAAGGAAACAAGTTCACAGAGGTAAGCGGCTAACTCAAGCCACACGTTTGTCTGGTAGCAATGGAAGATTGGGAGATTCAGTGCATATGTTTGGAGGAGCAGCTGTTCCAAGTTCTCACCCTGGCCCACCTGCTTGTTATAAGCAGGGTTGAGCAGCAAGGATGAGTTGTTTATGATTTCCACCTTTTCATTCCAGCCCCTCAGGGCATGACCAACTGTTCTCAGATTCTCTTCTTCTCCCCCCCCCCCATAGGTCCATACAGGGTCCTGAACTTCCTCAGAGTGAAATGGAGCCACAGCTCTCAAGTCATTTCCCTTTTCTGGGTCAGGTTCCTCATCTAGTGTGGAGGGCAACTTGCTCTCGCCTTCTCTAGTAAAAGCAGCTCAATTTTCCTCTGGAGAACGATCACCCTCCATCAGTCCATATGTTTAGAGCGTGATAGATTCCACTCCTGCTACCAATTTCTGTATCAGGACTTTTTTTGTTGAAACCAACAAATAGTCAACTCGGATTGGTTTACGCAAAAACAAAACATACACCAAGAATCAAACACAGGTAAACCCCACTCTGGAAATATTTATGCATTTAATGCATAAATAACAGCCCAGGGGAAGTGGTTTCTTCTAGCACTTCTGGATCCAGGTTCTGATCACCTGAGTTATGTTTATCTCCATTTTACAGAAAGCATCTAAGGTTCATGGAGATAGCGATTTGGCCAACATCACAGACCAATAAAATGGATCGAATATCCAGGTCTGCCTGACCCTAAGGCCTAGAACCCTGCCTAAAGCGCTTCTCAGTCCAGTGTTAAGGATAAAGAATGGGGACATTGCAAAGCCTTCACCTCCGAGGGGGCGGGTACTATCGCCAAAAGGGAGGAGCCAGATACCTAAGAGGGTGGGACCAGGGCGGGGCAAAACAACAGCCGCGTCCCGGTGACCCGCGCCTGCGCAGAGGTTCCCCAGAGGCGCCTTTGGCTGGGACTCCGTGAGACGCCGGCTGGGTTTCGACTGTGGCGCTCTATAGCGCGCTCCTCTTTGGAACCTTCTGTCGGGTCCCACGCCTGGCTCACCATGAGCCGGTGCGCTGAGGCGGCGGCGGTGGCTGCCACTGTTCCGGGCGCAGGTGTTGGCGACGCGGGGGTGCGGCCGTCCATGGTGCCGCGCCAGGCGTCCTTTTTCCCGCCGCCGGTGCCGAATCCCTTCGTGCAGCAGACGCAGATCGGCGCAGCCCGGCGGATCCAGGTGGGGGGGCGTGGACCTAAGAGGGCGGCCAAGGGCGGCGTGGGTCTGACCGAGGAGGTGATCTAAGGGTGGCTGTGTCTGACCAGGGAGGTGACAGGAAGGGAGCGTGGGTCTGACCGTGGAGGGCGCCCAAAGGGGGCGTGGGTCTGAGTCGGGAGGTGATCTAAGGGGGGTCGTGTGTCTGACCAGGGAGGTCACCTGAGGGGCGGGCGCGGATTTGACGGTGGAGTGGAGGGCGCCCAAATGGGGCGTGTGTCTGACCAGGGAGGTGATCTGAGGGAGGCTGTCTGACCAGGGAGGTGACATGAAGGGAGAGTGGGTCTGACCATGGAGGGCCCCGAAAGGGGGCGTGGGTCTGACCAGGGAGGTGATCTGAGGGAGGCTTGAGTTTGGGAAGCAAAGGAGTCTGAGGAAAAAAGCACCGTAGATTTGAGAGAAGAGGGTCCGTGAGTATGAAACAGGCAGAGGTGTGTGCCTGAGAACTGAGGACATTTGGATGGTGGTGTGAGAAGGGAAGATGCGGAGCAGAGGAGCAGATGGGAACCGGAGAGGATCTGAAACAGGAAGAGGCTGATCCGGCCAGTGGCAGAAGTGACATTCCATGCCCGAGAAGGGGGAGTAAATCTGACAGAACCTCCAACTTGAGATTGTGAGAGTGTAGTGGGAGGCGGATCCGCCACAGGAGAGTAGGTTTGGAAGTGTTTTTAGTTTAGTTTAGTTTAGTTTAGTTTTTTTGCCTTGGAGAAGGAGAGGAGTCAGTCTGGGATGGATGGAACGAAGGAGAAGGCAGAGAGCCCAGGTCTGGAATTAGAACAACAGGTAAGGCTGGAATGATCTAGCTGAGCAGCAGCAGCAAGGGTAGAAAATCAGAAATCAAAGAAAACGTATAAAACTGTGAGCTTAAGGTGTTCAGGAGGTTTGGGTCTTGAATTCGTTTTTCCTCCAAAACTTTTCAATTCAAGGCGGAGAGGTACCCGAGACTGTCTTTCACTTTTAAAATGGCTATTGCTGTATAGAAAGGAAGTTTCTTGTAAAGGGCTGCTTTTACCATTAGCGGTTACACTCATTCTCTGGACTTCCTCTTTGCTGATGTTAATGATAAGAGAACAAGATAGCTCTGCAAACTGCATTGGCTCTGTGTGTTCTGCCAGGGGAAAATGGTTTTAATGTTTTCCTGTCCATTTCATGCATTTCTTTACTTTCCATTTGAAGCTGTGTATTTTTTGCAGCCTGCTTGTAGGCACTAAGACCACTGTCCTCTAAAGTGGGTGCAAGCAAGGGCTAGGCTAAACAGCATGCAGTGGTGGTTAGAGTAATTTTGTAGATGGGTGTCTGATTAAAGAAGTGTAAGAGAGGAAGAGGAAAATAAAGAATGTAGTAACACCTGTTTGTAAAAACACCAAAAGTTAAAAAAAATGATGTTTTTAAATGGATAGATGTCCTCTTTGTATCTTGAAATGTCTGAAACACTTGTAAATAAATGACTATCATTCAAGATTAAATTTAGTCTGATTTACTCAAATCTGTTGTATTTAAATGAAAGTATACCATCTGTTTGATTCATTTTAAAGTGAGGGTCAGAGTGGCATATTTCTAAATATTTCTGTTGCACCTACAGTAAAATGTTAAGTTTTAATTTCTTAAGTTGGTAATGGTTAAAGAGCTCTCCCAAATAACTATGGGAGTTGTATAATTGGAAAGATATCTAGTCTTAGTTAGAAGACCTGGTTATGTGTTAGTTATGTAACTTTGGTAAGTCACTTAATCTCTCTAAACTGTATTTTACTCGTCTATTAAATTGGAATAGTAATACCACAAAAGAGTTTTAAAATTAAATGAAATTATGTAAGAATCTGATATTGTTTGCTGATGTTAAAATTGATAGTTATGCTATTTGTTATATACAGATCATACACTGTACATAAAATTTGCTACTTGGATTGAATGTAATTAAACATGGTCTGGGTATGGAAAACATTTTTAAAACTCATATAGGCCAAAGATACCAAAGAGATTTTAATGGCTTAAGTAGTGGTTGTAACAGAATATTGTCTCTATTATCCATTTTAAAAGATCGGCACACTGTCATTGAAGTATGATTTAATGTGATTAATTTACATTAAATGATCAAATTCACTAAATTTAATCTTGAATGATGATCAATGTCTTACTTAAGGAGTGTTGTCCTTACATACATTTTCACTGAGAAAGTTAAATGAGTACAAAAATATATACATGAAGGAAAACCACAGAATAACCCTGAAAGAAAGCCTCCCCCTACAGAGATGATATATTACCAAATGGAAATATGGAGAGTCCCCTTAATTTATCAAAGAATTACCTCAAAATTGATGTACTGTTAAGTACTATTTGTCACAAATCTTAAAAATGGCACAAAAAAGAAAAGCTGCCCAATATTTGGCAAATTGTTCAATTAAAATCCATATTGGTTGCTCAGTATAGATATGAGTGAATCTTAAGTGTATGTACTTGCACTTTATTCCAGCTCTTTCTTTAGGTTCTATCTTAAATAAGGTCCTTTCTTTGAGTCAAGATTATTTCTTTGTCTTCCAGTAATGAGACCTCTTTGAAGGTCTATAATGAAGAGAATCTCAGCTAATGACCTACCAGATTAACTTAAGAAGTCATCTTCTCCACAGTACTGTTCTCTAGTATGGCAACCACTCAATCATACCACCTACTCCAAATATAACTTTATCTAAAAATAACTTGCCTACCATGTATACAGAGTTTCAAGAAACATCTTCTAGATCCAAGATTCCTTCTATGTTATAGTTCTGGAACTCCTATTTGTCTTACCTTATACATATTCTATTTTATAAAAAGAAAAATGATAGCAGAGTTTTACTGGATTTGTAAGTCCATTTTTTAAGTTAAGAATAATTTAACAGAGCTGATTTGGTCCTAGAAATGGTAGAGTATCATAACTAAGCAAGACTTTCCAATAGATAGTAATTTTAAATCCTGGTCAAAACATATAAATCTACCTTAAATGAAGGCACTATAGAGTGACAAAAATTAAACAGAAACTGAAGAATATTTGTCCATGATGGAATAGTATTATACTACGTGAGATTCACCCAACCACTCACTTTTTTCCCTGAAAGTTCTTGCTTGACACCATGGGAGGGGATTCATAAAAAGCTTCAGTTTTATTGGCCTGATGTATCAGATCACAAGAGTTCAAGGCTCTTGGTGTGGCTGGAAATTGAGAGGAGAAATCTCAGAAAGGAGAAAGTTAGAGATGAAGGAGCTCCCAAATTGGTACATAAATTTCTTCAAATTATTGATTTCCAAACTGTGTTTACAAAGAAGCTTTCAAAGACCCTGGAGGAAAGCAACAATTGAAAGAATGAAGAAGCTGAGCAGACATTATAACTGGTCGACATCATGGTTAGAATCCTACCAAATAAAAGGGTCTTGGTAAAAACCTTAGGCTTTACATTGAAACTCGACAAAAGTGACACTTTAGGAGAAAAGCTATATCCTAGTCTAAGACCAAAGGCAAACTTCAAACAATTTCTAATGAAATATAAAACTAAACCTCCATTTAGTGACAATAATTAGCCATTATTTTACCTATTAGAAGAGAAATCATCACTCTTCAGAGAATGATGACAGAATCTAGAATATCGCAATATGTCTTCTAAAAGGGCCAGTATACTATAAAAACAACACTAGGAATTCAAAGAAATAGGAAATGTTACTTATGCTCAAAAGAAAAAGGAGGCAATAAAAATAAACCCTAAAATGACTAGATGTGGGATTTACCCTATAAATACTTTAAAATCACTTATAAACATGCCCATGGACTTAAAGGAAAAGAATGCTATATGAGTGAATAGTTGGAGGGAATTTAGCAGAGAAATAGAAATTGTAAAGAAAAACAAATGGACATTATAAAACCAAAAATTATTGTATCTGAAATACAAAACTGACTAGATGGAGTTAGCAGCTCATTGGATATGGTAGAGGAAAAGAATTAGTGAATTTGAAGGTAAGTCATTAAAAATTATTCCACCTAAAAAGCTGAACAGAAAAATTATGTGATTATCAGAACCTCTGAAAATCATCTTCTCCATAAACGCGATGAAAACACTAGCAAAAAATAAAAATAATAAAAGTAAAATAAACTTTGTTATAGCTCTAAAAATTAAGCAAATGCTTTCAATAGTCTAGGGAATACTAGTCCAGCCTTCAAGAGTGCTGACTCTTGTTCAAAACAATAAACTTTGTGACAATTTAACTTACTGTATTCTCATTCCTTCTTCTCAGCTCTGTAGTAGCCTTGAAAACCAACATCCTGCATTTACAGTAAAAGCCAGCAGCCTGGTAGCACTAAAAGGGGAAAAATAGTGTTAGAGCTTCAAGTCCCCATTCCCAGAGAATTGTCATTATTTGCTTGTTCTGGTAGCTGCCTGGAAGACCTTGTTTGCCAAAGCTGTCTTTATTTGATTTGTCTTGGAGCTTATGCCATGAAAATAGCCCTTTTTCAGAGTATTTGTCAAAAAAACAATAAGAGGGAAGCTGAGCACAATGGCATTCACTTGTAATTACAGCTGCTCAGGAGGCTGAGGCAGAAGACTGACTTTAACCCAGGAGTTTGGGGTTAGCTTGGACAACATACGGAAATCCTGCCTTTAAAAAAAAAAAATCAGAGACAATTGCTTAACATCACACCTGCCTGAGGCAGTACCCTTTGGAGCAAATAATAGGCTACCCAAAAAGCCTAAAAGAAAAAGCTAGGGGATGAGGTATCTATAGGAGACTTTGAAAGCTTTGATATATTCCTGGGAATCTAGAATGCCATTTACATATATAGGGCTGTATGCATGCTCAAGGCTATGGATATGTCCTGAAAAGTTCTAAAAATACTCTAAGCTTTCTTAGTAGCTCTGACTAACATCGAGGCTCTGTACAAGCAGGAAGAAGGCTAAAATAGAGCTGTGATCTTTTACTTGGCTTGAGTGTTTATGGTGTGACCCAAAATAGACACAGAAACTCTTTGCAAACACCAGGAAACTTATTGGTTCCAGGCACTGAAGAAAATCTCTAATCATTAGCTGACTATCAAGCTAATTAATCAGAGACTTCAGTAACCACACATGACAAGGAGTATAAACTTTATAAAATTAATTTATAAAAGTCACTAAAAAATAAATAATAACAATAGCAAGCAGCAACCACAACAAACCTAGTAAGGGAAGAAAATTATACAGCATGTTTATAAAGTTTGTGTGCATTTTAAAATAGCCAACTATTTTGAATTGCACACAAACTTTACAGATATCCTGTATTTTCAGAGTTGCTTTGTTATCGTTTTAAAAATGTTCAGTTTTCATTAAAAAATCGCAAGATGTGCAAAGAACCATAAAGCATGGCCCATAAATAGTAATCAACAACAACAAAAATTCATCAATACAAATGTTTCCCAAGGAAGCCCTGACTTTGGGTTTACTATACAAAGACTTTAAATCAGGTAATTTAAATATGGTCAATGAACACCAAAAAAAAACTATGTCTAATGAACGAAAGAAAAATGTAAAATATTGTGAATATGAATAATACCAATAAAGATTTTTTTAACTAGCCAAATCAAATTTCTGGAGTTGAAAAGCATAATAGTTGAAATGAAAACTTTACTAGAGGGCCTCACTAAATTAAACAGAAGAAAGAATCAGCAAACTCGAATATAGGTCAGTTGAGATTATTCAGATTGAGGAACAATAAAGAAAAAAAAGATGAAGGAAACTGTGGACATTATCAAGTGTATCAACATATTTATAATGGGGGTCCCAAGAAAGGATAGAGAAAGGGGAAGAAAAATAGTTGAGGAAATAATGTCCCCAAACTTGCTGAATTTCATGAAAAAACTTAATGTGAACACCAAGAAGCTCAAGAAAGTCCAAGTAGAATAAACTTAAAGATATTTACTTCTGGAGACATCATCAACTGTTGTAAGCCTAAGAAAAATAGTGAAGGCAAAAGAAACAACTCATCATGTACAAGGAATCCTCTATAAGATTAATAGCTGATTGTATATTAAGATGACCAGAAAGCAGTAAGATAACATATTGAACATGCTAAAAGAAGATCCTTCAAAAATAAAGTAGAAATGAGCAAAAACTGAGAGAATGTGTTCCTAGGCCACATCCTCTAAAATAAATACTAAAGAGAGTCCCTCAGGCTGAAATGAAAGGATACTGGACAGTAACTCAAATCCACATGAAGAAATAAAAAGGATTCTTTTTTTTTAATTTTAGAGACAGAGTCTCACTTTATTGCCCTCGGTAGGGTGCTGTGGCATCACAGCTCACAGCAACCGCCAGCTCTTGGACTTAGGTGATTCTCTTGCCTCAGCCTCCCAAGTAGCTGGGACTACAGGCACCCTCCACAATGCCTGGCTATTTTTTTGTTGGTATGCCTACTCATTGAGCCACAGGCACAGCCCAATAAAAAGGATTCTTAAAGGTAACTACGTATCTATACACAAGTCGATTCTAAAATTCATGTGGAAATGTAAGGGATTTCAAATAGCCAAAAGAATTTTGAAAAAAAGAACAGAGCTGGAGTATTTATGTTTCCTAATTTCAAAAACTTACTATAAGGCTACAGTATTTAAGACTATGTTGCACTGGTATAAGGTTAGACATACAGATCAATGGAATAGAATTGGAGTCCAGAAGTAAACTTATCCATCTGTGGTCATTGTTTTTCACAAGGCTGCCAAGACAATACAATAGGGGAAGTTTTGTTTTTTCAACAAATGGTCTGGGACAATTGGATTGACATATGCAAGTTAATAAAGTTGGATCTTTATTTTCTACTGTCTACTCAGATTAACCCAAAGTGGATCAAAGTCCTAATTATTAGTGTTACAAAATTTAATCTCTAAGTATGGCACCCAAAGCTCAATGGCAAGGGCACCAGTCATATATACTAAGGCAGGTGGATTTGAACCCAGCCCCTGACTACTGAACAACAATGACAACTGCAACAAAGAAATAGCCAGGTGTTGTGGTGGGTGCTTATCGTCCCAGCTCCTTGGGAGGCTTAGGCAAGACGATTGCTTAAGACTAAGGGTTAGAGGTTGCTATGAGCTGTGACACCAAGGCACTCTACCAAGGGTGATAAAGTGAGACTCTGTCTCAAAAAAAAAAAATTAATCTCTAAAATTGAGAGAACTAAACAAAGAAATAGACAAAACATGATGGAGAATGTTAGCACTCCTTTCTTAGTAACTGATGGAACAATCAAACCAAAGATTATTAATATAGAATATTTGAACAACACTGGTAAGTGCTTTGGGAAGTGACATTTATGGAACACTATCCCCCCAAACTGCAGAATACATTTTCTTTTCAATAAAAGAAGAGAACATAGGTATAAATTTTCATGATTTTGGTTAGGCAGTGGCTTCTTAGATAAACAACAAACGCATAAGCAACCAGAGAAAGAATAGATAAAGAGGACATCATCAAAATTAAAAGCTTTATGCTTCAAAGTACATTACCATGATATTAAAAATATAACCTACAGAATCGGGAAAATATTTGCAAATTATTTATCTGCTAAGGGTAGAGTGTTGAATAAAGTATTCTTAGAATTCACCAATAAAAGGATATAACCCAACCCAGGGATTAACTCAGAATCTTATATCCAATCAAAATATTCTTCAGGCTTGGCACTTGTAGCTCAGTGGTTAGGGTGCCAGCCACATATATCAGGACTGGTGAGTTCAAACCCAGCCTGGGTTTGCTAAACAACAATGACAGCTACAATAACACCACCAACAACAACCAATAGCCAGGGCATTGTGGCAGGCACCTGTAGTCCCAGCTACGTGGGAGGCTGAGGCAAGAGGATCACTTAAGCATAAGAGTTTGAGGTTGTTGTGAGCCATGATGCCACAGCACTCTACTCAAGGCAACACAGACTCTGTCTCAAAAAAAAAAAATTGAAAATATTCTTCAGAAATAAAGGAAAAATAAAGACATTTTCAGATAAGTAAAAGTAGAAGGAATTTATTGTCAAATATGCATTCAAGAAATGGTATAGGAAGTTTTTTGGAATGTAGAAAAATAATACCTGATTGAGACTTGGATGTACAGGAAAGAATAAAGAATACTAGAAATGGTAAATATGGAAGGAAATATATAAAACTTTTTCCTCTTAATTTTATCAAAGAACTAGAAAATGTGATCACTTAATATAAAACTTTTAGTATTTTCTTATGTTTACATGTATGTGGATATAAATGATAACAATTTTGAAAGAATGGTATATGAGAGTATGGAAATGTACTGTTTTTCTTACACTTTGTGTGAAGTGATGGTATTAACTCTGAGTAGATTGTCATATGCTAAGGACACATATTTAAATCCTCAAGGGAACTACTGACTAAGATTATAAAAATAGTATAGCTAAGGATCCATTAAATGAATTTAAATGGAACATAAAAGAAGGATTTTATGACCCCCAAAGAAAGTAGAAAAAGAGGAACAAAGAGACATAAAACTGATGAGAGACATAGAGAAAAGAATTAGCAAAATAGTAGACTTATACCCAAATGCATCAGTAGTTACATTAAGTATAAATGGACAAGCATTCTAACTTAAAGGCAAAGATTATCAGACTTGACCAAAAAAATAAGACCCAGCGATACATTATATAAAACACATGTAATTTAAATATAAATACACAAATAAGAAAGAAAAGAGTGTACTGCAAAAATAGTAAGTGTAAAAAGCTCATATGACCAGGTAAAGTAGACTTCAATACATGTTTTAATATTAGATATAAAGAAGGACTTATCATAAAAATAAAAAATTCAGTTTGTTAGAAAAACTTAGCAGTACCTAACATCAGAACTTGAAAAACATGAAGCTAAAATTGAGAGAACTAAACAAAGAAATGGACAAAGCATGATGGAGAATGTTAACACTCCTTTCTTGGTAACTGATGGGGCAATCAAAACAAAGATTATTAATATAGAAGATTTGAAGAACACTGGTAAGTGCTTTAGGAAGGGACATTTATGGAGCAGTACCCCCGACAATTGCAGAATACATTTTCTTTTCAAGTACATATAGAATGCTTACCAAAATAGACCAAATGCTGGGTCATAAAAACACTCAATACATTTCAAAAGATTGAAATATTACAGAGTATATTTTCTGACTGTGACAAATTATATTAGAATAAATAACAGAACTATATATGATAAAAATCCTACACATTTAGAAATCTGATAAAACCTACGTAATTAGAAATCAAACCATATACTTTAAGATAGTCTCTGAAATCATAAGTGAAATTACAGAGCGTTTTGAACTAAAGCAAAAAATGCTACATATCAAAATTGTAGAACACAGTTTAAGCAGTGCTTGAAGGTAAACTAATACATTTAAATACTGAGAAAAGAAGAAAGTTTTATAAGTAATGATTTAGCTTTAGAATCTGGAAGAACAAATTAAACATAAAATAAGTCAAAGAAAGGAAATAATAAAGATAAGAGCAATAAGCAATGAAATAGAAAACAAACCACAGATAAAAGCAACAAAATGAACATTTGGTTAATAGATTAATAGAACAGAATAGATGAATAGAACTGATAAATCCCTACCAAGACTGATAAAATGAGAAAAAATACAAATTACCAGTATTAAGAATAAAAGAACACACATTATTGCAGGTTAAAAGGCAAATAAGGGAATATTATTAAAAACTTTATGCCAGTGAATTTGAAACACATGTAGTGCAAACAAAAATCTGGTGTATGGAAATGATCACAAGAATTAGAAAATATGGCTAGCCCTGTATGAAAGAATTTTGTATACATAGACATACACATAAATATTTTAAAGAAAACTTTTTGCAGGTGGAGCCTGTGGCTCAAAGGAGCAGGGTGCTGGCCCCATATGCTGGAGATGGTGGGTTCAAACCCAGCCCCCCCCCAAGGAAAACTTTTTGCTAATATTATTAGTAAATTTGGTCAAACTTTTAAGAATCCAATAAAACTCAAGCAGGCTCTTTCAGAGAAGAGGGAAGGATGGAATACTCCCCAACTAGTTTCATGTAGCTTGATAACAAAAGCTGAAACAGACACTACAAGAAGAGAAAGTTCTAGACCAATATTCCCCATGGTCGTAAGTATAAGAACCCTTTTAAAAATATCTACAGGTCAAATACAGAAATATATAGAATGGATAATATTGTATATAACTTCTAAATTTGTTTTATCTCAGGAAGACAAGGTTGGTTTAACATATACATATTTCAACTTAAGTGTAATCCTCCATGTGAGCAGACCATATGTTAAAAACCATATGATCATTTCAGTAGATGCAGAAATTGTGTTAAGTTGCTTCTCAAAATTCAACACCCACCGATGATAAAAATTTCTCAATAAATTAGGGATAAAAGGGAACTCTCTTAATCTGATATAGGGCATCTATAAAATACTTAACTGTTACTATCATAATGGTAAAATATTGAACTACTTCTCTCAAAGTTTGGGAACAAGACAAATATCTTGTTTACCACTTCTAATCAACATTATACTGGAGGTCCTAGTTAGTAAAAAAAAGATAAGAAATAGAAATAAGAGGCCTATAGATTAGAATGGGAAAAATATAACTATTCATAGATGACACAGATTGTATATGAAGTACTTCCAAAGGAATTAACAGAACAACTAATTACTATAATAAATGAATTTGGCTAAGTCATAGGATACAAGATCAAAAATTAAAATTAATTTTATGTCTATATGTTAGCAGCAAGTAATTACAGAATAAAATAATCTCAGTTATAACAGCAATAAAGTGATATTAAATATTTAGGAATACATTTAACCCAAAACACATAAGACTACTCCACTGAAAGTAGCAAAATATTACAATGAGAAATTAATGAAGACTCACATAAAATGGAGAGATTACACCATGTTTCTGAATTGAGAGAACCATTATAATTAGGTTGATAATTTCCTGAAAATTGATCTACAGATTAGTTGAAATCTCAATAAAAATCTCAACAGGCTTTGTGTACATTTGTAGTTATTCTGACAAATTAATTCTAAAATTTATGTGGAAATACAAAGGCTCTAGAATACTTCTAAAAAAATGTTGAAGAAAAAGTTGGAAGTCACATACCAGCTGACTTCAGGGTTTACTTCAAAGCTACAGTAATTAAGACAATGGTATATTGACAGAAAGACAGATGACTAGATCAATGCAACACTATGAGAGCCCACACATAAAGGTTCGATTGATTTGGGGCAAAGTTGCCAAGAAATTCACTGGAGAATAGCAAACCTTTTTAACAAAGGGTGCTGGAACAACAGGGTAAGTCTGTGGATGAAAATGAACTTTGATCCCTACTGCAAACCACACACAAAAAGTAATTTAAGATAGATCATAGATTAAAATGTGAAAGCTAAAACCACACAGCGTCTAGAAGAAGAAGAAAACGTACAATATCTTCATGACCTTGATGTAGGTAAAGATTTTTTAGAGAGGACACAGAAAAGAACTAAACAGAAAATAAAAATTGATAAATTAGACTTCATAAAAATGAAAATTCTTTTCAAAAAATGATGCCGTCGTGAAAATGAAAAGGTAAGCCACAGAATGGAAGAAACTATTTTTGATACACATGTTGACAAAGGGCTTACATACAAAATATGTAAAAAAAAAAAAAAAACTCTGACAAATTCATTAAGAAAAAAGACTCACAACCCAATATAAATGGGCCAAAGACTTGATAAAACAATATAAGATATTTAAGAAATGGACCAATAAACATATGAAAAAAGCACTCAATATCTTTGTTCATTGAGGAAATGTGAATTAGAGTCACGATGAGATATCATTTTATGACCATTTGGTTGGCTAACATTAAAAAGAATTGGCTTGGAGCCTGTGGCTCAAGCGGCTAAGGCGCCAGCCACATACACCTGAGCTGGCGGGTTCTAATCCAGCCCAGGGCCTACCAAACAACAATGACAGCTGCAACCAAAAAATAGCCGGGCATTGAGGCAGGTGCTTGTAGTCCCAGCTACTTGGGAGGCAGAGGCAGGAGAATCCCTTGAGCCCAGGAGGTGGAGGTTGCTGTGAGCTGTGATGCCACAGCACTCTGCCCAGGGTGACAGCTTAAGGCTCTGTCTCAAAAAAAAAAAAATTGATAACACCAAATATTAGTGAGGATGTGGAGTAACATTGTTAGTGGGATGGAAAAAATGGTAGAGTCTGGGCAGTGCCTGTGGCTCAAAGGGGTAGGGCACTGGCCCCATATGCCGGAGGTGGCAGGTTCAAACCCAGCCCCAGCCAAAAACAGAAAAA
>NW_003852453.1:7956836-7962647 GCF_000181295.1 Otolemur garnettii
AAGATTAGACTAAGGATTACGGAAATTAGTGTATTATATACAATTTGGAATGCTTACATTAAATGGTAGAAATTGAAGCGTTGTTTTATACCACTCAACTCTGAGTTATGAAACAAAGGAGTATGATTTGCAAGAATTGAGAATTCTCAGGGGCATTGGCAGCCCTGGGTTCATTTCCACTTCAAACCAGCTGTTGAACTGAGGAGGCAGCAGTTAGATAAAACTCTTGATCACTCACTAATCTCTGACAGACTCTTTTCTATCTCTTCTATCTCTTTCTATCTCTTTTCTTCAGCTGCCTCCAGTTGTAATTTAATGGGAGAGTCTTACAAATGGTAATTGCCTTAACGGTTTTCTTCCCTTTTTCTTTTACTATTTAGTAAGCATGGTGAGGTTAGGTAAGTCTTAACTTTTCTTTATGCTTAAATCCTTGCTAATACACAATGACACTCAATTTATCCTTGAGTGGGAGGCTGAGGCAAGAGGATCACTTGAGCCCAAGAGTTTGAGCTGTGAGGCATGATGCCACGGCACTCTACCAAGGGCAACAAAGTGAGGGTGACAAAGTGAGGCTCTGTATAAAAAAAAAAATATCCTTGAGTGTATGCGTGAATCGTGTGAAATTCTTCTGTTACATGTTTCTGTTTAGTGCCTAAGCATTAAAGTAATGTCCATTCATCTGTGCTTTTTTTTTTTAACTTTCAGATTTTCCTTCTTGGAATCATCCTGCTTCCAATCCGTGTCTTATTGGTTGCATTAATTTTATTACTGGCGTGGCCATTTGCTGCCGTTTCAACAGCATGCTGCCCCGAAAAGCTGACTCACCCAATAACTGGCTGGAGGAGGTAAGAAATAAATAAGTCCAAGTATTTGGACATAATAGTAAATTAAGGTAAGAGGTATTAAATCAAGATAGAAAAGAGTCTATCAGGGATTAGTGAGTGATCAAGAGTTTTATCTAACTGCTGCCTCCTCAATTTTAATAGTTAATTTTTGTTTCTCAAATGAACCTGGTCTTCATTTATCATATGTAGAAATTACTGCTTACGTATATAATAATAATCTAATGTTGAAGCTGTTATTTCCTAATGTTAAGACATTTTGATTTCAGAGTTATTTCCAAAAAGTGATCCTTAGTTGTGAAAGGTACATTCATGCTACCTAAAACCACTGCAGCTACAAAAACCCTGGCTTGCTTTTGCTTCCCATTTCACATTTATTCTTGTTCCTCTACGTAATGACATGCTTTCTACAGCGATATGCTTGTGTGTGTTTGTTATTTTTTTAAATGATTTTAGTAATTATTATTACTAACAATTTAATTATTGACCACGATAGCCTAGCTTTTGAAAATGTTAGTATTAAGATAGAATGGACCTTCTTCTTAGGATAGTATCTGTGTGTCTTAAAAGTGGGACCTCTTAATTTGCCTTTTGATATTGTTGCAGTTTTCAACCAAGGCTGGGTTTCAACCTGCCACCTCCAGCATATGGGGCCAGTGCCCTACTCCTTTGAGCCACAGGCACTGCCCTTTTTTTTTTTTTTTTTGAAACAGAGTCTCACTTTGTCACCTTGGGTAGAGAGCTATGGTGTCATAGCTCTTAGCATCCTCAAACTCTTGGGCTCAGGCTTTGGAGTAGCTGAGACCACAGGTGCCTGTCACAATGCCTGGCTTGTTTTCTTCTATTTTTAGTAGAGATGGGTTCTCTCGCTCAGGCTGGTCTTGAACTCCTGAGCTCAAGCAGTCTACCTAACTCAGCCTCCCAGAGTGGAGGGAGCACAACTGTGAGCTTCCACACCCGGCCAGGGCCTCTTAATTTGGACTGCATGGATTCCACACGGATTACACATTTACCAGATAGGTTTTTGGGAACTGCTAGAACTCTCTAAAATTATGCAGGATTTTTTTTTTCCACACCAAGAATACATTCCTTTCATCTAAATCTCAAATGTGAACACATCCTCGAAAAATTTTGAGAAATTAGACATAGTGTTCTAGAAACTTTTAAAGAAATATGCAGTTTGCTGTTCAGTTCATGTTCTGGCGAACAAATGTCAATATCAAACACAAGGCTGGTTTGAAGTGGAAATGAATCCAGGGCTGCCAATGCCCCTGAGAATTCTCAATTCTTGCAAATCATACTCCTTTGTTTCATAACTCAGAGTTGAGTGGTATAAAACAACACTTCAAGGGATGTTTTTCATGACTCACCAAGTCTATTCAGATCATCTCTTTGGGTTTCTATTGTTGGTTGTTTATAAAAACTTAGAATGATCAAAGAAATAGGCTAAGCATCCAGGAAATAGAGAAAGTATTATATTGGTAGATAGAATAAGTATTAGAAATTTTTTACGTTTGTCAATTACACCAGTATCTCTGTCTCCTCTCAAATAGGTAATGCTGAAGTTATTATTGATCCATTTTTTAAACATTTAAAAAGAAGTGTTTAATGGGATAACATGAATATGAGACAAAATGATCAGAATAGTACATCACTATAGATAAAAAATAAGAGGTTTAGAAATTTGATAAAGAGGTGCACTTTGTATCCTTATGTGAACAGAGATCTCATTACTACACCGAAGTGGGAGAAGGGGAGGTCCAGTCCCCATGCCCTGTGGAAAAGTAATTTAATTTTCTGTGTCTCACTTCTTACTGTGAAATAAAAACTTATTAGGAGCCAACTGCTAATTGCTCTTCACTGTATTATTACAAGAATGTTGAGACAAATAGGAAACCCGTTTTTTAAACTCTCCTTAGATACCTCATGGGTGATGTATATATTTTATTTTTCATGAAAAGCGACATACTTACTCACTTAACGGAGATAACCACCCTGCACCTGCTTTTCTGGGCGTACTTTCTGCTTTTCCTACTTGCCTGAGACTGGATCTTGTCTTAGTTGTCCAGCCCAGTTCCTGGCACCGTTTGATGACTTAATTAATGGTAAAATCTTTTTAGAAAGTAAGAAAAGCAGATTTCTCAAATTGCTTATGTGCATCTCTGTTCCAGGGAGGTGAGATGGTGAATTTATTTCTGAAGATTCTGATGATGTCTGAGGACTATACCAGTATAGATTATAAGACTTACTTAAAAAAAAATTATCTGTAAGATAATTCTGAGGACAGTTTCAACATGAGAGTCATGAGAGTTCTAAGAGCGTTTTGGGACATCACAGCATCTCCATTACGCAAAAGTCGATTCCCAAAGGCAGCAGTGATTTGGATATCTCTGTGCCACATGTCCTTGGGAAAATTCATTTGACTTCTCTGTGCCTCAGTTTTCCCATCTGTAAAATGGTAATAATAATAAACAATGCCTACTTCCTAAGATTAGACTAAGGATTACGGAAATTAGTGTATGTAAAGCATTTAGAATAGTGTCTGGCACCCGGTAGAAAGTGCACTGTGCAAGTATTAGCTTGTACCTTACCATGAAATTCTCTGACATGTTTTGGTTTTCTTCTTGTATTTTAGAGTAAAGCCCTGCTGCTAGTCAATCAGCAAAACTAATTATGTCTTCTCTCTATTTCTTTTCAAAGGCAAATTACTCAAACAGCTTTGAAGTTTCTGGGTCACGCCATGTTCTTTTCAATGGGATTTATAGTCACTGTGAAAGGAAGGGTAGCAAGTCCTTTGGAAGCACCGGTATTCGTTGTCGCCCCTCATTCAACTTTCTTTGATGGAATTGCCTGTGTTGTAGCCGGGTTACCTTCCCTGGTGTCCCGAAGTGAGAATGCCCAGGCCCCGTTGGTTGGCAGTAAGTACTTGCGGCAGTAAATATTCCATGCGCATGCTTTAAATTAAAAGAGTAATATAAAGTGTATCGATAAACTTTGAAAAACATTAATATAATAAAACATTTCCAACATGCTTATTGTAATATAGTATTTAGTAGGAAGAATGAATTTAGGCCAAAAAGATTAGAGACTTCTCTATCTGATAGCCTCATAATTCTTTTTAAAACTTATCTTTCCACCATCCTTTCTTTCTGTCATTGTATTTGTCAAGAAAGACTGATTTTCAAATACTGAACATGCTTGATCTGAGACAATTTAACAAAAGAATTTGTGGAAACACGGGTTACATGCTCCTTCATGAATCTTCAGGGTATTAGGCTGATAAATGCCCTAAGTCTTTTCTTGTAACTCTGGTTTCTGCATTATTGTCCCCAAAATCTCCACAAGGGACCAGTGCAGTAATTCTTTGAAAATTACAATGTGGTGGACCAGTACGTGCTTCCTGCCATAAAAAGTAATGAAGCAAGTCAAGTGTTTTTCCCACCGGATGCTTTGGTCTCTCTCTCTCAGGAATTAGTCTCCAAGTAACTGCTCCCTGTTGTCTCAAGGTTATTACAAATATAGAAATGAGAGTGGGTGTGAAAGTGGCCAGTGTTGCCTTGGTGCTCTGGAGAAATCATAGTAGTTTTTTAGCTTTGCCATTCAACTAAGACTTTGTTTTTTTAATGCAACTAGTGTGCTTTATGTAATACAGCTTTTATTTTATTTTTTATTTATTTATTTTTTTCATTAAATCATAGCTGTGTACATTAATGCAACCATGGGGTACAATGTGCTGGTTTTGCATACAATCTGAAATGCTTTCATCAAACTGGTCAATATAGACTTCACGGCATTTTTTTAGTTATTGTGTTAAGACATTTATATTCTACACCTAGTAAATTTCACATGTACCCTTGTAAGATGCACCATAGACTTTTCTTGAAAGATTGTATAACAATAGATTTGGGGTAAATTGAGATTTATTTTGTATGTGGTAGGAAGCTATTTATATACAAAACTGTTGTGCTAAAAATTTGAGTAAAATGAGTAATAATTGCACCCTCTTTATGTGCACTATGAATTTATATAATCACTTTTCAGGGTATTCCTAAAATGAAGAGAGATTTGCAATATATTCCCAAGTTTTAGTGTCAACAGAGGAAGATGACTTTTAAGGAGAAAATTGCATTTGCTTCTTTTCATTCTCTTGTAGCTTACTTCTACTAAATCAATGAAATAATAAATATCCACTGTTTCTTTGGAAATGAGAGGCTAAGTTCTAATCAAGTTTAAATTGGAAGTTTAAAAAAAAATCGTTTACTGGGCGGTGCCTGTGTCTCAAAGGAGTGGAGCGCTGGCCCCATAACACTGGAGATGGTGGGTTCAAACGCAGCCCCAGCCAAAAAAAAAAATCATTTACTTTGATTTACTGTCACTTAAATTTTCCATGAAATTTGTCGTTTGATATATCTAGTATTATTTCTATGGTGGCTTTGACCATAAAAATGGCTTGGTTGTGACTTTTCGTTTGTTTTAAAGGATTGTTACGGGCTGTGCAACCAATATTGGTGTCCCGTGTAGATCCGGATTCCCGAAAAAACACAATCAATGAAATAATAAAGCGAACAACATCGGAAGGAAAATGGCCCCAGGTAAAACACAGTAGAGGTTCCCTTACATGAATGGACGGTGTATTTATTTGTACATCTGTAGATTTGCTCATTGGGATCCACAGGTAATATCTGGGGACACCTATGCTAGCTAGGTATCGTTAGCATAATAGATACAAAATAAACGGGGTCCTCTTCCCCATGAGATGCTCCATGGAATTAAATGTATCACTATTTTGTTTTATTCTCCAAACTTTTTAAACCAATTGTTTTGTGTGTGTCATAAAACACTCCTCTGAGTCTGACTGCTGTTTTAGATAGGAGATACTAAAGCTCAATTATACGTACCAGTGCTGGGTTTACTGAAAAAGTGATTAAGATCTTTAATCTTATCTGAAGTGTATTTAGATGTTTTTCAG
>NW_003852453.1:7962667-7966458 GCF_000181295.1 Otolemur garnettii
CCCCCCCTTCGCTGGGGTGCTTTTTGAGGGCAAGGAAGAGACGGCATTTATGGTGTGATAAACCATGGGCGATTCTAGTAAGTAGCCGTCTATGTTTGCCTGGTGGAAAACAAGTAGTATTTCCAGACTAACAGTCCTGCAGTGATCTGGCCACTCGTGATAACATGCAGATATTAAAGTAGAAGATACTAAACTTGAAAGTATTACCAACCGGGTGATTTTAGAAACCAAGACATATAAGGAAATATTAAAATGACAATTGAGAATAGCTGGTGTTTAAAATATAGGGTGTCCTAAAAGTCACCCACAGAAGTTGCAATACATAAGGAAACAGGTACATTGTAGCTAAATGTACCTTTATTTACAAAATAATCATGACAAAATATTTGCAAAATATTCTCTATGTGTTGGTCACCTCTTTGTAAAATTTCAGTGTTTGATTTTTCTCTGTGGCTCCAAGGAATCTAAGACTAGTAGGTGGGAGATAACACACAGATTTCAGCTCATTTTGCTCATGTTGAGAAAGAATTCTGTCTGTCCAGAGGTAGAATGGTCTGATTTGGAATCCTTTTCTAGAATCTTTAGGCATGGGCTGAACAACTACTTGGGCAGGGGTGGGGAAGGTCGGGGAGTGGATACTGCAGAAAGAATTCAAGCATTGGAGATGCTAGGTTACTTTTAATGCCTCTTCTAGCTCTCAGATTTTTATGATTTACTCTATATCCATCCTTAGTTAATAGTGTAACTGTAGATTTTCCACGGAATAGAATATAGGTAATATTGTGTCCCATTGTTATAGGAAACCCATTTTTTTTTTAAATTAGAGAATGGAATTATACCTACTCATAATTTTCATTTTATAAATAACTTGTTATTGTGGCAGCATCGCTCAGCGGTTTCCCTCTTGAGTTATAAAATACGGACACGTTACTAACTGTAATAGCAATTTTCTCATGGCTAAAGTTTAGAAGTATCAGAAAATCAAGCTGCAATTTTATTTAGTGAATGAGAAAACTAACTGTACTACATATCTTTCACATGGGAAGCAGAAAGAAGCACAATAAAAGCTAAAAAAAAAAACTCTTAACAATAAAAGAAAGGTACTAAGTTGTATTCCATATGTCAACTAATTCAAATAAGCATAAAGCACATTTTAAGCATTTCCTCCTTTGTCTCCAAGATATCCTCGAGACATATATGTATGTTGTAGGAGTGAATGTCATTTACGGAAAAGTGAAACAAAGAAACTAGGAGATTATTTGGTTAAGGATGTATAAGAGAAGAAAGAATTTGCTATAACCTAATGAAAGAGAGTGTGCCCTTTGACCATGGCTTACAGTCTACACTTCCTTTTAAGTTTATTCAGATCATGAGTGTCATCTTTAAGATTCATTTCAAAGCTTAAATCCATGTTTTGATTATCTTAACATTCAGACTACACTTCTTCTAGAGGAGAATCCAGCAAGGTGTTTCTAACTTTCATTAGAATCAAGTGTTAGGCCTTCGTTCCATTTTTGTATTTTGAGCACTGACAGCTGTTTGTGAAGCCATAAGAAAGTGAGTAAAGAGGTAATTTATTAATTAGACTGAAATATTAAATCTATTCCTTTTCTCCCAAGATACTAGTTTTCCCAGAAGGTACTTGTACTAATCGTTCCTGTTTGATTACTTTTAAACCAGGTGAGATAAATTGAATTATGTATTGTAATAAAACTAATATGGAAGATTTCTCAAATGATTTGATAGTAGCACGCACAGTAACTCTTTAGTCTGCTCTGAGCGTTTCTTCTTTTCTGATAAGTTCTTAATGTTGCAGATCCACAGAACTCACGTCTTCCTTTCTCTTTTGGTATCATAACCCCTTTTGTAACATTCCCCCGTGTGTGCGTGCGTCTGTCTTTGAGCAGAAACCACCGACATTTTTCTCTTCCTCCAAGGAACCTCAGAGACATGTAGGGGGTCCTGTGTCATCAAGTAGAAAACCTGCATTTCGTTATTATTATAAAGTCTTCACCTGCCTTCTCAGGTTCACTGTTTTTAACATTACCACGTCAGTGACTACAGCTTTTGTTGTAATTTGTGACACTTTAAAATGTTGTATCAGCTGCTAGAATGCTCCCCTGCCTAAGTTATGACTCACTTACTAGCAAGTCTGGTGGTTCTTGCTTTATGCCTTTCTTTGGTTTCCTGGAAACTTTCTTCTTATTTTCTCCTTCTCTTGATTTTGTCATTACTTTCTTTAAAAATCCTATTGAAGGATAGGTATTTAGACAATGAAAACAGGTGGAGAAATAAATAAATAGATAGATAGTTAAATAGATAAATATTTGAAGTGGCTTGGGCACCACATTTAATATTTTCTTAAATCGTTCTTAATCCTAAAAATTCCTCATTTGGGTAGAGAACATTAGAGATTTCTCAACAGTTAGCAAATAATTTCAGTTATGTGCACTCTTAAGATATGCAGTATGTTTATACTACTTATGATTGATATTTTTTCTTTATCATAAAACTTTCATTCATATAGGAGCCTTCATCCCAGGAGTTCCAGTGCAGCCAATCCTCCTCAGATACCCAAACAAGCTGGTAAGCATAGTATTTTACCGTGGGAAGAATCGAAAGGATTCCAAACAGCACAAATTCCCTAGGACTACTTTTAATATTTGAATAAGGTTGTAAATAGATAAATAGGTAAGTGACGGAAGCAGAAGGGCAGACTCATTTTGCCTGCCACATCTAGTTTTCAAAATTCTGCAAGACAGGCCTATGTGGTGATTATTTTGCTATTATTAAACTTGAGGAAGACAATTCCCTCGCCTCTGCTCTGTTGTTACTACGATCATGTGATGAAGTGTCACATTAGGCTCTCATCAGACTCGATGGTAGACATTTATGATTTTCATTAAGCCTAAAAGGAAACTTTTTGGTTCAGTGGCCATGGCTGGTAGAGAAGGATTGAAGTAGCAAGATCCATTTGGGAGAGGCTTGGTGTTTAATTACTGCCTGAGTACTTATTACCTGTGTGACCCTTGGCAAGTAGCTTAGTTAAATAAGAAAGTATCCGAAAAGAACTGAATGTCTTATATAAACTCCAGAGCTGACTCAAGAAATAGTCCCTTCTGCTCCAGCTGGGTACATTGATGTCCTCTGGATATTTATTGATTGTACCACTATTTTCCTAAAAGATTTTTGAGGGGATATTTTGGTTCTGAGAGGAAGTTATATGCAAAGGGAGGATGTAATTATTAGTTATCTATACTATTTAAGATTAAGAGTTCCTCACTCCTGTAACCCTAGCACTCTTGGAGGCCAAGGCGGGTGGATTGCCTGAGCTTATGGGTTGGAGACCAGTCTGAGCAAGAGTGAGACCCCTATCTCTACTAAAAATAGAAAAGTTTGCTCAGCATGGGGGTGAGCACCTGTAGTCTCAGCTACTTGGGAGGTTGAGGCAAGATGATCGCCTGAGCCCAGGAGTTTGAGGTTGTTGTGAGCTGTGATGCCACGTCACTCTACCCAGAGCAACAGAGTGAGACTCTGTCTTGGAAAAAAAAAAAAAGAAAGAAAATTAAGAGTTTTTGATCCCTTGAACTGTTAAACTTTAGAGGCTGGTTTCACAACCCTGGACATCTATAATTAAAAAAAGAATTAAAATCTTTCAAACTTTATTCATTGTACTTCCACCTATAGGTTTGAATTTATTGTATATTCAAATTCTTTTAGGTACTTCTTTAATCTTTTCTCTCAAATAACTTTTTTTTTCTTGAGAACTGATGTATTCTGTTTTCTTGTGT
>NW_003852453.1:7966859-7974699 GCF_000181295.1 Otolemur garnettii
TTTAGAAAAAGAAATACCATTAATTCTTCTAAAAGAAAGCCTTGTTTATACAAAAGTAAAGATTTCTGATCAGTCTTAAATCTTGTAATAAAAAAAAATCACTACCTAGCCCCTAACCGCTGGTGTCTCCTATGTGCAGAATTCTCGTCATCTGTCATCTTGAGATGAGTCTCAAGTGTTTGTCTGCCAGTTTTTAAGTGAACTTGTTTGCATCATACTTAGCTTTTATTTTGTGATTTCATTTAGAGGGCAGATTTAGCATTATCTAGTGTCTCCATCTTATTGCTACACTGATTTAAGCAGTTAAGAACAAGTTAGTCATATGCCCTGAAATAGCTGGGCTGTGTCTGATGTGAGCTGAGAAAATAGTCAACCAAGATTTCAGTTCCCGTTCTGGATTTTGAAAGCACTAGGATCAGCAGTTTCTATAAGCCTTTAAGAGAGGAGAGGAATACGGTTTCACTGTTTAGCAAGCTGAAGTGAAATAGGCCTTTAAAAAGAGCACTCCGTAGAGAAACTTGCTTTCTCTCAAGATATTTTATTTATTTCTCCCCAGATAAGTCTGAGCCTGTTTAAATTTTGGTGAGAACCATATGAAACACCTAGATTGGAGGACCTTCCCCAGGGGCTTGCCCACTTTTGATACTGTGATGCCCAGAATTCAAATAATGTTGTTGACTTATAAATACGTGACACTTGAAAATATTTAATAGGAAATCATAATTTATGCTTGAGGACATTGTGGGCCTCTTCAGATACCTTTTATATAATCCAACCAACTTTTGAAAATCAGATTTTTTAATACTACACAATTACTTGTATTTCTTATCAATATTATAATAATTATAAGAATTTCTACATTTTTGTAAAATTCTTTGAATTAATAAATTTAACTTGGAGTGGGTAACTGATGAACCCGTGGAATAAACATTAACATATGTGAAACATCTGTACTCTTTTTTTTTTTTTGCAGTTTTTGGCCGGGGCTGGGTTTGAACCCGCTACCTCTGGTATACGGGGCCAGCACCCTTCTCCTTTGAGCCACAGGTGCCACCCACATCTGTACTCTTGTTACAGTCCTTGGTAGTTAAAGATAAGCAAATAACACCAAAAATAAAATGAATTGTAAAAGGTATCTAGACTGTGGATTATCTTTAACTTTTTAGAAACATCGTTTTATTTACTTGTCTAGAATATAATCTCATGCCACTAATGATCGGGAATTCCTGGTTTTCAGCTCCTATAGGAGGGAAAATTAGAAGAAACTAATATGAGAGCACTTTAGAAAAAGAAATGCCTTAAAATTGGATGAGTAGCTTCTTTATATCTCCTGAGGTTTGTTAACCTTTGGGCCTTTACAGGTTGAGTTTTGCATGGAGGTTGTGACTTGGGGTTCATGATACAATCTGTATGACTTTTTTTTTTTGCCTGTGAAACAGTCCAGGTTGATGTGGAAATCAAATCGGAGAAGGCTTTTTTTGGAAGGGGGCAGTAAAAGGGTCTAGATAATCTAGGCTTCTAAGCTGGGAAGTGTAGAAAGAGGAGAAAAAGTAGGAGCGAGAATTCTGAACAGAAAGGAAGAAAAAGTATTTTAAAAGATTTTCCAGGGCTTTTTAAACAAACACAAAATCTTTAAAACTCACACCTTTGTCTTGTCCAAATGCTACATGGCACTTACCTTGTAAAAAATCTTATTTTCACCTTTGTCTTCTAATCTTCTTAATGTTATTGTTAGCACTGTGTGTATTCCTTCTAGATCAATGTTCTCAATTGCTTTGCTCTGAGGCTATTCTAGACACAGATGTAAGGAGGAGATTTTATACCAAGGTAGATCATCCTAAGGTAGAGAAGACTCAAGGAATAACCTGTGAGAAGGGCAGCTATGAAAAGCTATGTTGTATGAGTCAAAGAAGTATTGGTTGTCTGTAGTAAACACAAGATAGGTTTAATGAGATCTTTTGTGTGGTCTTTTCTTTTCTTTTCTTTTCTGTTCGTTCTGTTCTTCCTTCCTTCCTTCTTTCCCTCCCTCCCTCCCTTCCTTCCTTCCATTCAAAATTTTCAACATAGAATTTGTATCTATCCAAATAATTGAATTCCATACCTCCATTTGAATAATTTAAAAACAATTTACTTTCTGGTGGATAACCTGGATTGACTTGGAGTTTATATATAGTGAAATGTTTTTTTCCCTTTCAGATGGAAGGTTTGAGAACTGACACATTAAGAGTGTATAATTATCATTTCTTCTTTTAACTAAATTCTTAAACTTCTAAATTTAAATTCCTAACTTCCTCAAGTTAGCCCCTTCAGGTAATTTTTACAGATAAATTATATCTGAATTTCTTAATAGCAAAAAAAATGTTGGTTGATTGTTTTCTTAGACATGTAATCTAATACACTCTGCCTGATTTCTGGGTCAACTGTCTAATGAGGCTAAACTAAAAATCTCATAGAAATCTTATCCAGATAAGAGGTCTAAGCATTTACTAGAGTAGTAACTTAGAACTGTTGTTATAAGTAGTAACAACAGTTACAAAAATTATCTTTGAGAGGTTGGTTAACCACTTTAAAGAAAGCCTTCGTGTAACTTTGCAATGAAATTGGGAACTTTGCAGATTTCCCCACAATGAAAACTGGGAGAATTTTGATAAAATGTTTGCCTCTGAGGAAAAGTCCAATTTTTTTTTTTTTTTTTTTAAATATCAGAAAGTTGAGAAATGTAAAGTTCTACTCAGGAGTTTTTCTGTAAAACTCTCGTACCTTGAAATGTAACGTTCGGTAATTTCTCTGGAGACTTAGGCCTGGGAGTCTGTGTTGTTAGGGAAACTTCAACTCTGAGATATAATCGCTGAAGTGCAGCTCTGGCTGACAAATATGTATTCAGTATTCACTTGGTAATTTAACTTTTGAATATCAAGAATAATTGTAGAGGTCCAAGAGGTGTAATAGCTGCAGTGTAGCATTTATTTATAAGCACAAAACACGCATGAAGTGGGATGTGGAGGTTTCTGTAAAGAAAGGATTGTGGGTAATAATAGCTGGCATTTGTGTGACCATTTACAGACGGCCTTCTCTTTTTTTCCCTCAGCATTCAGCTCTGTGTGCTTACTTTCTGCCAGCCCTTCACTAAGGTAGAAGTGGAGGTAAGTCATTCAGACGGCAGCCTTGGTACGTGAAATTTGGCCTTTCCTTTAATTCTGAATTTCTAGTCTAGGAAGACCATTTGTAAAGGTCTACCATCTTTAAAATGAGCCCTGTTGCTTTACAAATTGTATATCTAAGCTGTCAGATGTAACCCTTAGAATTATGTTAGGAAGCACCTCTAACTTCTGGAAACTTGGAACATATAATCCCCGGGCGGAATGGCACCACCTGTTCTCTCATCTTTTACTCCTTATAATTCTGACCACTGCCAAGTTCAGTGATGAGCTTTCCGATCCTGCCAAGAGGAGCTTATGGTAACTGATAGAGACCCCCATTTCCTTGAAGAGTATGTTTGGTGAAAGCTGAGAAGTACCTTTTGGGGACTTAGGGTAGAGACGCTGAAGTTAGAAGTCCTCAGGGAATCACTCTGCGTGTGGAAAGCAGGAAGAAATCACATCTGGGCGGCAGCTTGTACCGTCATTCAGAGGACAGAGTCTTGTGAGCTATACTGGCAGGTGGGATGTGAGGGAGTAATTAGAACATGTGGAAAATGCTGGCCGGATTTTTATGGTTCTAAAGGTCGACTGCAGAGCTGTTTTTAGTTTCTAAACATGATGCAGTATGGACCCCTGAATTCAGAATCCCCTGCACAGTAGTCTATGAAGAGAGAGGGTTAGAGCAGTGAGTCCCTGTATTTTTTCATTGCATCCAAGGATGATGCAATGAAAACCTTCAGTTTGCATATGTACAGCACAGTTCTGAGTCAAGTTCAAAGTGACAGGACGATGGGATTTAATTCACAGGAATACTGTCTGTCTTTATGGGATAGCTTAGTGCCTCAGCCATTTAGAGGTTGTCAGCAATGCCAAATGATATGGAGGGAAAATTGTATTTCAAAATGAGTTGAACTTAGTGAAATTTTCATGAGGTGTGTATGTTGTCTGCCTGCTTAATAATATCTCCTTATTAATTACAGTCTCCACCGTTCCACTTTTAAAACCAGCTCCCCATCTCTCAGTGTGGCAGAAAAACACTGATTAGGGGGATATATTTAGATGTTTTTTAAATAATGACTAATCAGTCGAGGAAGTACCAGTGTACACAAAGTGAATCAGGCTTTTATTCTTTTTTTCTGAAGACTTCTCAGTGCCTTCAAAATGACCACAGAAACCCATTTGAGGGGGCTACCTCCTGGAGCCAGTATGCTATAGTATATATTTCAGGAATTCCTCTATCCTAATGTTTCTGAGTACTCTAAGCACTGCACTTTCTTCTGTAATAGCTGCTTGGGTAGTCTAGCCCTGTTTCATTTTTCTAAAAAGAAACCAGAAAACCCATATTTAAAACAGCTGTGCTATCTTCTCTGCAAGATAACGTCCCTCTTTCTCAATTGCCTCCTCTGCAGCTAAAACCCAATCTAGCAACAGATGGGGAAACGCGCCTCGCGCTGCTCTAGTCTGTCTAACCTGCGTGTCAGTGGTCAGACTGTGTTACAACAGGAGGTACGAGGAGTCCTCGGTTTTTTGTTTTTTTTTTTTTGCCATGACCACTATTACCACATTTCCTTTCCATGTCACGGCTTTCTTGCTTGCTTTCTCTCTCTCTCTCTCTCTTTATAAACTTACAATATTTGCATTCTCCAGCTGGTTCTGAAACCTATTTGGATAATATTTGCTGGCGCAGAAAATAATGTAGCCTTTGTTCAAGAACTTCACCAACAAAATGGCTTTCAGCTGGTTGAAATAGCTGAATCGGTAGCGATCTGATGAATTCGAATCCTGGCACAAAGCAAGAAGAGGAGAATTGGTGGACTTGAAATTTGGCACAGGGGTTCTTATCTTAATTATGCTTCTTTTAGATTTGTGATACTACCTTTCACCCAGGCAGCTCCTAAGTGCTTTATGATATTTGAATATTTTAATTCTCTCTGTTTGGAAGTAACTGAAAATGTGTTCCAGCAGCCCTTCAGGCAGGAGTATATCTGTGCCCTGGCTTGAGGCTGTAGAGAGCTGAGCCCTGTCTCTGAGGCTCCAGCTGTTCCAGCACATCTGCCTAGGCCACACTTGAGATTGCTTAGCCCTCGTCTCCGTTCATTCACTTGCTCCAATTTCAGTCTTGTTTAGAATGAATCCTTTCTCTTTTTCTTTAAAATTGATGGAAATCTTGTCATTGTTTTGAACATGTTTTTAGAACTTCTTGAATATTAACTAAACCTAATTCAAGATGTTATCATTTACAACACTGGTCTACATAGTATTAGTTATATGGCTTGTCAGGTGAACTGTGAGTGGGCTGTGAAAGTGCCCTTGTAGACACGCTTGCTCCTGAAAGTCACAGGACATCCCATTCTGTTGACCGTCACATCCTTTAGTTTCCCAGGTTTTCCCTCAATAATGGTGATTACCAAATTCTTTAGTTACCGAAATCATTCAGTCTACAAAATCTAGTGAATATAATATTGAGGGATTTTTCTTATCTCCTTCTCCCCATCCCTCTCTGCTTCCCTAACATAGAGACACCATATGTTTTAAAAGGTGCTATACTTTTGACTCTTAGATCTTAAAACCATAAGTTTGAAACCTCACGTCCTCTATAATTGGTCTTCTGGCGTCCTGGAACAATGAGGACATGGGTGTCTACAGAATAGTTCTACTGAAAGTTTTTCTTTGAATCATCACGCAGCGGCATCTTGGGTAGGCTTAAAGCTATTTCACAAGGGTGGCTGAGTAAAGATATGGCTTGGAGGACAGAGAATAAGATAACGAGTAGGAAACCGCAAAACAGAACATAAATGAAGAAGCTGCTGGTTCTTCATTTTTCTCAGGAGACAGAATACACACTAGGTCAGACTGCACAGCGGTAAGTGGGAAGCTGGTAGTTTATGAGTGGATAAGTGGCATTCACCTTGGCTGTCCAGTTTCCTTCCTCACAGGCTATCTCTTAGTTTGTATTCAAAGCATGTTAACTTTGGAAGTTATCCAGTATATCAGATACATAAAAGTGATTTGTCTGTAGGCCTGGAGACAGGTAGTAGTCCCCACTTGTCCTTGAGGGATGCATTCTAAGACCCCCACTGACATCTGAAACCACAGGTAGTACTGAACCACATAAGTACTATGTTTTCTTAGACATAGTTATGTGAATGTGCTCGCGCTCTCACTCCAAATATCTTATTGGATTATATTCAATTATAAAGAAGAAAAGATGGAGCAGGCTGGCATGAGATTTTATCGTACTACTCAGAACAGCGTGTGATTTAAAACTCATGACCATATTTAAATACAGGGTCTCATTCTTTTGCCCTGGCTGGAGTACAGTGCCATGATCATAGTTCATTGCAGCCTCAAACTTTTGAGTTCAAGTGATACTCCTGCCTCAGTAACCCAAATAGCTGAGATTACTGGTGTATATCAGCACGCTCAGCTAATTTTTTTTTTAATTTTTGTAGAGACAGGATTTCACTCTGTTGCCCAGGCTGGTCTCGAACTCCTGGCTTCAAGCAGTTCTCCCACCTCAGCCTCCCAAAGTACTGGGATTACAGGTGTCAGACACCATGCTTGGCCTGAATTATTTATTTCTGGAACTTTTTATTTAATATTTTCAAACCTTGGTCAACTGCTGGTAATTGAAGCTGTAGAAAGTAAAACCTCAGATAAAAGGGGGCTACTGTATTTAGCTTTAGGAAAATTTCTTTACTTTATGGTGGACACTTCATTGCTTTAAGTGAAAGAAAGTGATTTTTTTTCCACTTGAAAGAATTTCTGATTTAGAAAAGGATTAAAGTTTAATATAAGAGTGCTGTGATCAACACTTTTACATATATATCATTTTTTAAATTTTCAAAGAGTTAATTACTAAAGGAAGATTCCAATACATCTATATAGTTTATTTAAATATTAAAACACACTAAAATTATTTGTAGTTTTGAATATCAAAAAAAAAACCTTCATACAACTAAACACATACACACATACATACTTGTCCTAACACAGCTGATTTCTTCTGGAACTTGGTAAAATTCTGGAATTTGTAAGTTCTTACAGATAAATGGAACGCTATAAAAGAGTATGAGCTGGAGTTTTTGTTCTAATACAAATAGTTCTACACTCGTATATGCTTGAGAAAATTACTTACACCTCTCTATGTCTGTGTTATCACTGGCAAAATGGGGATAATAGGAGTTTCTTTTTAGGACTGTGAGGATTTAGTAGGTTACTTATGTGCTAATACTTGCTGCATGTTCTATAAGCATTAATTTTAACTGCCCTTCTCATTTAGATGTTTCTCTGCTTTGTTCGCATTTTCTGTCTTTGACGATTTAAAAGAATCACGGAAAGAACTAGAACTGCACATTTGTTAAACTTGATGGTAGCATCATGACTTACTCATCTCTATCTTCCTCCTCATAATTTAGTTAACAGAGAAAAATGTGCTTGACGTGGTCAGGAAGCAAAGGAGAAACTAGTTTTACTGGTGCTGAGCATTTGTGTAAGGGCCTGGCTGTGGTTAATGGGCAGTCTTTTTTTTTTCCTTCTTTTTTTTTTTATTGAATAGTAACTGTGTACATTAATGCACTTCTAGGGTACAGTGTGGGGTTTTCACAAACAATCTGAAACACTTCCATCAAACTGGTTAACATAGCCTTCACGTAATTTTCTTAGTTATTGTGTTAAAACATTCATATTCTACTCATAGA
>NW_003852453.1:7975044-7977476 GCF_000181295.1 Otolemur garnettii
ACACAGCCTACAGATATATGAAAAAATGCTCACCATCGTTAATGTGCATCGTTAAATAACACAGGGTGCCCCAGAAGTCCCCCATAAAGTCACCATACTCAGAGAAAACGGGAAATTGTGACTAAATCTACATTTATTTACAAAAATATTCATTACAAATTTTTACAAAATACAAAATATACTCTACATATTGGCCACCTCTTTGTAAAAATTTTGATGGATATTTTGTAAATAAAGGCTACATTTACCCAAGGTATGGAGACATTATGGACAACGCTTGGGACACCCTGTAGACTGAAGAATTTTGAATTAGTCTTGTGTGCATTTTAAGGCCCAGCAGCAGGTGGGGACTCAGGGTCCAAAAATGCAAACAAGGGCAGCACCTGTGGCTCAATGGGTAGGGTGCCAGCCCCATATACCAAAGGGGGCAGGTTTGAACCCAGCCCCGGCCAAACTGTAACAAAAAATAGCTGGGCATTGTGGCAGGCACCTGTAGTCCCAGCTATTCTGGAGGCTGAGGCAAGAGAATTGCCTAAGCCCAGGAATTTGGAGGTTGCTGTGAGCTGTGATGCCACAGCCCTCTACCAAGGGCAGTAAAGTGAAACTTTGTCTCTTAAAAAAAAAAGAAAAAAAAAGTGCAAACAAGAGGTTGTAGTCTGTGAAATGTGCTGATTATTCTCATCTGGGACAGGATGGTGCAGAGTTAAGTGTGGTAAAGCTATACAGAACTCTGTATCTGAAATGGGGAGGGGAGAGGAGCTGTAGAGCTAGTCTGGGGTACAGCGGAAATAGATCACGTAGGCCGTCTTTTTTATAAAGTTGAAAGCGAAGTCCATTGGGCCAGGAAGAATGAGGTCAAAGTGGAATTGCGACTTGAAGAGCATGGTGCATATGGAACTTCCTTTTGCATCTCTCTGTGGTAACAGGAGTGGGGAGGCAGAATCAGAAGAGGTGACCCAGGAAGTGCCTGGCTCTGTGAGTGAGGTGGAAGTGAGACATCCTAGGTGACAGAAAGGCCTATTGATGTGTGTGACTCCCAAGCCCCGTGGACCAAGGAAGGTAGATGTTGCCAGAGGGAGTGGATAAAGAGGAAGGGGTAGGCAGGTCCAGATGTGACCACTGGATTGTCACGATAAGAAGGAGATTAGGGGAGAAATAAACACAAAGGACAATGAAGGGAAATTGCCTGGAGGATTGGTCTGGAGGAGATTAGATAGGTTTGTTTCCATCTAGGTTTGATAGGACCTTCCAGATAGGTTTGATCCAGCTCTGAGGGGGAGCTGGATCTGCGGCTGAGGTGTCAGATGGGTCGTCAGTGTGAGTACTGAGGATGATGAGGGGAGACGAAGCAGACAGGAAAATGTGGGTCCTCAGAAGCCACTGTGTGTATGTCAGGGGCCGCGATACGGAGTAGCAGTCATGTTCCTCTCTCTTTAGTTCTTTCTTTCCCAAGAAAGGGCATATTCATGCTGTGAGTCTTGAATGACTTTGTACTAAATGAAAATATCATATAGAGGCCAAATTCTTTTCCTAAGAGAGGCAACTTTTTATTGGAATTTCCTCTGAATTGCTTCTCGGGAGGCCTGGGGCCCCCAAGGTCCATGAATGTCAAGTCCAGGCTTTTCATTATTTTGAACTCTCAGTGGAATTTTTCTTTTTTTCCTGAAAAGTAAAATGCAATGCCAGTATGAGAATTATTAAAAATCATTTTGTGGAAAATAGTGCCTAACAGAAACCAAAGCCCTAGTTCATTGCGTTATGTTTGATTAATGGTGTAGCAGCGATTTACATTTCAAGGTTTTTAGTACGGGCTTTTATGACCTACAAATTATGCATCTTATAAATCGTCATTTGGCTTTTTATAAGTAAAGAATTATTTGGCCAATTAAAATTAATTTTTATACTGTTTTGTTAAGATTTTAGGAATATTAATTGTCATTTGCTGTTTTCTTCCTTGGGTTTCATACGAAGCACGTATCAGAAATTTTACAAGATCAGGATGAAGGGAACTTTTAGAAGTACAACTTTCCAAAGGTAGTTTGTTGTTCTGGATATATTAGTATGTGGGGACCTCTGGTGGCTTAATTTATTTTTCCCTCTGAAAGAACGGATGCAAAGTGGAGAGCCACACATAGAATTCCAGTTGGGATCGTCCAACATTTTCATTTGGCAGGAGAGGGAACTACGACCCATAAAGGATAAATGACTTTTCCAGGACCATAGCAGAGGCCGGCAGCAACCCTGGCCAAGTCCTCTTACTGCAGTATGCCATGGCCCCCTTGGAGAGGCAGTTAATAAGATAAGTGTGAGAAGTAAAAGGTCCCGTAGCACATTGTTTCATAATTCATATGCATTTTATCTTAAAAGCGTCACCGCATCCATGCTGTCCTCTGCATCCTCACTCCCTCCTTTCGAGATCTGATCATCTCTCC
>NW_003852453.1:7977588-7979469 GCF_000181295.1 Otolemur garnettii
CTTAAACTTCATCTCTGCTGTACCAAAGCCTGTAGGTGTCTTAACATGATCACCAAGGTTTGAAAACAGGTCAATTTCCAGAAAGTGGGATAGCTCTGCCACTTATATGTGGCCTTGGCTATGTTGTTTAACCCGTCCTTTCTTCATCTATCAAATGCAAGTGGTAGGCCTTGCCTCAGGGAATTACTTAGAGCAGGAATCTCCAGCCCACCATTCAGGATGGCTGTGAAGGTGGCTCATAAAATCACAAAATCATAACCTTACTTAAAACATTATGAGCTTTTTGTGTGTGGGTTTTTTGGTGTGGAACCCAATCGTGCTGTTCTCCAGTGTGAACTTTGCGTCACACTGTCATGTAAAATAAACATAGGTACACTCTCACTGTTTACACACATGTGTGGCTTGCCGTCTGTTATTTTCCAAGTGCAAATAGTCGAATTGACAACATAAAACATACGTGCACCCTGGTGACTTGTTGATGGCAGCAAGTTTGAATAATATTTCAACTTACCTTTGCAACGTTAGTGTTCAATGTTATTTAGAAGTCTGCTAAGCATTCTTACTTGATTACTGAGGTGCTGCCACACCTCGGTGGCACCTGACACATTGCCCACCGTGTTCTACAATCACCCCCCAACCCTGCCTTGCCCTGCATCAGCAGCCCAGAGGTGAAAGGGCCCAGACCTTGCTTTCTATTTTCTTCTCAATTTTAATAACCAAATAAATATAGTCCCTTATCTATTGTTATTTTTTAATCCCAACCCAGCTTCTACAACAGAACCCCCAAAAGAAAAATCATGGATGAAGGAAAATTATTCAATGGAAAGTAGACAGTGACCACTTTTTTGTCAAGGCAAATACAAAGACCCACTGCTTTATTTATAGGGAATGTGGGCAAGTTTTTAAAGACTGTAATTTGAAAGGCATTATATGCAAAAACGTGCTGCCAAATTCAAGGCATTATGTGGTAAGGACAAAATAGCGGAACTGAAAAAAAAAGTCTGTCTCAACAAAAAAATGTTTTAAAAGTTACCACTTAGACAAATTCCATTGTAGAAGCTAGTTTTGTGGTAGCATATTTAAGAGCAAAACCACCAAAACCATTTATCGATGGTGAGTTGACTAAGCAATGTATGGAAAGCATGGCAGGTACCATTTGCTGTGAAAGAAGGAATATTTCTAAAACAATGTGTCTCATCAGCCTGGAGAACTGAAGATATTAGAAAAATCTATCAACAAAAGTTCGGAGAATAAAGCTGTGATTTAAAGCTGTGATTTAGAGTTCCAGGGAGTCCTTGCTCATAGCAGCCTCAAACTCCTGGGCTCAAGCGATCCTCTTGCCTCAGCCTCCCAAATAGCTGGAACGACAGGCGACCACCATAATGTCTTAAGCTCCTGAGCTCGAGCAATCCATCCACCTTGGCCGCCTCCCACAGTGCTAGGATTAGAGACGTGAGCAGACAAGCTGCTGATTTTTAATTTCATGCTTTGGCAATGACGGACAGCACTGAGCATACACATACTGCTCAACTTGGCATTTTTATCGGAGATATCAATGATGAATCTACTATCCCTGAAGAAATGGCTTATTTTATGCCATTAAAAGACACAGCTAAGTCAAGAGATTTATACAAAGTGGTAAAAAATACGTTAAAGTGATTTTCTTTGTCCGTCATCACCTTATCCGGTATAGTTACTAATGGAGCCCCAGCAATGGTAAGTAAAAGAGAGGGACTTATAAAATTAATAGAAGATGATGCAGTTGCCACCCCAAACTCACATTTGATGAAGTAGCATTGCATAGAACATCAAGATAATTTATGTGGGCTCGGCGCCTGTAGCTCAACCGGCTAAGGCACCAGCCACGTACACCTAAGGTGG
>NW_003852453.1:7979701-8005326 GCF_000181295.1 Otolemur garnettii
TGTCTCAAAAAAAAAAAAAAAGATAATTTATGTGCAAAAGCTATAAAAATGGATAATGTCATGCCAATTGTCATCAAGACTATGAATTTTATAAGGGCCAAGGAGTTGAATCATTTTCAATTCCAGGAATTCCTTAAAAGCATTGATGTTGACTATAGTAATACCATTTACTTTTTGAACGTAAGATCACTAAGCTGAGGCCAAATGTGGAAAACCTTTTATGATTTGTAACATGTTACTGTGTCTTGTTATTGAAAACCAAATTTGTGCCAGAATTTGATGATTCTAACTGGCTTGCAGATTTAGCATTTTTAGGGGATGTAACCACTCCTTTAAATGAGTTAAACATGTGTCTTCACGGTGAAAACCAACTTAATACAATGCTTCAGACCTTAGTAGCATTCCAAATAAAAATGAAATCATGACAAGCTCAAATTAAGGCAAACGATTTTATGCATTTTGACATGTCAGCTGAACACAGTTCTGTGAACACCAAAAAAAAAATACACAGCCTTGCTTTTCAGTTTAATACAAGAATTTGAAAGTAGATTTCAAGATTTCCAGGATTGCGTTTGTGACTCCATATTCAGTCAGAAATATGTCACCTGCCAATTTTCAAACAGAATGCGTAGAGCTACAATCTGACATTCAGCTTAAAGAAAACTTTGATCCTGTCTCTTTGCCGGACTTTTCTAAGTCGGATCTTCCCGGAGACAGTCACGCCCACCTCACAGACACGCCCACCTCACAGACACGCCCACCTCACAGTCACGTCTTACCGCTTTTTAGCAGGACCTACGTCTGCGAGCAACTATTTTCAAGAATGAAGCACATTGAAGAGCACAATTAGAACCAGAATATATGATGAGCGCCTTGAGAACTCACTGAGAGTTACAATTACTTCCATGGAACCAGAGATTGATGCATTAGTTTCTTAAATACAATGTAATGTCAGATATCCCACTAGTTTTATGTTGCCCACTTTTCTTTTATAATAAAAAATATCAAAAAAACCCAGATATTTTATTACTTAGAAATACATATTTTCTGTACTACATATTACTGATTGTGAACTTGGAACCTGCTTGATGATTTTAAAACCCTCTCGGAACAGGCTGCTGCATAATTAGGATCATAATGTGGGGATTCTTTTGCTTGTCTGTGATGGTGGATGTCGTGCAAATTATGCACAGACTTTTTTTTTTTTGCACATCAGGTTTTGTTAGTGTTTGTGTAATGTGTGGCCTAAAACAGCTCTGCTTCCAGTGTGGCCCTGAGAAGCCAAAAGGTTGGACACACCCAGATTATAGAGTTAATCATATGAAGCCCCTCATGTAAAGCATCAACACACAGTTGGCCAGTAAAGGATGGTAGCTCTTTTTTTTTTTTTTTGGCGACAGAGTCTCACTATGTTACCCTCGGTAGAGTGCCATGGCATTACAGCTCACAACAACCTCAAAATCTTGAGCTTAAGTGATTCTCTTGCCTCAGCCTCTTAAGTAACTGTGCCCGCCATAACCCCCAGCTATTTTTGTCGCTGTTGTTGCAGTTGTCATTGTTGTCTAGCTGACCCAGGCTGGATTACAAACCTGCCACCCTCGGTGTACGTGGCCGGGGCCATAACCCCTGTGCTACGGGTGCTGATCCAGGTTTATTGGTGTAATTTGGTTCCTTATATCATAAATTTCTACCCTACTGCCTGGAGAACTTCTTGGGGGCAGGGACTTTTCTGTTGTATCTTGAGGGCTTGGTGTCGTGCCTGACTCATAACAGGGACCTAAGTAATTGTTGAACAGAATTTAGCCGTGAAACTTTGAGCAAGTCATTTAATCTTTGTGAACCCCAATTCCTACGACAAAAATGGAGGAAGAGTTAATAAAGTAATGCACATGAGCCCCTAGCAGGGTGCTGCATGGTACTTGGTTTATAGTTACAACTCAGTAGACATTAGCAATTGGCAAAATCACACTTCACCTTAAAAATACAAGGTCAAGTATTAGCTTTTCTGTAGAACTCCTTCTCCACGGGTACCACCTCCCCCCATTGGTTGCATTTCCCTGCCCCCTGGCAAAGTTAATCATTCCCTGTTCATCACTCTTATACTCCAGAAAGTATGTTTTAGTGGGGAAAATAAAGTTGTTTTGTTTTGGGGGTTTTTTTACAGTTTTTGGCCGGGGCTGGGTTTGAACCTGCCACTCCAGCATATGGGGCTGGTGCCCTACTCCTTTGAGCCACAGGCACCGCCCAAAAATAAAGTTTCTTTAATTTGACAAACATTGCATGATTTTGAATAGGTTAATTCAGCTGTTAAGCCCCATCTGTACTCGGATCCTCAGCATATGAGATTATTTTTATGTTGGTCTTTCCTACTAAGAAAAGGATCTTCTTTAGAGCAGGAATAGGGTCCTATTAATCCTATTTGCTATATAGTAGGTGCTTTAAAAAGTATGTAATGAGTTGAATATGACACCAAAACCTTGTTAATGTTAGCAAACCATAGATACAAACGGAGACAGAATAAACAAGGCATCACAAGTGGAGGAAAAAAAATAAAACTAAAAAAGACAAAGCAAAAAAAAAGATGTTAAGCCAAAAGCTAGAAAGGTAGTACCAAGGGTTTTTAAAAGGCAGAAGAAATAACAAAACATAAAATTCAATCAAATAATAAAAATATAGTCGATGTTGAATGGATTGAGAAGATGAACTATTTTTAAAAAGAAAGGAAAAAACAAAAATAAAAAAATAAAGGAAATTAAAACATTTTCATATAAAGGAGTGTGAGCGGTAGAAGATGCAGCTAAGAGCAAGATCGTAGTAGCTACAGTTTTAGAACTTCTAGAATTCTGAACATTGGCTCATTTCACAACAACTGGGGAAATGAATGATCATAGTCTTATTTTTAGTGTTGAAGAGGCAGGTCACAAGGTGAAAGGACATGGTAGTTAACACACAGGCGGAGCAGGGGTTGGACGGGGAACTCCTGAGCGTGAGTCCATTGTTCTGTCTCTTACGTCATGGACCTGTGCTCTAAGAAGGAAGGGAATGTAACATGTTGAGAATTTATAGAAATTTATCCAGCACTTAATATCTTAGGCCTAAGGATCATTACAGAAAGGTTTATTTTTGTCTTTCAGTTTATGCCTGTTCAAGTTCCAAGTGATGAAGAAAAAGATGATCCTGTCCTTTTTGCCAATAGAGTTCGGAAATTAATGGCAGAGTAAGTGTCTCTAGTTTTCAGTAGATCACTTGAAAATTATTTGTCACTATCATTTAACATAGTTGTAAGGCTCCCTCCCCCCAGAGGACCTCATTTCCCAGCTTATTTTGGTAAGTAAAATAATGTGCCCAGGGACACCATCAGTAAACAAACTATTTACAGATGGTTTCCCCAGTTGCAGCCCCCAAATAAGGAAATATGTCTTCACCAGAAAGACAGAGGAGGGTGCAGTAATCAGAAGGGACCAGTCAGTGCCTCCACCAGGTAGATTCTCCCAGGCTGGCCCGTCGCCGTCAGACAAAGGCTCAGCTGCCCAGGGCTGGGCGTTTCATGGGCATTAGTGATTATAACACTGAATAGGAGAAAGTCTGCCAGGGAAAGAGAGAAACAGAAAAGGGGAAAGTCACTCCTATGGAGGGATGTCTATTAATTCAGGATTTAGAAACTGTGAAACAGAAGGTAAATATTTTCCTGCACTTAAGGGAGTTTTAACTGGCCGCTGTTCTGACTAGATAAATCACTCCATCTTGTAATGAAACAGTGTGTCCACTATACTACCACCCAGGCACCCCAGAGCCCTCCGGGTGTGTCTTCTCTCCCACCCTCTAACCCTGGAACCCACCATAGCCCTTACCTCTCTCACTGACGCCCTGTAGTAGATTTGGAGCTAATAGACCAGAAATATTTATTTTCTTAGTAAAAATTCAGTGGGAACTCTAAATTAAATTTCATAGCTGAAATTTGGCTTTATAGCTAGATTCTTTTTTTTTTTTTAATTTGGAGGCAGAGTCTCACTTTGTTGCCCTCAGTGGAGTACCGTGGAGTCACAGCTCCCAGCAACCTCAAATGCTTGCTCCAGCTTCCCAAGTAGCTGGAAATACAGGCTAAGTTTTATATTTTTAGGAGAGCTAGGGTCTCACTCTTGCTCAGGCTGGTCTCAAACTCCTAAGCTCACGAGATCCACCTACCTCAGCCTCCCAGAGGATAGCCTGATTTTTAATTATACATAATTTAATTAATTAATTTAATTTTCATTTTTAATTATACATAATTTAATTTTACACGCCTATGGTTCATCTTATAAGGGTACATGTGAATCTTTCTAAATGTAGAATGTAAATGTCTTAACACAATAACTAAGAAAATGACATGAAGGCTGTATTAACCAGTTTGATGAAAATATTTCAAATTGTATATGAAGACAGCACACTGTACCCCATGACTGTATTAATGTACACAGCTATGATTTAATAAAAAATATTCATACATGTTTTATTCTGATATATGTGCATATTTTTAGTATTTCCCTATAGACTAACTTTATTTCAAAATACAGTCAATGTTTAAGAAAAAAAATTGCTACTGTCTCTATCTGTACTTGTTTTCTGTAGTTGCTAGACCAGCTACAAAATTAGTTTTTATGTTGTTTTCTTCTCTTTTTTTTCTTTTTATACCAGCTTCTGTCCAAAAGGTAGCTTATAAGGTAAACGTTAGAAACGGACAGAACTTGGGTCAGGTATTTTTGCTTTCCAAAACGTGCCTGAAAACAGAGAAAGGATTCACGTAGCCAGCATTTCTGAACTTGGAGGAGTGGAGGCATGATGGCCTTGGGTAAAGAAAAAGAAACCTCAATTAGCTTTGTAACCTTGGACGAGTCTCTTTCAAGGCTACTTCTCCTCACATGTGAAATAGGAATTAAAGTCCTTGCTTGATGTTTCTCATGGTTTTAATTATTATGAGAATCGAGTAGGAACTTACATAATAAAAGCATTTGAAACCAGTAAAGAGCAAAGGAGATGATAGGTAGTGGTGTTACTACAGCTGAATAAAGTGTCTGTCAAGTATCATGCTAGGCCCTGGTGTTACTTAATGTCATCCTCACAGCAACTCTGTAACTTAAGTAAGAAACAGACTCATGGAAATGTGTCTTTACTGGAAAGACACTCTTCTGGATATATACCTAATAGAGGAATTGCAGGATCAAATGGCAGGTCTATTTTTAGTTCTCTAAGTGTTCTCCAGATGTCTTTCCAAAAGGAACATAGTAGTTTGCATTCCCACCAGCAGTGTAGAAGTATTCCCTTTTCTCCACATCCACGCCAGCATCTCTGGTTTTGGGATTTTCTGATATGCTAATCTTAGAATATAAACGTCTTAACACAACAACTAAGAAAATGACATAAAGGCTATGTTAACCAGTTTGATGAAAATATTTCAAATTGTATATGAAAACACCATACTGTACCCCATGATTGCATTAATGTACACAGCTATCATTTAATAAAAAAAAAAAGAAAGAAAGAAAGACAGGGTGGGGGATTCAGGGAGGTGAGTAGTTTACCCAGAATCAGAGCGTAATAGATAGTGACTGTCTGGGCTGAGACTCAAATCCACATTTCCTGTTTCCAGGGCCCAAGCTCTAAAGTATTTAGAGTTTGTACTGTTTATCATTATAATTCCTGAGATACTTTAAAATTTTATTTTTCATCTTACATATATATTCTAACACCAAAATATTTGTTAGACAAAAATAGCCTAGAAAAAACGTTTTAGATAAAAAAGTTTTATTCTGATTACACTCATTCAAAATGTCATGTTTCTAGCAGTGAGTCACAAAATCAAATACAGCTGAAGACATCATCTTATGATTTTCACTGAATACTGGTGAATAAAAATTTAGTGACGAGAAATCTTCAAGAAATTATTTTATGTACTGCACAGCCTTACCCACTGTTTTTTCAGTTTTTATTAATATACTTTTTCCAAATCTAGTCCACAATCATTTGATCTTTGAGCAGGAGGAATTGTGTTCTCTTTTGAGGATGAAGGATGTTTAAGGTGTGGAAAAAATATCAGTTTATTATCAATTCATTTCAGTATTTTTAGAAGATTGCTGTGTAGCAAGAAGATGATTTCTAGTTATAAAAAAGAAGAAAAAACACAAATAACCAACAATTCAGAGAGATCATTCCCTTACAGTACATGCAAATGCTATTTCTCTATTTAAACAGCACTGCCACGGGCGTTCTTTTTTGTCCTTATAGTAACCGTTGGAAGTAAACAGAGTAGTTATTCCTATATACAGATGAAAAAAGTGAGGCCTGGGTCAAATGCAATAAGTCCACAGCTGGGAAAGATTCTGCTCGACTTGAACTTAAGTCTCCTAATTACTTTTTATGAAGGTCAAGTCAACTATTATTATCGTTAAAACACGAAACAAAAATTATCAGCGATAGAGACAGAAGCCTGAAGACATAAGGAGATTACCTTGGGCCACAGTGAGTCCATGAAGAAGAGAAATACAGTATGTCTCTTCCAAAAGAAAAGCCAGAGCTGCTGCCGGTTTAAAAACTAGTAAATACTTTTTGTTGGCTGTTGTTAACCAGGCCTAACGAAAAATCATGACTGTTTTAAAAAGAGCTGAATTTCAATCTGCTTCTTGATACGTTTAGAGCTCTGGGAATCCCAGTAACAGATCATACCTATGAAGACTGCAGACTGATGATTTCAGCAGGACAGCTAACGTTGCCTATGGAAGCTGGGTTGGTGGAATTTACTAAAATTAGCCGGAAATTGAAGTAAGTATCATTTTAAAATTCCTGTACATTCACAGAGTTGTTGAAAAGGGATTTGAAATCCTATTTGTTTATTTTCTCCTGCCTTGTTAATGCACAGCTCGAGGACCCACTTGATGTTTATTCTGAAAGTCAAGGTTGTAAATTCATCTTCCATTTTATCCTGTTTTTGTTTTTTCAAGAACAGTTAACTTGGAGATACGCACTAGTCACAGGAGGAGACCAAGGAATGATTATGTGGTTCTACACAGACCCCCCCCCCACCCCTATTCACAAATGGCTCTGAGGAGTCAGCCTGCCACCTTTTTTTCCAAGGGTAGCCTCCTTAAGGTGATATTGACACGTGGTGGTCACCATTTAACGTGTGAAACTTAAATTGACTTGTCTAGTAGCAGTTCTGACCACCATCACTGAATTTTCAATGCTTACCCTGTTCTACCTTTTTATTCTGGATACCTATTTCTTTTTTTAAAGGTGAAAACTCTCCTTTGTGCTTTCATTATCTAGTTTAAACCATTTAGAACAGTGGCCCCCAACCCTTTTGGCACCAGGGACCAGTTTCATGGAGGACAATTTTCCCTGGATTGGGGTGGGGGGAGGGACATTAGATTCTCATAAGAAACAAGCAGCCTAGATCCCTTGCCTGTACAATTCACAGTATATGTCACACTCGTGTGAGTGTGACACCACTAATGCCACCACTGATGGGACAGGCAGTGATGCCAGTGATAGGGAGCAGCTGTAACTATAGATGAAACCTTGCCTACCTGTCTAGCATAAAAGGTGTAACCTTCCAACCCCCTCTTATTATAGTTCATTCTGTTCTCTGTCCTATTAGGAATTTGCAGAATTTCTGGGTTCAGTAGAGTTGGCATTTTCTCTAGGAAGGAGCTGTAGAACCAGTTACTATGTGAAAGTTCAATATCAAAATATAACATTTTGATAACTGACATAGAAAATACTATGTATTACTTACATCTTCTAGGTAACAAAAATGTTTGGCCTTTGTTTGGATGTTACGTTCATAATATGTCCTAGATTTGAAAAGTTTAGATACTCACTGAAATTGGACACAGAAGGAATACGTGTTAGGTCACTTATTTAATTCTACAAGGCAAAAACAGAATGTGCTGTAAGCCACGGTGTATTTCACAGTGTTTTCTTTTATCACCCTGATTCTTCATAACTAATATTGGAGGAAGTGCATCACGAATCTCCCTATCACAGCATTTTGTGAACTATGAATTCATTATCAGCCTGAAAGCGCCTGGAAAACAAAAATTGTAATTTCTTTTGTAACAACTCAATAACTACTACCAACTTACTAGTTTAAAATATGCTTCCTTATTTTCTTATCACCAGTCATTCTTCCACCACATTGTTCTTTTTTTCATTTCCTTTTCTTTCCTTGAGATATTTAGGATAATTATCAGTTATATTCATATCTTTTTTATGCATCTTTTGTCTCAATTTTTTTTATTTTCTCTATACATATACATGTGTTTATTTGGGTTCCACTTTTTGCCTTCACAAAATTAAAAAGGCTTAAAATTTAATAACAATAACAATGTTTAAAATAAGGACTAGAAACAAAAACCTCGTAAAGAATGAATGAAGATAAATACATTTGGAAAAGAAATCAGACAATTGTGACAACAAAATATTGAGCAATAAAAATAATAATGCAAAAAAAGTAACATTCACATTGTCAGATTAGAGTATGTCTATCATAGAATGCTTTGACTCTGAGGTTCAGTATAGAGTCATCAGTTAACTTCTTCTTCTTATTTTTTTCCAAAGTCTCAAAAAATAGACAACTAATATTTATAAATAAAAAAAGATTATTTCAAAAAACAAAAACAAATCATGCCATTTTTTTTTTTTTTTTTTTTTTGCAGTTTTTGGCCCGGGCCAGGTTTGAACCTGCCACCTCCAGTATATGGGGCAGGCGCACCACCCCAAATCATGCCAAATCTTATAGATAATAGAAAAAAAAGAAATACTTCAAAATCATTCTACTTCATCTGGATACACCTGATATTAAAATTGGAAAAAAATATATTATTATAAAGGGAAATTACATTTTTCACTTATAAATGAGGATTCAATATCCTAAACAACATATTAGCAAGTTGAATTAAAAATTAATGTTCAAGTAATGTACTTTGGTCCAAATTAAATCCAATTTATGTGAGAATCATTATTTTCTTTTCTTTCTTTTTTTTCTTTTCCTTTCCCTCACCCCCTCCCTTTTCCCCGATATTTATATCTTTTAAAAGACTGCAGATTGCATGTGAAAACCCCACACTGTACCCCAGAAGTACATTAATGTACATAGTTACCATTCAATAAAAAAAATAAAATAAATAAATAAATAAAAGACTAGATGACTGTGTACGTGTTCAATAGGTTCTTTCCAGTGCCTATTTTCATTCTTCTTTTCAAGTTTAACACTTCAGATATTTTTCCCTCCAACAAGTTAATAAAACACTGTGAACTGTGAAGAGTTAGTAACACGTATTTATAATTCTTTGTTTAGACTAGATTGGGATGGTGTTCGCAAGCATTTGGATGAGTATGCCTCTATCGCGAGTTCCTCAAAAGGAGGAAGAATTGGAATTGAAGAGTTTGCCGAGTATTTAAAGCTGCCTGTTTCAGATGTCTTGAGACAACTTTTTGCACTCTTTGACAGGGTATGTCAAAATTTAATCTTTAACTTTTTTACTCTGCTGGTCCCCAAGGGCATAAATCAGTATGGCAGGCATTTGAAAACCCTCTTAGGTCAGAGTTAGAAGAATCAAGGCTGAGCCTATGGTTTAACTGTGTGATTTTGTTTTTACCCCTTAATAATAATACTGATAATTGTTAATAATACTGATAATTGTGTGTATATTACAACATTTATGATACTGTCATTTATGGCATGATATATGATACAATAGTGTCCATTTATTTTAAATGCTACATCAGAAACAAATTTTGTGTCCATATAACCACATTTGTGATATGAAATCAGAAAAGTTTATATAATTGTGAAGAATTTTAAAATTTATATTAAAACTTATACACTGAAGACATGGATGGTAAAATTCCATTGTGAAGGTTTCTGGACTTCCTCAAAAGTGTATAAAGACCAAATAGATTTTATTTTATTTTCAAGTGAAAGTAAAGGTTTCAATCGAAATCTGATCATTTGCCTTTATTTGGGGGATATTATGAATATGGAAGTACATGCCATTAGATAATTGAATTGTTGAAAACTTTCCTTAAGAAAAGTGTCAAGATTTCAAATGATCTACTTTTAATTTGTTTTTAATATACAAAATTGATAGTAAAATGCATTCTTGTAGTTACGGCTATGTGAGTTCTAACTAATGCTTAAAGCAGTGGTTCTCAACCTTCCTAATGCTGCGATTTATTTTCCTTGTTACAAAGGGGTCACGACCCACAGGTTGAGAACGCTGGCTTAGAGGCATATAACTCCCACTACATTCAAGACACATGGCAGCTGCAGAAAAAATCAATGTTCCCTTGTAGCTATCCATGTCGTCAAGCCCTTACCCCACCTTTAACCCCTGGCAATCTCTGATCCATTCTCCATTTCTAGTTTAGCTTTTTCTAGATGCTACATAAATTGAATCCTATAGTATATAGTCTTTGAGTCTGGCATCTTTCACTTAGCATAATGCATTTGAGAGTCTGCTGTACTACTGTGTTTCCCTGAAAATAAGACCTACCCAAAAAATAAACCCTAGCAGGATTTCTATGCATTTGTTACATATAAGCCCTACCCTGATAATAAGACCTAGTGATGGGCATGGCTATGCATGCATTTAGGCGCAGAGAGGAAGACATCCCCTGAAAGTAAGCCCTAGTGTATCTTCTTGAGGAAAAATAAATATAAGACAGTGTCTTCTTTTGGGGGAAACACGGTAGATGTATCAATAATCTGTTCTCTTTGATTGCTGAAGAGTATTTCATTATATGGATGTGCCAGAGTTATTTTCTGTGTTCTTCAGTTGAGGAACTTTTTGTTTGTGTCTAGTTGGGGGCTATCATTAACATAGTTAAGCATTCATGTATAGGTTTTTGTTTAAATATAGGTTTTCAATTCATTTCAATTTGGTAGATATTTAGGAGTGTGATTGCTTTATTTTCCCTTATCTGATAATTGACTTTTATTTTGCATTCATTCCTCTAAGACATTTCTGTTGCATAAGAGATATTGCAGATGGGCGGCGCCTGTGGCTTAAAGGAGTAGGACACTGGCCCCATATACCAGAGGTGGTGGTTCAAAACCCAGCCCCGGCCAAAAACTGCAAAAAGAGAGAGATTGCAGATACTGCAGATTGGTCTCAGACCACCACAATAAAGGGAATATTGCAATAGAGCAAGTCACACCAGTTTTTGGTTTCCCAGTGCATACATGTATAAAAGTTATGCTTACGTGATTCTGAAGTCTATTCAGTGTGCAGCAGCATTATGCCTAAAACACAACGTACAGACCGTAACAAAAAACATAGTGGATTGCTAAGATGCCAACCATCTTCTGAGCCTTCAGTGAGTTGTAATCTTTTTGCTGGTGGAGGGTCTTGCCTCGTCATTGATGGCTGCTGACCGATCCGGTTCATGGCTGCTGGAGATTGGATTGGGTGTGGCAGTTTCTTAAGATAAGACGATAATGAAGTTGCTGCATCCATTGACTCTTCTCTTCATGAAGGATTTCTCTGCAGTGTGTGATGCTGTTTTGTAGCATTTTACCCACAGAAGGCCTTCTCCCAAAATTGGAGTCAGTCCTCTCAAACCTTGCTGTGGCTTTATCAGCCAAGTTTCTATGATAGTCGAAGTCCTTGTTCGTGCTTTTAACAATGTTTTACCTCACCTTCACTAGCAGTAGATTCTATCTCAGAGAACAGTTCTTTTTGCTCATCCCTGAGAAGTGACTCCTCTTCATGCAAGTTTGGTCATGATATTCAGGCTCCACTGCCATTTCTGGTTCTCCAGCTATTTCTCTAGCTATTTCTACCACATCTGCTGTTATTTCCTCCACTGATGCCACGAACCCTTCAAGGGCATCCTCACAGGCTGTAATGAACTTCTTCCAAACTTCTGTTAATGTTGCTGTGTTGAATTTCTCCCACGAATCACCAATGTTCTTAATGGCATCTAGAATGGTAAATCCCTTCCAGAAGATTTTTAATTTACTTTTCTCAGATCCATCAGAAAAAAATCACCGTCTATGTCAGCTATAGCCTTATGAAATGTATGTATTTCTTATGTAATAAGACTTAAAAGTTGAAATTACTCCTTGGTCTATGGGCTGTACAATGGATATTATGTTAGCAGTCATTAAAACAACATTAGTCTCCTTGCCTATCTCTATCAGACCTCTTGGGTGACCAGGTGTGTTGGTAATGAGCAGTTAGAATTTGAAAGGTATCTCTTTTTCTCCAGAGTAGTTCTCAACAGTGGGTCGAAAATATTCAGTAAACCATGCTGTGAACAGATGAGCTATCATATAGCTTTAGTTGTATCATCTACAGAGCACAGATAGAGTAGATTTAGTATAATTCTTCAGGGCCCAAGATTTGGGGCATGAAATAAGCATTGGCTTCACCTTAAAGCCACCAGCTGTTCTGGCCCCTAACAAGAAAGTCAGCCTGCCCTTTGAAGCAGGGCATTGCTTTAAAGCCAGGCATTGACCTCTGACTAGCTGTGGAAGTCCGAGATGGCATCTTCTTCCAATAGAAGGCTGTTTTGTCTACCTTAAAAATCTGCTATTTAGTGTAGCCAGCCTCCATTGATCTTCACAGCGTTTTCCAGCTTCTCCATCAGCACTCGCTGCTTCCCCTTGCACTGTTAGGGAGACTCTGCTAGTTTCCAGTTTTCTTGTGCAGCTTCCTCACGTCTCTCAGCCTTCATAAAATTGAAGGGAGCAGGGCCTTGCTCTGGATTAGGTTTTGGCTTAAGGGAATGTTGTAGTTGGATAGACTTCTGCCCAGCCCACTCAGACTTTCCTCATGGCAGCAGTAAGACTGTTCTGTTTTCTTATCATCTACATGTTCACTGGAGTAACACTTCTAATTTTCTTTAAGAATTTTTCCTTTGCAGTTACAACTTGGTTAACTGTTTCATGCAGTAGGGCTAGATTTCAGCTTGTCCGAGATTTTGACATGCCTGCATCACTAAACGTAATCATTTCCAGCTTTTGATTCAAAGTGGGCAGTCATCGCTTCTCGGCCTTTTGGCTAAGATCAAGTGCAAAGTGGGCAGTCATTCTTTTCACTTGAACACTTAGGGTTGTTAATCGACCTCATTTCAATATTATTTTGTCTCAATACAGGGAGGCTGGAGGGAAGGGAGAAAGAGAGAGAGTTAATCCAAACAGTCAGAACACACATATTTATCAATTAAGTTCACCATTTTGTGTGGGTGAAGTTCACGTGACACCCCCAAACAATCACAATAGTAACATTGGAAATCACTGGTCACAGATCATCATAACAGGTATAATAATAATGAAAAAGATTGGAGTATTGAGAGAATTACAAAAATGTGGCACAGAGACACGAAAAGAGCCTGCACTGTTGGAAAACTAGAGCTGATAGAGTTGCTTGATACAAATCTTCAATTTGTAAAAGAAAAATACACAAGAACCCCAATATCTGTGAGGGGTAACAAAATGAAGCCCAATAAGAGCAGATGTCTCTGTTTATATGATCCTGAGTTGACTGTCCTTTTCTTTCAGCAGTTTAAAGACGTCCTACTTTAAACTGGCCTCCGTGGTTTTGCAGCCTCACTGGTTGTTCTTCAAGTTCTGACTTTCCTCACCAACCCTCCTGCTATGGCCTTTTGTCCAGAGGTAGTTCCTTTTGTATTTTTCCAAAGTTTCTAGTTGTAATTGGGAGAGAGAGGCTAACCTGGGCTTCTTCCCTCTTGGCTGGTGCCACAAGTCCCAGCTGGGAAAAGATATTTTGCAAAAAACTTATAGCTTAATAACAGAAACTTTCTTTCTTTCTTTCTTTCTTTTTTTTCCTAGAGCATGCTAATGTTTCCAGTGATTTATTCCATGATCTCACAGATGAACTATTCTTTAACATGGTGCTGTTAAGCGACCTTCTTCTATATATAGTACCTGGGCCTCTCTTCTGGGCTTACTTACACATCCAAATAATTTGTCTTCATCCATGAAGTGATAATGAATCACTGTATCAGTATCACTGTAAAACGTGATGATTAGGGCCAAGAGAGAAGTAAATTATTGGATGTAATTGTGCAAATTGGGAAATTAGATGTACCTTTTCACTTGTGTGATTACTAATCTTTCTGTAGTATTTATTCATGCAAGTAATTTTAAATAAAAAAATTGTATCTAGATATAATTGGTTACTGAAAGACTATGACAAGGGCTGTCCAAACAAGGACAGGAGATGGGGAAACGGGGACACACTGTGAGACAAGAACAAATGTCTAGTCACCACGATTCCTAATCAAAGTGAAAATCGTATCTCTATATGGTTACCCTGTCCTTCAGGGGTCAAACCGTCATTGCTGGCAGTTGCAGAATTATTTTGACACCAATTCTGTCTCTTGATGATGGATGGTACCTACTAACAGCCTCATTCTTTCTACAGCATTGTGAAGTACAAGAAGATTTGGGGGTAGGGAAAGGCCTGTAAACCAAGGATTAAAGTAACTGCCAGTTAGCCAGATTAACTCACTCAGAACTAAAGGAGGCGGCTGTCCCCAGGCTGTCAGAGACGGGTGGGCCTTTGTCACCTATCTGGTCAGTCCCACACCTGTCACTTTGTAAGTGTGGGCTTCTTTTACTCCTTTGTGTAGTGTGACTTAGGTTTGGATATACCCCGTAAGGTGGTCTGTAAAGTTTTTTCTTTCCCTCTCCAGCGTACTGGAAGGTCAAGAAAATAGTCGAGAGAATTCATGGCTTATGCCTTTGCCCTTTCTTTCTCTCTTTCCTTTTCTCTCTCTCTCTCCTGCATTCTCTCATTCTGTTTTTAACACACCTGCATGCCTGTGCTTGTGAGGATTTGTTTTGTTTTGAATGCTCAATTGTGCAATCGTTGCCACACCTGGTGCACATACCTGCTTCCACGCTAGGCTTCTTTTCTCAGTCCCTTTAAGTGACTGAGCCGGGCCACATTTGACAGGAAAGGCAAGGAATTTCACCAACTCACAGTGCCCTATCTTGCTAAATTCAGGGCCTAAGGGGGGCAGGGGGAAGGAAGAGTGGGAAAGAAACGGGTCGGGTGCCCCGTTGCTCTTTCAGAATTCAGCTATAAATTCCTGCGGGGCAAAATGCTTCCATGAGTCCCTCCCATGTGCCCTTTCCACTGCCCCGCCCCCTTCCCTTCCTTCTTTGCTTTTCTCAATTTTTTCTGAATCAAATACAGTTGTGGTTGCAGTCTGGGGCATGGGAGGAAGACCTGACTATCTCTCCATCACCCCCTTTCTCTCTCTTCCCACCTACATTCTTGGCTAGTCTACAAAAACTTCATAATGATTTTTGTCTCAATTTGTTCTTTAAAAAAGGTACACATTTGCTCCTTCTAACCTGTTCCTTAGATTCTTAGATGTTCCATGGCTTACAGTTTGAAGGTCCAACAGAAATGTGTGACTCTTGACCCAAAGTGTGGCCTAGTTCACTAGTGTGGGATAAGTTTCTTTTGAAAGGTCCCATCTCTTTGAAAAAAAAATAAAAAGGAAAAGAGCTTTTTAATCTTTGGGTTTAATTTAGTGTCATTATTTTCATGACTTTACACTCAGCTCTCCAGATTGGAGGTTAAGTGGAGATTGGTCAAATGTTGGAACGATCTGAGGGCTGAAGCAGTGGTTTAAACAGTGGCTTCTCAGTATTTTTGATTTTCATAATTCAGATTAAGTACTAGGTTTTTTGTTGCTATTAGCACACTTGCAGTGATTTTAAAACCCTTTATGAGATTAAGAAATTACACTGTCTAACTCAGAAATAATTATGTTAATAGCAGAGTCATTTTTGTAGCTATAATAATGTCTTGCGATGCCCATATACCACCAACTTTCATTTTTCCTCCCACAGCCCTGTGTTATTGAGCAGAGTTGTGTGCTGCCCTGTTAGCAGTACTTAATGCACCAGTGAATCAAAGTCCCCAAACCTTTCAGCGAGGATATAGTTTTTGTTGCTGGCTTGCCAATATACGATGTTATCGGTCTCTTATTTCTTACCATCAGCAAGACTTATCTCTTCATATGCCACTTCTGCTGTGAAGGAATCACTATGTGTCTTTATTCTTAACTAATCTTTCTGCCTCTTGTTCATATTCTCCCACTGGTCTAATCAGTAGTATATCATTAATCTTCACAGATGGGAGGGAAAGAATGAAGGAATTGATTTCTTATTCTTAGCCATAGTCTGGCATGAGCTCACTTATTCTTTTTACCAACACCATTATGTGCAGGATAGACCATTGCCCAGAGTAATTTAGATGTGTGGTTATGATTCCATTCTGTAAAATAATGTGACAACTATTATAAGTTTTTGCATTTCTGCCTTCTAGCTAGTAGTCAGTTCTGGCATTCCTACATACTTTGTTTAAATATTAGACAGGAAAAGTTTGTGGATACTTTAGCACTTAGGCAATCCAGCCTTTTTGGCTATTGTAAACTTCTGTAGTCTTTTATTACTGTTCTCATTATACGGAATGAATGTGTTTCTTTATCTCGAGTTCTTCCTGTCTACCCTGTTCCTGGGTAAATCTTAAGTGCCAATAATAACAATCATCCTTGCTTGCCTCTTGCAGTTTTGCAGTTAGAAAAGGTTGGGTGTTTGGAGTGTGTGGGTTTTCTGCTCATGTTGAGAGTTAGGGCAGAGCACTTAGATGGCTTAAATGATTGAAAATAAACAGTAAAATCTTTTATCCTTTGAATTTCCTGTTCATATTTTATACATAATACATTATTTTATAGTTCATGTGAGAAGAACTCATTTTGATTTCAATACCAGTTCATCAAGATTTGTTATGTGAAAGCCACCCTGTAATTCACACGATAGAACTTCCAGAAAAAGACTGTTCTTTTCTGGGCTGGGTGGGTGGGACTGATGAACTTTTCTATTCAGTTGTAGAAGTTGTCTTGTCCTGACATTTGGGTAGTCCTGTATGTCTGAGCATTTCCCGCTTCAATTCTTGGTTGTCTTAGCTCCCCCTTTAGTCCATCAGAGTATTTTCTGTGCCTGGGTTTAGTTACACAAGAAATGCCCATTTAGATGTGAGACTCGTATGCCTTCTTTTGGTTTCTCAAAGCAACTATACCTGGGAGATGCATAGACGAAAAAGAAAAGAGACTGTAACAATTAAAACTTAACTTTTATAACTAGAACAAGTGAGCAATTACTGGCCTCCTCTAAGAGCAGAAGGAAGTAAAGAACAAAGCTTTGTAAAGAGCACATTGTGTCAGACCAATTTAATTTCCCTCTGTGACACAGTGACAGCCCAAGATGATAAGGGAAAAGAAATAGATTTTATCTGTATGGACTCTAGAAACACTTCTGACTTCATTGAACAGGACATTCTTATCAACAAATTAGGAAGGTCTGGTCCAGATCACCTTGTAGTTAGGTGAAAGCCCCACTTGACAGAAAGGCTTCACTGAAAGGGGGAGTTGTGAATCCTTCTGTGTTGTTCCAGACCAGGTTCAGTCCCCCTTGGAACTCTGTTTGGAAGAGCAACATACCAGACAGCTTGCAGTCAGGAATACTAATGAAAACCAGACGGTATGTCAGAGGAGGGATAAGGATAAGTGAGCTTGTCTTTAAAAGTTAGGGAACCAGAGCCAAGATAAAGAAAGTTTAAATTAAATTAATATATAGCATAAAAAGACTTAAGCACCAGAAGGAAACTTAGCTCTAAGAGTGATGCTGCTATCACTGTTTCCTGGTACATGAAAATCCAGACTCACAGAACCATAGAACTGGAAGGAGGCAGGGTATCAAATTGCCCGGCCTCTTCATTATGCAGAAGGCCGCCAGCTCCAGAGAGGAAGTTACATGCCCAAGGCTGCACAGCTGGTTAAGGGTAGCACTGGGGCTCGAACTCCTAGTTCAGCATTCTTTTCATGACAAATTATCACTGTTGACTTTTTGCAACCTCTTCAAGTGCACCCAATTCAATGATCATGGGGGAGAAATGTACAAGTTGTATAACCATCGCCTTCAATCAGTTTTAGAAATTTCTGTCACTCCAATATGATTCCTGGTGTCCTTAACTGTTAATTCCTGTCACTTATTTATCCCCGAACCCCAGGCAACCACTAATCTACTTTCTGTCTCTGTAGATTTGCCTTTTCTGGACATTTCATATAAGTGGAATCATGTGGTCTCTTGTGTCTGGCTTTTTTCACTTAGCGTAATGTTTTGAGGTTGATCCGTGTTGCAGCATGTAACAGTAATTTATTCCATGTAGTATTCCTTATATGGGTATATCACATTGTGTTTATTCTTTCACCTGCTGGTGGAAATTTAGGTTGTTTCTACTTGTGGACTATCATGAATAATGTGCTAATAAAATTCATGCATTATTGTGTACTTTTTAAGTTCAATAACTCTTCTCCCGAAATTGAGGTTAAATTTTCCATCAGTCACAGCATCTTCTCTCACTACCTTGCCTCCAACCCTGATCTGGACAGTAGAGTTCCCCCAGATAGCAACTAAGGTCTCTATTAATGTTCTAATAAATAGCCATAGGGGAGTAAATCGTCCAGAGAAGAAAAAGCTTGTTAATCTAATAACAGTCTTTTATTCTATGATGGCTTATGAGAAACTGTTAGCCAAATGTCCTCCATCTTCCTAGAAAATAAATAAGCACAATTGGATTTAAACCTCAGCAAAAAAACACTTCAGCTGGGCATAAGGAGGTACATTTTATATGACAGTGGATGCTATCAAGTTAATTTGCAGTATTATAAAAACAAAGCCCATGTAATTTCCTCTGAGAAAAGCTTATATGAAAGTGTCTAAATCTGTCTAAAGCCAGATGGCCCTTTGTGATTCCCTTAAAGGGAAGACAGTTCTTCTGTAGTACTTTTTCTATGTGGCTAAGGAAGACATTTGTTTCTTGGTGTTCACAGAGACCATCTCATTGTGCTTGTGAGAAGTAAAACCAGTTGCCGGAGAGTTGTACAGAAACCACTGGTGTGGCAGAAGACAGGACACGACTCCCATGTCCTAAACAGAGCAGTGTCCCCTATCTACTATTCTCTCCCTGATAATAGCTAGAAAACCATTATTTAATTTTAGAATTATACAGTTTCCAAAGTAATGTCACATCCAATCTCCCTTTGACTTTACCTTTCAGTCGTCAGTAGTTTCCACCACCCCGTGTGGGAGGCTCTGTTGTATGGCAGTTCAGAACCTTCTGCAATCCAACTCCATTTTGTTGATCTCCCTTTACCTCCCACCACTCCCAGCGTCAAACTCATCACATTGCACTACTCACCATCTCTTGAGTACCTTGTGTCCGTTAGCACCTCTGTGTTTTTAGTACTCTGTCCTTTTATATCCCTTATCTATTTGAAGAACATTTACTCAGCCTATAGTCAGGCCTACTTATTACCTTTTATCTCAGTAAATGTTGTCCTTTCTTTTGCTTCAGCAGAATGCTTTACTCCCCTTTTGGGCACTCATGTTGGTTTGAGAATACAGTACGGTGCATTAGCTTTGAATAAATAGTATAACTACCTTGAATTTTTCTTTCCTTAACTGGAATACTTTTGTATCTTTCAGAGGAATTCTGTGAAACCTAAATACCAAAGTATATTATATACAAAAATAATGTTAGTATCAATAATAGAAAAGTGACCATGAACTTCCAATTATAATTACAGCCATTTTTCTGTGGGTCTACTTGATCCTTGAGCATAGCAATGTGTTGTATTCACCTTTTTATCCTAAGCACAAGTCCTAATAGTTAATAAATCAGATTGAATCATTTGAAGCAAGCAAGGGAAATACTATTATCAGCATTTTGCATATTTGACATCAAGATCCCAAATGCTAAGTGATATAATGGTTTATTTAGTCCTTAAGTCCCAGCTACCTTTCTTCAAGTTCACTGTTAAAACTCTGGAGGACTCATACTCTGACTTAACCTAATAACAGAGGCAAGGTTTCTCAAAGTATTGTCTGAGACTACCTGTGACAAATTCACTTCTCAAGATGCTTATTGAAAATGTAAAATCAATTCTCACAAATGTAAGGCGTAAGGGAAACAAAACCAGACACATAAAATCAGAAATGAAAGAGGGAACACTGCTACCAAATTTACAGAAATAAGGACTATAAATGAGTACTATGATCAGTTGTAAGCCAACAGATTGGATAATCTAGATGAAATGGCCAAATTCCTAGAAACACAGAACCCACCAAGACTGAATAATGAAGAAATAGAAAACCTGAACAGACTTACAGCCAGCAAGGAAATAATATTACAGAACAATAAGCCGGGTGAATATTGACACAGAATCCTCAACAAAATACTGGCAAAGAGAATTCAACAGCACTTTGAAAGGATTATACAACATGGTCAAGTGGGATTTATTCTTGGAATGCAAGGATGGTTTGATATACAAAAATCAGGTCAGCATAATATATGTCATCCCCCAAATGAAGAGGGGAGGAAATCATTGGTCATATTAGTTGATGCAGAAAAATCACTTGACAACAATTCAATACCTATTCATAATAAATAATAACAATCAACAAATTAGCAATAGAAGAAAAGTACTCCACTTTAATAAACACTATTTATGAAAGCCCACAGGTAACATCATATTCAATGAAGAAAGACTAAAAGCTTTTCCTTTAAGATCAGGAATAAGACTTTTGCCCACACTTAACATAGTGTTGGAAGTCCTAGCCAGAACAATTAGGAAAGAAAAAGAAGTAAAAGCCATAACAATTGAAAAATAAAAAATAAAATTATCTCTGCTATTTTGTAGCAAACCTTACAGATTCCACCCATGCTTCTAGCTCCCCCAAACCCTATTAGAACAAATAAAATAGTTTAGCAATTGCAGGATATAAAGTTAACACATGAAAATCAGTTGCATTTTTTAATATACCAATAATGAAGAATCCAAAAGGGAATTAAGAAAACAATTTCATTGTAATAGCATCAAAAAGAATAAAATAGGGCGGCACCTGTGGCTCAAAGGAGTAGGGCACCAGCCCCATATACTGGAGGTGGCGGGTTCAAACCCAGCCCTGGCCAAAAACTGCAATAAAAAAAATAAAAGAATAAAATACTTAGGAATAAACTTAGTGAAGGAAACTAAAGACTTACACACTAAAAATTACAAAGCACTGCTAAGAGAAATTAAAGAAGAGACAAATAAATGGAAAGAGCTTCGTGTTTTGGATTAGAAGACGAAGTATTATTAAGTGGTCAAAACTATTCAAAGCTATCTATAGATTTAATGCAATTATTATCAAAATTCCAATAATATTTTTTTGTGAAAATAAAAAAATCCATCCCCAAATTTATATGGAATCTCAAGGTATCCTGAATAGCCAAAATTATCTTGAGAAAGAAAAATTATAGACCTTACATTTCCTTATTTCAAAACTGACTACAAGTCTATAGTAATCAAAATAGTGTGGCATTTGCATAAAGATGGAAATATAAACCAGTGGAATAGAATAGAGAACCCAGAAATAAACTCTCCTATATGTGGTCAAATAACTTTTGACAAGAGTTCTAGGACAATTCAGTGGGGGAAAGGACAGTCTTTTTAGCAAATGGTGCAGGGAAAACTACATTTCCACATGGAAAAGAATGAAGTGGTATCTTTACTGTAGACCATATACAAAAATTAACTCAAAATGGATCAAAGACTAAGCGTAAGAGCTGAAACTATAATACATAGAGGAAAAGCTTCATGACACTTGATTTCTCAGCGATTCCTTGGATATCACTCCAAGAAAAGGTAACACAGGTAACAAAAGAAAAATAGATAAATTGGACTACATCAAAAGGATACCAACAACAGAGTGAAAGAGAACATTTATAAATTATATATCTGATAAAATATTAATATCCAGAAAATTAACTCTTATAACTCAACAGCACAAAACAAGTAACCTGATTAAAAATTGGCCAAAGGACTTGTATAGACATCTCTCCAAGAAGATATACAAATGGCAATAAGAACATGGAAAGATGTTCATTACCAATCATTGGAAAAATGCACAATGAGATACCACTTCACACCCATTGCTACGACTATTACGAAGAACAAAAAACAGAAAATAATAACTATTGGCTAGGATGTGGAGTAATTTGAACCCTTGAATACTATTGGTGGGAATATAAAATGGTACATTGTGGAAAATAGTAGGGCAGTCCTGAAAAAGGTAAAAATGGAATTATCATATGATTCAGCAATTGTTCTTTGGGTTATATACCTGAAAGAATTGAAGCAGGGACTCAAATAAATAACTTGTCCATCCATGTTCATAGAAGCATTATTTACAATAGCCAAAGGGTGGAGCAACCCAAGTGTCCACCAATGGATGGACAGATAAACAAAATGTGATATATCCATGCAATGGAGTATTATTCTTTAGAAAGGAAAGAAATTCAAACATATGCTATAGGATAGATGAATCTTAAAGACATTATGCTAAGTGAAGTAAGCCAGTCACAAAAGGACAAGCACAGTCTTATTCCATTTATATAAGGTTTGTATTCCATTTACAAAAGGTGGTCAAGTCTTCAAGACAGCAAGTGAGATGGTGGTTGCCAGGGGTTGAGGGTGGGAGAGTGGGACGTAATGTTGAGTGGGTACAGCGTCAGTTTTGCAAGATGATGAAAGCTCTGAAGATGGATAGTGGTGGTGGTTGCACAGCAATGCAAATATACTGGATGTCACCGAACTATATACTTAAAAGGGGTTAAGATGGTAAATTTTATGTGTATTTTATCACAATTTTAAAATGTTAAAAAAATTAAAGTAAAGCAAAACACAAAATAACATGCTGTATGGTTTCATTTATTTAGGGTATAGAAATTAATCTATGAAGTTAGACGTCAGGACAGCAGTTACCCTTGGGGAGTAATTATAAGGAAGTGTGAAGAGGCTTCTGGGGGGCTAGTGATTTTCTGTTACTTGGCCCAGGTTCTTTAATATCCGTGTGTACAGTTTGTGGAGCTTTCTAAGCTGTGATTTGTATGTTTTTCTATATGAATTTTACACTTCAAAAAAGATTCCAAAATTGTCCATCATGGACCCCATAGCAAACCTACAAAATCATGACCTCTGAGCATGGGAACTGGAGACTTTGCCTTTTAAAAAACCCCCTTCCGAGTTTTTCTTCAAAGTGTTGAATACTGAGAATCTTTGCAAAACGAAGAGTATTAGGTAAATATTCTCGCAATGCCCAAGAATTTTAACAACAAATCTTTCATAGAAAGGAAACTCATGACTTTCTTGAATCACTTACCTTCTTGTCCTGTTAGAAAAATGCATGTCATTTTTTAGATGCTGCGACAGAGATCTAAGAAATAATGACATATAAAAAGCGTAGTTTTCTATTTAAAAATATTATTCTACTGTGTCACTTATACTGTAATGTATTAATATCTAGAAGAGTAGAAAACAGTTTTACGGAAGCCTATGAAATACGGCAGGTGCTAGGACCCAATGAAGTCAGGCAGCTTTGGTAGGAGGTGAAACATCACATCATGGGTGTGGTGCAGTGTAAGCAGGTGCGGAAAAGCCAGTTCTCCCACATGTAAGCTACTTGGATTCCGTTTCATCTCTCTTCATACCATCTCCAAGATTTCAGCAGCTTCTACCCTTGCTTAGTAAACTGAAAGCATGTTTCTTGCAAAGGCTGTTTTGGAAGGGGCAGACCGAGGTCTTGGAGAAGCTCTTGGAGGCCTTTTTGGAGGAAGCGGTCAGAGAAGAGGTAGAGGAGGAGGAGGAGGAAACATCGGAGGGATCTTCGGAGGAATTGTGAATCTTATCAGTGAGGCTGCCGCAGCTCAGTATACTCCAGAGCCACCCCCCACTCAGCAGCATTTCACCAACGTGGAAGCCTCAGAAAGTGAGGAAGTTAGGCGCTTCCGGCAGCAATTCGCACAGCTGGCCGGACCAGACATGGAAGTGGGTCCCTCTGGCCTGATGAACATTCTCAACAAAGTGCTTTCTAAGCACAAGGATCTGAAGACCGACGGCTTCAGCCTGGACACCTGCCGGAGCATTGTGTCTGTCATGGACAGCGACACGACTGGGAAGCTGGGCTTTGAAGAATTTAAGTATCTGTGGACCAACCTCAAGAAATGGCAGTGTATTTATAAGCAGTGTGACAGGGACCATTCCGGGACTCTGGCAAGTTCTCAGCTGCGGGGAGCTCTGCAGGCAGCAGGCTTCCAGCTGAACGATCAGCTGTACCAGATGGTTGTGCGCCGCTATGCCGATGACGACGGAGGGATGGATTTTAACAACTTCATCAGCTGCCTGGTCCGCCTGGATGCCATGTTTCGTGCCTTCAAGTCTCTAGACAGGGACGCAGATGGCCTGATTCAGGTGTCTCTCCAAGAGTGGCTGCAGCTGACCATGTATTCCTGAAGTGGCACTAAGATTCACCACCCTTCCTGGAGGACAGGACTTCCCAGAGCCTTGCCATGCTGTCCACACAGTTGCTGATACCCTGACCCACAGCTGTCGCTTCCCAGCAAGGTCTCTCACAACCCTATGTGATTGGTTTCTACATTTTACTGCTTCATTAAAGCTCATTTTTTATGACAAATGTTCTGAGTGGTTTGTATTATCAGTTTTTGGAGATACTGGATTTATATGGCTATTTATAGATTATGGGGGCTGGGGGTGTAAGGCCAAGTTGTCCTCGAGTCAATTTTTAAAGGTCGTTGCTTATTTGGTGAATGAATTCCAAGGAGTAGGACTTTATCATTGTTGCTATTGTTGTTAGGAATGAATTCGTTTTGAATCCTGGAATAGATCAAGAAAACACTGAGGAGATACGTTTCTCCTTTTAAACAGGTGAGGAGGGAAGTGCGAAATCTGTTTTTCTCCTAACTTTACATCTGATCTTTCCATTATGCAAAGAAGTGAAAAGCACTTTCCAGGAAACCTGTTTAACTATATAGAAACAGGCTCAGAAAGTGAAATCAAACAATTCTACATAAGGGTAACATTTTTTTAAATCATGCAGCAACTATCTCAAATTCTAGAATTCTTCAGTTCTGTTTCTCTAATATAAGAAGCATATAGCCATTTTGTTTTTGTTTTGATATAATTTTTAAAGAGAGTCACAGGCTTTGGGGAATAAAACAGTATACCTGGAGTTCAAAAATGTCTCTGGCTGCCTTAATGAATCAAAATGATCTCTCTTACACGTACTTCATACAAAATCAGGCATGCCCCGCTGATGTTAGCCAGCTCTTGTTACGTCTTGCCCTGCCTTAGAGCAAGGAAAATTCTCGTTTGTCTTTGGAAACTGCAGGCAGGAAACGAGCACACAAAGGAAAAAAGAAAGAAAGAAAGAAAGAAAAGCACATACATAGTAATCAGTTAAATGGACTAGTAAGTGATGGAGAGACAGATACTGCTGACTATTGTAGTGGGTCTCAGCGCTGGCTGCCATTTACAATCACTGGGAGAGGTCTTTTGGAATACTGACACTGAATCCCTCTCCAAATATGTTCAATTTGGAGGTGGGGCCCAAGGGCGAATAGTTTTAAAGCTCCCCAGGTAATTCTAATGAGCAGCCAAGGTTGACAGCCTTGACTGCTTTAAAGTAGGGCTGTCTCACAGTATTT
>NW_003852453.1:8005693-8010935 GCF_000181295.1 Otolemur garnettii
TTTGACTCATGTAGAAGAAAGTTAGGGCTATGGAAATGATGAGGTACAGCATCTCACCATGTTGCTTAAGCTGGCCTCAAACCACTGGCCTCAAAGGATCCTCCTGCCTCAGCCTCCCAAAGATGCAGCCTGTTTACATCCCCCAGCTGCCTGTTGGAAATCCCCGGTGCAATGTGGAGAGGCTGGCATTTGCCCCCTGCGTTCACCATCATCACCATCATGTAATATTTATGAAACACCACACACCTATAACTCCGAACTGAGCCAAGTGCAGAGATCACATCCACTTCCCTCGGGGGGCTTGTAATTGAACTTGGTCTGGTACTTAGACCAGGTGTGGTTATATAAGAATGAGGCTTCTGCCAGCAACCACACATGAATTTTAGCCTCCCTATTTTAGAATGAGCCCAGGAACATGTCAGACATGGGTGGAGGAGAGAAGTAGGAAAGCTGCCAGACATCTTCAAGGCCTCAGAATAGTAGGTTTATAATGTAACCTGTCCATAGGATGGTTGTGCAAAGAGCAATGTTCCTCACCTCATTGCACATGTTTTATAAAAGTTCAGACAGTCATCTCACAGAGGGGTGTGCTTCCCTTGCTCCTTCAGTTGAGGAATTACTTTGATGACTGTCTTCCAGCACATGCATGGAAAACCATCCTGAAGTTACTTAAGATTTCCTTCTGTTCTCCTCTGAATTTGTATAAATAACCTCAGTCATCAGAGTGTATACTGGAAAATTAAATCCAAACTCCAGAATTTTCCAAGCAACCAAATATTTGGCATTGTGTAGAACCAATAGCCTAACAAGGGATTGAATTTCTTAATTTTCACCCATTATTTAATGGTGGATTTTGGTTTGGTTTTTATTTGTGTATGTGTTTGTTTTTGAGATAGGGTCTTACTCCGTTGCCTGGGCTAGAGAGTACCGTGGCATCATCATAGCTCACTGCAACCTCAAACTCCCAAGCTCAAGCGATCCTCCTGCCTCAACCTCCTGAATAGCTGGTACTAGAGGTGTGCACCACCACACCAAACTAATTTTTCTATTTTCTGTAGAGACAAGCCCTCGGCATGTTGCTTAGGCTGGCCTCAAACCTCTCGTCTCAAGTGATCCTCCTGCCTTAGCCTCCCAAAGTGCTAGGCGTGAGCCACTGTGCTCAGCTGTAATCTACTAAATTCTACAACCAGTAAAAAGGAAAAAATAACTGTGTGCTCTGTGCCTAAAAATAGCAAATTTCCAAAAACACTCAAAATTTGTATGTCATCTTAGAGGTCAGTTTTTAAATATTTTTGACCAGGAGAGCATGTATTTTTAAATGCTGACTTATTTAGCAACCTGATTCAGAAATCATATCAGTAGTATTACAGGATTATTTGTAGTGGGGGCCTAAATATCGAAGGAGGCACCGTTAGAGTACTGATATTTACTGTACCTGTTGATCTCGAAGAACATTCAAAATTGCTTTTTAAAAACATTTATGTGTATTTGTACAACTTCATTAGAGAACTTGAAAAAATAAGTAGATAAAACAATTTGATTCTAGAAAATTGTTACCATTATGTGGGATGTGGGTAAAAATATGCTCTTCATATCCAGGTAAACAGAACACCTCTTCCTAGACTCATTTGTATAACTGAGAATTTACTGTCTTAATAATTATACTCCTTTGGATTTATAAAGTATCTTCAGAGACTTGAAAACTTGGTTGGTTGCTGCACATAAATTCTGTTTTATGTAATTATTTTAAAATTCTTTTGAGGTTGCTCGGCACCAGTAGCACAGTGGTTATAGCACCATCCACATGCACCAAGGCTGGCGGGTTCAAGCCCGGCCTAGGCCATCTAAACAGCAATGACAACTGCAACAAGAAAATAGCCAGGCATCCTGGCAGGCACCTGTAGTCCCAGCTACTTGGGAGGCTGAGGCAAGAGAATCACTTAAGCCCAAGAGTTTGAGGTTGCTATGAGCTGTGATGTCACAGCACTCTACTGAGTGGGACATAGTTAAACTTTGTCTCAAAAAAAAAAAAGGTAACAAAATTATTTTGAGGATATGATGATCTCTCATCTGCAGAAATACTATACCAATTATAATACACGCACACACAGACACACAAAATAGTCCCTATACTTGGGAGTTTACTATTGTAAAGTGTATTCTGAACACTTAAAAAATTTTGCTGGATGTAAAAATAACGTAGAGTATTTAGTTTCAGATGAATAAAAGAATGTTGAATAAATTCAACTATGAAATAGCCCAAGGCAACTGATAGCTGAGATTCAGACAAATGAGAAAGACCATTTTTTTTTTTTTTGGAATATTAAATGGGGAATATATAAACAAGTAGCCCAGAGAGCTTCCCACTGGCCCTGGAGCTGGTATATTGTGACTGAGCAGATGAAAGGTGCTGGGGCCATCAGCACACAGCGACCCCCGCACACACGTCCATGCTTTTCTGATCTGCTGACCTCCAGGAAAGGGATGAGGCCCCCACTGTCTGGAGTTTGGGCAGGTTTAGTCATCCTTTCTTTGTACACTGACTCGATGCAACCTCTCAGTTCCAACTCCGGGCTACTCTGGACTCCAGTTTAAGACAGGTTATAGAGGGACTAGGACCTCCCTCCAAAGAGCTGATGTCCTGTGAAATGTGGCTCTCAAGTATTTTCAAGTCCAGATTTTTTTATTTTATTTTATTTTATTTTATTTTTTATTTTCATAGTTCTTCCTGGGAACTTCAGTAGATTTTTAAAGAGAAGAACCACAGATTTGCGGAATAATTTTTATAATGAAACTGATTCAAAATTTAAAAATTAAAGGAGTATATTTTGCTATTTAATTCGTATCTGTTTTTTGAGCATATTTTATCAAACTATTTGCTCTAATTTGAAGGACTACTAGTCAGATTACCTAAATTTGATTTTATTTTTTAATTTGTTTTATTAAATCGTAAACACATAGATCATGTATACATTAGTACATTTATGGGGTACAATGTGCTGATTTCATATAGAATTAGGAGCGTTTATATCACACTGGTTAATATATATCTTGTCTCATTTACTTAATTATTGTGTTAAGACATTTATACTCTATACTTAATAGATCCGACATGTACCCTTGCATTAGGCCCCATAGGTGTGATCCCACCATTCACCCTCCCTCGATCTGCAGCTATGGCGATGGTGAGTTTGTGACCTTAGTGAAACTGCTATCTCAATTATTTGCATTAGTAAACATCAAAAAGTTGAACAGATGATTATTTCTTCCAATTTTAAATTGTATGATTCTGAATTCGAAACCTTCACAATGTATTGTTTTATTAATCTAATAATATCATCTCTGAGAATATTTTCCATACTGCTTTTTTTCCCTTTCACATTACAAGGATTAATCGTCAAAGGTCTGCTTCAACATTCTTTTATCATTCAAAGCCACTCACATGTAAGACTACTCGTGAAAATGAGGGAACCAGACTGTTCCCTTGTTCTGTGACTAGTGGTAATATTTAATATGAAGGGTCCATTACATTTCCATTTCTCCATCTGGAAAATGAGTTATGGTGCCTGGCCTGTGTTACATGAATGGTTTAGTACTCTAGGTAAAAATCAGATGTCTCACAATAAAGATACACCATAAATTGAAAGGAGCATTTCTAATCATAAACCATAGGATTTTAACGTTAGTGCCCTTAGATCATTCTTAGATCTGTTCTTCAGAACTTCTATCCAAGACTTCTACAATCACAGAAGAACTGTAGCCATGGTTCATTCACTAAGTTCCTCAACCTCTAAAGCTCAGTAAAAAGAGCCCACCCTAGGGCATAAGAAAAGTACATGGTGGTGGCCCAAGAGGGAAACTATGTCCCTTAAAACTCTGCCTTCTCTGAAAGTTCTGGGGTGGTGAAATGTAGGTAGATATTGATTGTGGTGGTGTTTACCCTGGTGTATACATTTGTCAAAACATGTCAGAGCGTCCACTTAAAATGGATGCATTCTGTTGAATATAAATGATACCTCAATACAGTTGATTAAAGAAATGAGAAGAAAAAAAAAACAACTTTTTTTATGGGGTGGTATCCAGAGCAAAAAATGGATATCAGGAAATAAACCTTGTTAATTTAGGGAAACCTTGAAACCTCTATTTCCACCTCGCCTGGTGGGAAAGCAAGATTAAATTGTTACCACCATGTAGTAAGGTACAGTAATAAGGGTATGAGTGATTCTTGACTTTTTGAGGCTTGGTTAGTTTGAGAAGCTGATAAAAATTAAAGCAATTTTCCCTAGAAAAATATACATACAAAAGGCACACGCCATTTCAGGGACTTCACAATCCCTGCTTCCCCAGATTCATCCGTGACACTCCAACGGGGAAGCTTGCCTTAGTGTTTCAAGTGAAAGTTCTGTGAACCCAGAGTGGGGAGAAGGGAGCATCTTTTTAGCACCTGTTTGGAAGGCAATGGGAATACACTCCCATGCAAAGAAGGCAATCTCTCTCTAAGAAACTCTGGGTAGCTGAAGCATAGGTGCTTAGTCAGAAGTGAAGGCCATCTGCTTGTGGACTCCAGACGGTATTTGTTAATCTATCAAATTAAGTCCTGCCCCTGACGTGTTGATATTAGTTCAATAGTTTATCTGGGAATTTATCACTTGAAATTGTTGTTGCCAAAATGATTCTAACACCTGGATAATCAAGTACGTGCTTACAATTCTCATTCTTTTCTCCCTCCTCCCTTCTCTCCCCTCCCTCCACGTCCACGCTCCACCTCATTTTTCCTGTCTCCTCTTCCCCTTTCCTTCTCTGTAGCTCTCTCTCTCTGTTCTCGATCCCTTCAGGCCTCTGTCAGTCTCTTCTCTTCTCTCAGCCTTCTTTTCCTGAAGCTCTTTCTCTCCATTTTCATCATTTCAATGTTCCTGTTTAGGTGAATAGTTAATATATAGGGAAAGCTCTGTACTTAGCTTGTATTAGAATTATTCCCTTTTTTACATTGCCATCATGAAGGGCCTCCCGAGGCATAGCATACTGGTTATGCTTCATTGTCACTGGCTTAGGAGTGCAGATCTTCTGGGGCCTGAAATCCCTGAGGGGCTATCAATGGTGCTAAGTTTGCACCAGTTCCTGGCTTTCTGCAGATTAAGCCTGGAAGAAAGCTGGGTGTCGTGGTGGGCGCCTATAGTCCCAGCTACTTGGGAGGCTGAGGCAAGAGAATCACTTAAGCCCAAGAGTTTGAGGTTGCTGTGAG
>NW_003852453.1:8010978-8013635 GCF_000181295.1 Otolemur garnettii
GCCCACATCTTGAGACTCTGTCTCAAAAAAGAAAAAGAAAAAGAATGAATGTCGTGATTTTGCCTCAGTTGTGATTTTCCCTTTACTTTCCCTTCCCTTTGCTTAGTAGCCCTTTAGAATTCTTAATGACCCTTTCATGTCACCCATTATGGCAGGGACAAATGCTTCAGTCCCACCAAAGAGGAGAATCCTATATTAAGCCTCCCAGCAGGACTCCCATCAAGCAAGGCTGAGTTCAAGAACCCACACTGGGTGCCCCGGGACCATTCTAAATGGTGCCAGTGTTAAAAATATATATATTTATTGATGCACAGAAGATATATTCTTCTTCCTTCTGAATAGGGAATGGAGGGGCCACTTTCTTGCTGTCCCAACTCAATGAGAACTTTTCTCCAAATAGGCTCAGTGCATACTGATGTTGAACTGTATACCATACTGAATTTCCTGATGTGGTATAATTAATAGCAATTCCACCAGCGGCCCTCCTAATTGATTTCTCCCCTCCTTTCACAGAACCATGATGGCAGTATCGACTTCCGAGAGTACGTGATTGGCCTGGCTGTCTTGTGCAACCCTGCCAACACAGAGGAGATCATCCAGGTGGCATTTAAGGTACTGTCGGCCCCACTGAAAGCATCTTGGCCTGCCTCATAAACAAGTGTTGACTCTAAGTGTATTATTTGAAAAGCAGTGAATCTATTACCGGAGTTTATAGATCCGCTGTGACATGTACAGGAGAGTAATGTGATTAAGCCAATTTCTACCAAGAATAGAGAAAACACGAGCATTCGTTTAAGCAAAAGGTCTTTGGAAGCCGCCTAGTTAACAGCATCAAGATTGAAGAGCGGGTAATTTAACAAATTAACTTAAAAAATTATTTCTTTTCAGTCTCCCCATTTTGAAGCCCCAGAGGGAGGTTTATAAATAAACACCACCTGTCACGAGCCATCCTAATTCACTATCCGGAAAGTTTTGATCTAGCCTTTCTTTTCTCATTCTGGACATCAAAGATATTTTAAGTGGCTATTTTCCTGGTGGAATTTATTTTGTCATAGTGGCATCAGGCGAACACTCAAGTTTATACCCGAGTTTATATACGTCCCAAGTTTATATACCTTCCTATGTCCCATATATTTTCATAGCAGTAACAGGGACCTAAATTAGGAACAGATGAGTAAAATTCATGTCACTAGTCTCCACAGAGCTTGATGAAAGAAAGCTTGAATTATCAGGTCCAAGACTTGCTGAAAAATACATTTCCAAAGTGTGTTTTCAGGCCTAAGAGTAAAGGTGCTCCATCTAATTAGTATTTAAACGTGATGTTCCCTTTGAGTTCTAGGCTTGTGTGGTTAAGTCTTAAGTAAAACAGAAACGGGATTTCCCTGCTAGTCTTACAGAGCCCTTTAGAGCCGTACAGCCCTTTAGTCTCTTTGCATCTGTGCAGAAGGAGAGCAGCTTCCTACTCTTAACTCTTCCCAACTTTCTTGGAGAATATCCCACTCTGATTCCCAAAAGTTTTTCTTTTTTTCCCGTCTTCGTCGTATTATCCAGAAAGATTCTCTTCCTCCCCGAGTTTTTCTCTTAGTGGCCACCAGGGATAGTCTTGGAAATTTTCATGTGTTCTATCATTGACACAAGAGCCCGGAGTTCAGTTTTTATTTCGGATTGGTTTAAACTGAGTTAACTGCTAGGCCTGAGAAGCTAAGTGGTTGATGCTTAGCAGATGGTTATAAGACAAGGGCCAGACTTTTTCCAAAGTTAAAAACCTTTCGCTTTTACAGACTCACTCATCATAAAACCTAAAATTACATACATAGCTAACTTATTCCACTCTAGATATTTATGTTTCTGTTTTGGGATTGCATGTGTAATTATACCTTTAGTCGCATAAGTGGTCACTTTTGGTTTACCAATGAAAGACTTGACAGAAAACTTGGCCCTTAATCACAGTAATTATTGTCTTTAAAGAAGTCATGAGATTTTTATCTGGCCTAGACCTCAGTTTGGTTGAGGAGAAGGAAGAAGGAAGGAAGGAGGACTTAAAAGTATAATTAGCTTTTTTTTATTTTTTCTAGTAAGGCAAGGGTCATGCTTTACATTAATTATTTTTTTAACCTTCCTTTTCAGATGTGTTTTATGTTTTGGAAGTACTTTTGCATGCTTTGATTTTTCATTTAGTAGTGGCTGTTTAGATATAGACTCCTTAACATCCTTTTATTTAGATATTACTTCGTAGTTAGCTCCCCATCTTTCATCTCGTCTCACTTCACAGTGAACAGGAGAGTTAGGATACCAGCAGGACTCTCCAGCGGCACGCAATCCCACAGACTTGGCTGGCAGATGCCAAAGTGGAGTTAGTTGAAAGGGCAGGGAGTAGTAAACTCAGAATGACAGCTCAGAAACTGCCCTGCACCCTCCCCTGGGGACTGCACTTAAATGAGCAGACTCCAGCTCTATTCAGAATTCACATTCCAGGGAGGATCCAAATGGTCTTGGGCCATACGCTTGATAGAAAAAACAGCCTGTTTGAATAAGAGTCCCACAATAAGAGTCTCACAGTGTTCTATACAGTGGGAGAGGTCGTTTCCCCAAAGGAAACTGGGGAAACTCTCTTCCTCCTGGAGTTTTTTCTCTTAGGGGCCACCAGGGATAGTCTT